>NW_027362765.1:511378949-511748949 GCF_046119375.1 Phyllobates terribilis | reverse complement strand
TGCATCTACCAAGACCCGGCTGTCCCTCTAAACTTTCATCTCGAACAAGGAGAAGACTGATCAGAGATGCAGCCAAAAGGCCCATGATCACTCTGGATGAACTGCAGAGATCTACAGCTGAGGTGGGAGAGTCTGTCCATAGGACAACAATCAGTCATACACTGCACAAATCTGGCCTTTATGGAAGAGTGGCAAGAAGGAAGAAAGCCATTTCTCAAAGATATCCATAAAAAGTCTTGTTTGAAGTTTGCCACAAGCCACTTGGGAGAGACACCAAACATGTGGAATAAGGTGCTCTGGTCAGATGAAACCAAAATCGAACTTTTTGGCCACAATGCAAAACGATATGTTTGGCGTAAAAGCAACACACCTCATCACCCTCAAAACACCATTCCCACTGTCAAATATGGTGGTGGCAGCATCATGGTTTGGGCCTGCTTTTCTTCAGCAGGGACAGGGAAGATGGTTAAAATTGATGGGAAGATGGACGGAGCCAAATACAGGACCATTCTGGAAGAAAACCTGTTGGAGTCTGCAAAAGACCTGAGACTGGGAAAGAAATTTATCTTCCAACAAGACAATGGCCTCTTTCACTTGTCAAGTTTTGTCCGACAGTCCCAAGAAGAAACTGCACTACAAGTATGCCGGATTTCTCTTTCACTAATAAGTTACAGAATATAGAGTCAAAAATCCAGCCTGCCATTTACAGGCTCAGTGTACTTGCAATTAAATCTTTGAAAAAACAAATTTACTTACTCTGGCATATGCGTCTGCCACAGCCTTCAACTGCGGGAAGCTGCGACTTGCCAGCACCAAATTAAAGGACGACTCATCTGTTCCAATTTTTCCTTCCCCAGCTTGGTAAAGACGCTGGGCGTCTTGCTCAGCTTGTTGCACGTTAACATTCTGGCTTTCGTCTCGATTTCCCTAAGGGAAGATAAGAGATCATTTCGCAACTAATGTGTTGTGATATCAGACACAAAAAAAAAAAAGAAAGAAAGAAACCCAACTAAAAACATGAAATGTTATGTTTTTCACATTTACAATTTTCATTATAATCAGAGAAGGCAGCACTCTGCTGGATTAATTTCATGACAAACAACAAATATGCCCAACTTCAGATTCCTTCCTGAGACCAATGGTCCCAGGACTCCTCCTCGAATACCTCCCAAAGCAGTGTTGAGGCATCAGTAGTTTCAAGCTTTAGGGCTCGTGCACACGACCACTTATGATATATTCTGTGGGGCTGTGCAAATGTCAAATTTTTACTTCCGACCGAGTGGTGCAAGGGGGAAATTTTTTTTTTTGTTATAGTAAACGTGTCTGATTTTGATCTGACACTTGGATCAAAATTGGCAATGCAAGTGTATGGGTGTGAAAAAAAAAAACAAACAAAACACTGGACTGCACTCGGATAACTGACATCAGAGTTTGGTCCAATTTTCACGTAGTGACAGAATGGAGGAACTTTTTTTCTCTCCACCTCTGAAAAATTGAAGTCATTCCAGTCAGAGTCTGATCTGAATAATCAGACAGTTTTTTTTTTCAGATGGAGAAAAGAAAACTGTCGTATGCACCAACCCTCATGCTGAAAACTCCTCCTCCCAAGTTCCACAATGCTGCTTTTTGAAGCGAAGGGAAGCTTTGCCCCCCATTCAGGTCCTAATCACTAGTGATGAGCGAGCGTGTTCTGTTAAGCCTTTTGGTGAGCATGCTCAGGTGCTCGCCGAGTTTTGCGGCATGCTTGAATGTTATGTTTGAGTCTCTCCGTGTGCATGATTTGCAACTGTTTGACAGCTTTAATACATGTGAGGAATGCCTGTTTGTTAGGCATTCCTCACATGTATTAAAGCGATCTAACAGTCGCAAATCATGCACAAGGAGAGACTCAAACATCATTTGAGCACGCCAAAGATACTCGACGAACACCCGAGCATGCTCGTAAATCTCGAGTAATGTGCATGCTTGCTCATCATTACTAATAACATCTATTCCCCAGGATGCATGCGTTGTAATACAATGTCAATCATGCCATAAGGCGAAGGAATGTCAGTGCTGATGTACCGTCAATGGGGCAGTGCTTTGGGGGCACTGTACCACTTGACCACAGCACAGGATTACATTGGAGGTGTGAGGGGAGTCTCGTAACTGCTAGATGCTGAGGGAGAGTGGAGCAGCAAAGTTGCCTGGCCTGCTGATTCCAAATCAATGCAAGATGAAAATAAATAAATAATGAAAGGGGACAACCCCATTAAAGCAAAGCATTGAGAGAGTTACTCAGCTGACCTGGCACATAGACACTAAAAGCCTCTCAAAATGACCAGAGGTATCAGATCGCACATCCTTCTCAATGTCTCGCCCAAACTCTGACTTGTAACATGCAACAATGTTCCGGATTTCACTATTCGTCCTGCTGCACAAGATCTCAATGAGCACACCTTCTTTAGTTCCTGCTCCCTATAATAGGAAGAAAAAAATACATTACAAATACAATATAATAAATAAACACACGTCTACTCTTACAATGCCTACAAATAGGATGATCATGAAGAACACAAAAGTCGCATGTAGCAACATTTCAAAGTATTCCAGCGTTTTGTTTTATTTCTGCGCTGGAGTGGTGCAATTAATCTTAGTCTTATACTTACCAGTCGCCGTGTTCAGCTCTTCCCGATGCTGCGTCACCATCTTGTGACCGCTACATCTCACTGGCCGGATGTCAGAGGTAACGGTCACAAGCTCTCAGTGTAAGTCTATGAGATCCTCGTTCTGGCCCTCAGACTTGCATTGAGTTGTGACTTTCAGATCGCCCAGAAAACACTGGAGAGACCCAGCAGATCACAACCTGTAGAAGACGACAGGAGCGGCGCTTATAAAAGATGAAGATGGCGGCTGTAAGTATAATCCTGGAGACAGGGAACTTACAGTGGAGACTATAAAAAAAAAAAAAGCAAAACTTTTGAAGTATGATTACTTCTGTCTGGTTGTTGTGATGCCATTTTCCTGGTGATTTTAGTAAAACAGAAGCAAATGTTTGTCAGCTATTAGGACGAAAATTGTGTTTGACATTGTTTCACCCCTTTGTGTGTTAGTTTTCAACATTTGCTGGGCCAAATGTTTCGCATATCATGTCTTGGGTAGTCGAATTTTGTCTAATTTTTTTTTTTTTATGTGTGTGCTTGTGTTTTTAGGTTTAAACATGGCAAAGACAAAATCAAATGTATCACCAGATGTCAGGAAGCTTATTATTCTGAGAGTGAAGTCAGGCAAAAGCCAAAAAGAGGAAGCTATGGAATTCAACTGTTCCCAGAGTCAAGTGTCACGTATATTAAAGAAAGAAAAAGAAGGTTATGGAACAGCTGACAAATCTAGAAGTGGACGACAACGGAAAACTTCCTCCAGAGTTGATCACATTATTAAGAAAAAGTCAGTATCTGATGTCCATAAAAGTGCTATACAGATTTCACACGAAATGAACAAAGAATATGGGTTCAAAGAGAGTCGCCAAACTGTGCGATGGCTAAGAGCAGTAGAATTGAAAGCACGAGTTTCATTCAAGAAGCCTTTCATCTCTGCAAAGAACCGAAATATTCGACTTGAGTTTGCCAAGGAACACAGCCAAATGGAAAGAGACACATTGGTCTAAGGTATTGTGGTCGGATGAATCCAAGTTTAAACTGTTTGGTAGTGATGGCAGCACTATATATACCGCCCAATTGGGAAACGTGATGATGTAAGGTACCAAACACCTACAGTGAAACATGGTGGTGGCAATGTCATGGTTTGGGGCTGCTTTTCTGCATCTGCCATTGGACCTCTGCATAGAATTGATGGAAATATGAATGCTACCATGTACAAGGATATACTGGAGAATGTAATGCTGCAACATGGTAAAACCAAAGTAGGCAGAGGATGGAAATCCCAGCAAGACAATAATCCTAAGCACACATCCAATTTAGTCAAAAATTGGTTAGCAAAGAAAAATGTTCGCCTGTTGCAATGGCCAAGCAGATCACCTGATTTACACCCTATAGAGCAGGGCTGTGGAGTCGGTAAGCCAAACCTCCGACTCCAACTCAAGACTCCTCAATTTCCATGATAGAATAGCTATAATCTGCTTAACATACGGCAGACAAATTCCCTCAGTATCAACATCATAACAGCCAAGAGGTATCTCTCAAAATATAACCTTTAATAAATCTCTAAAAGATTTATAATAAATACCTCTGATATCTGGTACCAGCCACTAATTACATCTTATTCACATCAAGATGGACAAATATAACCTCTTGATGCACAGGATGACAGAAACAAACAAAATAGATCCAAAGACATATAATGTCTAGATAGCCTTATTTAGAATGTAACCATATGACCCTTTGGATAACTGATGCCAAAGAAGGGCCACTAATTTCCAACCAATCCTGGTCAATAAAAAATACAGTGTTATCAAACGTTAGTGATGTGTGGATCTTACCCATTTTTTTGCATGTGGGCATCATTCAGGGTTCTCCATCCCATTCAATCGATTAGTTCCTCAAAAGAAATCTACCCTGTCGTGCCCCTGGTGATAGCTCCCGCCCTAACAAGGGCAGTACCCAAGTATATCTTACAATGTCACCCACAAAAAAAGTCCCTCCCGACGCGTTTCTTCCTCCTTACGGGGGGATTCATTAGGGGAGTGTATTTGGTATTTTGGGGAGCACTAGCAATACAAAAGAGCAAAAAAAGTGACTGTGCCATAAAGTGCCAAGTGACTTAAAAAACGTACTGAACCTCACAGTGGTGAGCGTCCATCTCAGTGGTGCAGAATGCTGCTGCCACTTTCCACAGATGGAAAAATGGGGGATGCTCACACATCAACCTTCTCTGTTTAAATACATTAATTTTCCCTCCATTTCTTAGCGTTCTATGTCATTTCCTGGGCGGGGCTTATTTTCCAATTTAAATTATTTGCCATACTTCACAATTCTCTTATTATAAAGTATAGAATTTCAATTCCTCCAAATTTAGTTTGGCAATACATGTCTCAGTCAGATAGATTTTTGAACGTAATACATTTACTCCATACAATCCCATAGTTGTGTCATATGTATTACAACCGAGTCACATGGTACATATTTTGGTTCCCCACGTGACTTTTCTTGTCTACTTAAGTGTCCGGGGCGTATAGCCTCTTAGTATGTGTCATAGGCTATTGCGCACTATTGCTATGCATCATAGGCTATAGCCTCCCAAAACATATCATAGGCTATTGTCCACCTCCTTTTCGGGCGCCTGGAACGCATACCGGCTGCATTTATACATCTTTTAGAGATTTATTAAAGGTTATATATTTTAAGAGATACCTCTTGGCTGTTATATATGTCCTCAATTTCCATGACACAGACTCCAACTCTGACTCCACCTCTCTCATACATGGCTCATGTTTAAGTTTAAGTGATAAATTTACTGTAGTAAAATGGTAACATCAGGTTTTTAATCATTATTATGACACAATCAAGCTATTTAGATAGAACATAAAATACACTGCTCAAAAAAATAAAGGGAACACTCAAATAACACAGCCTAGATCTGAATGAATGAAATATTCTCAATGAATACTTTGTTCTGTACAAAGTTGAATATGCCGACAACAAAATCACACAAAAATCATCAATGGAAATCAAATGTATTAACCAATGGAGGCCTGGATTTGGAGTCACCCCCAAAATTAAAGTGGAAAAACACACTACAGGCTGATCCAACTTTGATGTAATGTCCTTAAAACAAGTCAAAATGAGGCTCAGTATTGTGTGTGGCCTCCACGTGTCTGTATGACCTCCCTACAACGCCTGGGCATGCTCCTGATGAGGTTGCAGATGGTCTTCTGTGGGATCTCCTCCCAGACCTGGACTAAAGCAACCACCAACTCCTGGACAGTCTGTGGTGCAACGTGACGTTGGTGGATGGAGCGAGACATGATGTCCCAGATGTGCTCAATCAGATTCAGGTCTGGGGAACGGGTGGGCCAGTCCATAGCTTCAATGCCTTCATCTTGCAGGAACTGCTGACACACTCCAGCCACATGAGGTCTGGCATTGTCCTGCATTAGGAGGAACCCAGGGCCAACCACAACAGCATATGGTCTCACAAGGGGTCTGAGGATCTCATCTCGGTAATGGCAGTCAGGCTACCTCTGGCGAGCACATGGAGGGCTGTGCGGCCCTCCAAAGAAATGCCACCCCACACCATTACTGACCCACTACCAAACTGGTCATGCTGAAGGAAGTTGCAGGCAGCAGATCGCTCTCCACGGCGTCTCCAGACTGTCACGTCTGTCACATGTGCTCAGTGTGAACCTGCTTTCATCTGTGAAGAGCACAGGGCGCCAGTGGCGACTTTGCCAATCCTGGTGTTCTGTGGCAAATGCCAAGCGTCCTGCATGGTGTTGGGCTGTGAGCACTACCCCCATCTGTGGACGTCAGGCCCTCATACCACCCTCATGGAGTCGGTTTCTAACCGTTTGTGCAGACACATGCACATTTGTGGCCTGCTGGAGGTCATTTTGCAGGGCTCTGGCAGTGTTCCTCCTGTTCCTCCTTGCACAAAGGCGGAGGTAGCGGTCCTGCTGCTGGGTTGTTGCCCTCCTACAGCCCCCTCCAGGTCTCCTGGTGTACTGGCCTGTCTCCTGGTAGCGCCTCCAGCCTCTGGACACTACGCTGACAGACACAGCAAACCTTCTTGCCACAGCTCGCATTGATGTGCCATCCTGGATGAGCAGCACTATCTGAGCAACTTCTGTGGGTTGTAGAGTCCATCTCATGCTACTACGAGTGGGAAAGCACAACCAACATTCAA
This sequence comes from Phyllobates terribilis, assembly GCF_046119375.1. NCBI lineage: Eukaryota > Metazoa > Chordata > Amphibia > Anura > Dendrobatidae > Phyllobates > Phyllobates terribilis. Next base: position 511,742,109 of record NW_027362765.1, on the reverse strand, counting down.
AAGTGACCAAAACATCAGCCAGAAAGCATTGGTACTGAGATGTGGTCTGTGGTCCCCACCTGCAGAACCACTCCTTTATTGAGTGTCTCTTGATAATTGCAAATAATTTCCATCTATTGTGTATTCCATCTATTGTCTATTCCATTTGCACAACAGCATGTGAAATTGATTGTCAATCAGTGTTGCTTCCTAAGTGGACAGTTTGATTTCACAGAAGTTTGATTTACTTATATTCTGTTGTTTAAGGCTATGTGCACACGATGCAGAAATGAAGCAGAAAATTTCTGCATCATTTCTGCATCTCCCTGGCAGAAAAAACGCATGCAGATTGTGCATGCGTTTTTCCTGCAGAATACATGCGGATCCACATGCAGATTCACATGCGTTTCCGCATGCAGATTGACAAGCGCTTTCCAGGCGATTTTAGCATCACCTGGAAAGTGCTTGACAACTAGGTCACACTATATAAATCCATGCAAACAGCATGGATTTATACAGTGTGACCCGAGAGAGTGTATATAATTACCTCCGATGGCCCGCGCTGTCCTGCTTTACACTCCGTTCTCCCGGCAACTTTGAATTGAAAGACCTGCCGACGTCAGCATCACGTGACCCGTCACATGACTCTGACGTCACCGCAGGTCCTACAACTCACTGCAAGTGCCGGGAAGCAAGCAGGAGCGCTGCGCGGGCCGACAGATGGTAAGTATATATATATTTTTTATTTTATTCTTGTTTTTACAGCTTTTTTAATGGTACCTGGGTGTGGAGGAGACTCTCCTCTCCTCCACACCCGGGTACCATCCGCACATTAGAACGCACCAATTACGCAAGTACAGATGCAGTCTTGCGGAATTGGCGCGTTCTAATGCAAGTCAATGGCGGCAAAAACGCTGCGTTTCCGCAAAATTAAATGACATGCTGCGGATTTTTGAGCGCAGCGTTTACGCTGCGGAAAAGTCCGCATCATGGGCACAGCACATGCGGATTTCAATTGGGGAACATTGCTTCCCTTCTACCATGCGTTTTTCATGCGTTTCCGCGGCGTTTACGCAACTGCAAAAACGCCGCGGAAACGCATGAAATACGCATCGTGTGAACTCAGCCTAAGTGTTCCCTTTATTTTTTTGAGCAGTGTATATTTATTGGAATACAACTTTAGAACAGAAAAACTTTAGCATATTTACAATTTATTATACACTATGCAGTAAGTGGAAAAAAAAGAAGTTTTCAACAAAAAAGTACTGAATAACATTTGTGCAGTCTATGTATTTGTTCTGAGAAATAGTATCGCCTCCATCAGATCCTCCTTCATAGATGACCTCAAATCTGACCTAATTATTTTAAGGCTAGAGAACAACCTCTCTACACTAACTTGGGTTGGTTGCAAAGCAGTAACCACATGGGCAACATCTGACAATTTCAGGGTATAAAGGAATTGCCTCGTGCACAGTCAGTTTTGATGAACGTTTGAACTCTTCAACTTCTTTGAGGGCAAGTGAAAAATTTTGTAATTCCACAATTGCCCCTTTTCCAGCACGTCTCTTCAAGATGGAATCAATTTTAGGGGTTCTGGCAGCAATAGTCAATTTCCTCACTTTGCTAATCAGAGTTGCAGCATGTCCCTCTTGCAGACTATCTCTTATTGCCAGCTGAAGCGTGTGCACAACACAGCGCATGTGATGAATAGGAGAGAGATGTGTAACAGCTTCAACAAGATCATATAATTGTAAAGAACCATTTTGCTGTTCTTCTGTGGGAATATCTGTTTGTTCCTCTGTTAATGTGAACAGGACTGTGGCCTTCCATCTCCAACGTACTGAATCTGAAATGTTCTTCTAGATACTGTTCACCTTCATTATTCTCATTCATCAGTTTAATTGTACTTATGTTTGAAGAATTATCAGATATAAAATAGCAAGAACCTGTTCTTTTTGGTTCTTAATTCTGCTTTCCTGTTCACTCCAGCAGTTCTGAGATGAGTGCAAGCATTCCTTCCCTGTGTTTGTTTTTTTTCCCCCACTTATCTGTAGAGGAGGAGCTTCACTACTTATCATGTACATAAACTGCAGTACAGACTCATCTCAGGCTAAGTCTAGACTCTTAGATCAGGAATAGGACATTTCATAACTTTCCCAAAATTCTTATGAAAAAATATTCCCCACAAACTGCATTGTACTACTGTACCCAATTTATTATATATTTTAGGAGTCGGAATCTGTCCATTTTATACCGACTCCGATTGCACAGCCCTTTTATAGAGCACCTTTGGGATGAGTTTGGGTGACGTGTTGGGGCCCATACCCATAGCAATAAAGATGAATTGTTTGCAGACTTGCAAATGGAATGGAGCAAGATCCGTCAAGATGTCTTGAACACCCTATAGTGGCTTCAATGCCCCGTCTGTGTGGTGCAGTAATTAAAGCAAGAGGTTATGCTACAGTTATGGCATTGTAAAGAATGAATTACTCTATGTGGTGATCAATAAATAGCAAATGAAAAACGTATGGCAGTCAGTTTTCTTTAATTAAATTACCATATCTATATTCAAAAGCATTTTGGTTAAAATTAAGGTCTTGCATGATGACAACTTCAAGCACTTTCAATTCATCATGAGGAAATGGCATTGCAACAACCAGACAGAAGAAATCACACTTTAAAAAAAAAAAAAAGCAAAACTTTTGATTGCCACTGTAGATGAGTAGCAACCCTCCAGCATTGCAATAAAGAAAAAAACAAACAGAAAAAAAAAAATAGTGATTCTTTAAAGTGTAACTGTTGTGTATTAAGTTAGATATCTTAAAGCAACAAGTATGAAAAAAAAATTAGAAGAATTGTGCATGGTCATTAAAGGGTAAAACGGCCCCGTTTTTAAACTGGTTAAGTATTTCAGTAAGAGGGTAATAGCTAAAAACACAGAAGACATAAGGAAACAGCTAGTATCCGGATAACTGTGTGAAGTCAAGTGAGATTTAATTACACAGCGTAACATTTATTCCGCCATGCACATTGTGACATGTAGCATTACCTTCATGGCATTGTGCAAGCTCCAGGCATCATAATATGTTGGAGGCATAAAGAGTGCGATGATGAGTTCCTCAACATGACCGCTCAGTTCAGACTTCAAATCTTTAATCAAATCCTTTATAAAAAAAAAAAAAATAATAATTACCTTTATAAAAATAATAATAATAATAATAATAATTAGATTATAGGGAGAGATATATAATCTATCATAGTAATAGTGATCAAAGACACACACAACCATATATCAAAAGAAACTAAATGACAAATTTAGCCTGCAAACACTATCAGGTTTTTCTTATGTAGAATTAAGTCAAGGCCACACACAAATGGCACACAATCCTAAAGAGTGATTGTACATGTATGCCGCAGCATCTGAGACGCATCCTACTGTGCCGCCCAATGGCCACAAGGTTTTGAAAACAAGTAGTGCAGCCATTGGGCAGAGTTTCAGACACATGTACTCAGCTGCAATCACCCCAAGTATGAAGAAAATAAAAAAAACACAATTCCCACAAGCATGAGTATTATAATGAAGAATTTCCTAAAATATCACAAAATAAATAAAACAAAATTATTGATCAGACTATGGTGCCCTATGAAAAGGGAAACATAAATGAAGGGTGGTTGGGGTCGAGGGAGTACTACCACTCTCCAACTAAGCAACAATAAATACTGTGAGATCTGGCTAAAATAATCCATCATAGATTTTTTTTTTTTTAAATATTATTTCAGCGCTGGAGTGGTGTCACTAACATACAGTACAGACCAAAAGTTTGGACACACCTCATTTAAAGATTTTTCTGTATTTTCATGACTGAAAATTGTACATTCACACTGAAGGCATCAAAACTATGAATTAACACATGTGGAATTATATACTTAACAAAAAAGTGTGAAACAACTGAAAATATGTCTTATATTCTAGGTTCTTCAAAGTAGCCACCTTTTGCTTTGATGACTGCTTTGTACACTCTTGGCATTCTCTTGATGAGCTTCAAGAGGTAGTCACCGGAAATGGTTTTCACTTCACAGGTGTGCCCTGTCAGGTTTAATAAGTGGGATTTCTTGCCTTATAAATGGGGTTGGGACCATCAGTTGTGTTGTGCAGAAGTCTGGTGGATACACAGCTGATAGTCCTACTGAATAGACTGTTAGAATTTGTATTATGGCAAGAAAAAAGCAGCTAAGTAAAGAAAAACGAGTGGCCATCATTACTTTAAGAAATGAAGGTCAGTCAGTCCGAAAAATTGGGCAAACTTTGAAAGTGTCCCTAAGTGCAGTTGCAAAAAACATCAAGCGCTACAAAGAAACTGGCTCACATGAGGACCGCCCCAGGAAAGGAAGACCAAGAGTCACCTCTGCTTCTGAGGATAAGTTTATCCGAGTCACCAGCCTCAGAAATCGCAGGTTAACAGCAGCTCAGATTAGAGACCAGGTCAATGCCACACAGAGTTCTAGCAGCAGACACATCTCTACAACAACTGTTAAGAGGAGACTTTGTGCAGCAGGCCTTCATGGTAAAATAGCTGCTAGGAAACCACTGCTAAGGACAGACAACAAGCAGAAGAGACTTGTTTGGGCTAAAGAACACAAGGAATGGACATTAGACCAGTGGAAATCTGTGTTTTGGTCTGATGAGTTCAAATTTGAGATCTTTGGTTCCAACCACCGTGTCTTTGTGCGACGCAGAAAAGGTGAACGGATGGACTCTACATGCCTGGTTCCCACTGTGAAGCATGGAGGAGGAGGTGTGATGGTGTGGGGGTGCTTTGCTGGTGACACTGTTGGGGATTTATTCAAAATTGAAGGCATACTGAACCAGCATGGCTACCACAGCATCTTGCAGCGGCATGCAATTCTATCCGGTTTGCGTTTAGTTGGACCATCGTTTATTTTTCAACAGGACAATGACCTCAAAACACACCTCCAGGCTGTGTAAGGGCTATTTGACCAAGAAGGAGAGTGATGGGGTGGTACGCCAGGCGACCTGGCCTCCACAGTCACCAGACCTGAACCCAATAGAGATGGTTTGGGGTGAGCTGGGCCGCAGAGTGAAGGCAAAAGGGCCAACAAGTGCTAAGCATCTCTGGGAACTCCTTCAAGATTGTTGGAAGACCATTTCCGGTGACTACCTCTTGAAGCTCATCAAGAGAATGCCAAGAGTGTGCAAAGCAGTCATCAAAGCAAAAGGTGGCTACTTTGAAGAACCTAGAATATAAGACATATTTTCAGTTGTTTCACACTTTTTTGTTAAGTATATAATTCCACTTGTGTTAATTCATAGTTTTGATGCCTTCAATGTGAATGTACAATTTTCATAGTCATGAAAATACAGAAAAATCTTTAAATTAGAAGGTGTGTCCAAACTTTTGGCCTGTACTGTAGGTTGGAAGTCAGAGGTAACGATCACAAGCTCAAGGGGTGTTCCGGGTGGCTTAAAGTCCTTTTCTTTTCCCATCCATCTTTCTTGCAGTGGCAGATTTTACACAAAAATGGGCAAGCAATGTTTGATAAGCTGATAAAGTCACTATACTTTTACTTTCCTCAAGCCCTACAGTTGGAGTCTGGTGTATTCATGAGGAGCGCATCCCCTGCCCTCCTCTGTGACTGAGGGTAACAAATTACATACATAGCAGCTAATTATCAGCACAAACTAGAAATAGAACATTTCCCTGCAGTCTAAGGTCAAAAGGCAAATATCTGAGTATTATGGGTCAAGGAAGAACGAGCAATGGGATTCCTGACCCGAACTTGACAGTCTCAGTTATACAAGAGGCTGTCACATTTGGCTCAGGAGACCAGTGGCCCATCTGTGCATCACAGCCCATACTCAAACTGTGATACAGGCAAGTCTGAATGAGGCCCAACAGAAATCAGTGTCAATTATGTATCCCCAAATATACAATACCAACATCAGTCGGCAGGTGGCGTGCTGGAGATTTACTTCCATCCTATAGTAAATATAAAAGTTGACTAAACCGTCAGGTTACTACAGACTCAGGGGTCCCCGATTTATACAGCAGTTTTTGCCAGAACTCTGCCGCAAGTCTCTAAGACTATTTTAAAGGTTGCAAAGCTTTTATTAAACTTAGATTGGTGCAAACATTTTGTGACTGTTGGCATTGTTACACCAGTCTTGGAATGGTCCCCAAGTTTTACAAAAGTGAGAGGGGCAAATTGCATGCTAGAGATTATAATTATAATTGAGATGATGTATAATTGAGATGTATAATTTACACTGCAAAAGTGGTGTAAATTCCGACAATATGTAGTCTAGTCCGCGAATCAAGTAACATTTCTAGTGATGCTACACAGCAGTTGAAAGATGCATGTATTCATAATGATCCTGACATATCTAAGGCGAGGTGCACACATACAGTGCTCTCCGCTGAGCACCATGCTCTGGTTTCTGTTGGAATCCCTGAAAAACAGGTATCTGAAGGAAATTGAGAGCCCTGATGGAGCCTACAAAATGAAGCAGACAGTCACTGTGGACACGATCTGGCCTACATCCTGACAGTATTCATCTTCTTCACACATGCGCAAAAAAAGGGGTCTGCCACATTTTTGTGAAGGTCAGAGAGGAATGCTGCCAGTAAGAACACAACTTTATATGTTTGGTATCACCATAATAGTACTGACCTGGAAACTCATATAGTCATGTAAGCTTTACAACTTCACAGTGAACAATATTTCCTGGGTCCTTAAAGGGTTAAGAGCATACTCAATCTTAAAGCACAGAAACTGAATCCTCTAGACCAGGCGCAGCAACCATTGTTTGCATAGAAGTTGCCTAAGCAAATTTTAAGTTACCGATGTCTCTCCCACCTGTATTCAAATATTGTTCAGGATGAACAACAGTTAAAAAAAAAAAATCACCGCTGTACTGCCTTTAAGTATAGCGGTGTCACAGACCCTTTAGCAGAAGCTAGCGGAAAGCTGGTCTCACCGATTGCTTACCTTTCCATAGGCGGTCTTGAAAGCAGCCTTAATCTTCTGCCTTTGATCATTAGAACGATTAGACACTACATCAATTATGGCTTGTTCATCAGTTCCTATGTGAATAGCACAAAATAACCATATTGGGAGGTGTTAGACAAACAAAACAGGGTTCAGGGCAAAATAAGTTAAAATCCATACCGAATCCCTTCATTGCCTTTCTCAGCTTTTCGGCATCGGCCAGTGCATCAAAATTTGATGCGGCTCTGATAGTCCCCTGGGTGGCAGTCATTGCAGCAGCAAAAGGCTGGAAAATCATTGCCATACATTAGGAGAGGAAATACAGTAATGATAAATACAAGACTGGTCAGAAAGTTTTTTTTCTGTAAATATGAAGACACTGTACGTTATGTCCGATAATGCTCTGAGATGACGAGTTCACAATTTGCAAAACGAGTGTGGAACAACAAGACCAAACACACAGCCAGCAGACAAAATGTGGACGCTGGAGATTTACAGGTTACCAGCTGTACTCCCCTTAACTAAGCCTGGGTCTGTATGCTTCTGGAATATGTGCTGTAGTATACCATTGCAGCTTAAAAGGGAATCTGTCACCAGGTTATTGCCACCTCACCCGAGCTTAGATAATGTAGGAGCAGAGATACCGATTCCAGAGAGGCGTCACTTACTGGGTTGCTTGCTGACGTTTTGGTATCGTTTTTTTATATTTATATCTGCTGCAGATCTAGCCGTTCTCTGAATGCTGAGCTCTGTATATGATTGGTAGCCTTCAGCCTATGCACTGTACATAGAAAGCTGCCAATCAGTGGTGAGGGCAGGGTTATACAGAGATGACTATGGAGGACTACATAACAGCAGTTTAGTAGTGATAAAATCACTGGTTTATCAGCTGGAGAATATCAAAACTACAGCAAACAGCCCAGCAAGTGACAACTCTGGAATCCAAATCTCTGCCCTTACGTTATGTTGCTCTCAGATCAAGGTGGCAAAAAGCTGGTGATAGGATTCCCTTTAAATGGGATGTAAAGGACTAGCATATTGATGAGCTAGTCATGGGATAGATCATCATCAATACGAGATCAGTAGGGATACAATACCCCACGATCAGCTGATAACCAAGTGCTGGACTCTCTGGCAATCCCATAGACAGTCGATGCTTAGTAAATTGCTGCTGCCAGAGCATTTATCTCCGCTCCATATAGACAGGGCTCTGCAGAGCCTGGTTCTCGTGATTTGTGGGGTCCCTGTGGGCAGTCAGTTATCCCAATTCCCTTTACGCTACAGATTCAAAATGAGCATTTCAGACACACATGGCAATACAGGATGTTAACCTTCCAAGAAACTTCTGAAGACGCACACACACAAGTTTGCATTGAGTGAGGGATATGTGTACTATACAAATGCTTTCTGAACACAAACATGCAGCTGTATTTTCTATACAGTTCCAAAAACCAGTGCACACGACATGCAGTCACCTTGCTCCGACAGGCTCTACACCACATAGGCCATAACGGCATAGAGTCAATAGGAAGACAAAGGAGATATAAGGGAGAATTAGGGGAAGCAACAAAATTATTAATTTCAATGGGTTCTGCACAGCGCAGCACATTTATAGCACAAGTGTTCAGATTCGTGCATTGCACACACTGTGATTAAAGTAATACAAAGTAAAGAGGAGCAATGCATTACATACCTGATATTGAACACTAACCTACAATATACAATGCAAGATAGATTATCTACAAGTTATGACATACGGATAAAAAAATAAAATATATACACTAAACACCTCTCAATCTTGCTATAGTTAGCTTAGCAATTCACATAATTAAATATTAAGAAAATGGAGGTCTACAAACCGGAGGTTGCTGTCCAGGTGCTGGTCCTGATGGAAATCCACCTAAGACAAAAAATAAATATAAATAATAATACAGGGCAAAAAAAATTCTAAATCAGGTTTAAAAGAACAAAACAAAAAAACAAAAACACATTATAGACATACAATGATATAACATTGCAGATTTTTTAGAAAAAGCCCATCAAAATCTACAGAACACCATAGTACAGATGTAACAACCTACGCTGGTCTCGTCACTGTGAAGACAAGTATTACCTTCCTCTTACCTATCGTGTACAGTAGCTCTAGCCAAATGAGGCTATAAAATATTCATGTTCAGAGAAAGGCTGAACCTGCTTGGCTGGGACGCTTCTCACATATCATTTAACATGGTCTGCCCAGGCTTCACAATGTTCATCACACAGGGCTTTTTTTTTTTTTTTTTTTTTTTTTCTCCTCAACATTTTTTTTATTTTCTCACCTGTATGACTGCCACATTTTCAGGCCCAACCTAACAGCATTATAGGCTTAAATGGGTAGTCCACTACTTTTAATATTTGGCCAATCTATTCTTGTGGTGAAAATAAGTATCTTTGTAAATACATTGCTTTGCAGTTACTGCCTGTGAGTGGCGCTATCCTTGGCCGCTCACAGGCACCACGTGACCTGCTGCTGAGGTCACATCAAGTGAGGCGTCACATCAGTAACGCGGTCCCCGCAGTGGATGCTGGGCTGTGGGTGGGGTTATCCCATGCGTCACACCCAGCATCCACCGCGTGCTTTCCCAATGAATGAGGAGAGGGAGAGCGCGCGGTGGATGCCGGGTGTGACCTGCAAGGTAACCCTGGCCACAGCCCATCATCCACCGTGGAACGCAGAAGAGAGGGACCCCCGGCTGCAGCCGGAACTTGACGTGACGTCAGCGGATGCCAGAGCCGGCTGCAGCCGGGGTCACGTGATGCCTGTGAGCGGCCAGTGATAGCGCCGCTCACAGGCAGTAACTCCAAAAGCAAGGCATTTACAATGATACTTATTTTCAACATAAAAATAGAATGGCCAATTATTAATAGTAGTGGACAACCCCTTTAAGTGTTTCTGTAAGTGTGGGTCAGGAGACCCAGGTGAGAGCTTGGAATTGCTTAGGAGTCAAATGGGCGGCCCCAATTAATGAAAGCACATGCAAAGTGACTGACCCCAATCTCTCTATCCACAATCACAGATTAGGACCACCCACTGGGCTCCTAAACCTAGAAGAGCCATAATTTAAATGACGGGGTATTCCTATCTTTACATTTCTGGCATCTTCAGTGGAAATTGTCATAAAATGTACGAGTAGTTGCAATCCCACTAATGGGAACTGCATACATCTCGAAAAAGGGGTCCTGACACGCGCTACCGTCAGTGGGGTGGTAGTCATAATTTCCAACCCTTTGCACATAAATTCAGACCTCAGCAGATGGGGTATAAAAAATGTGTACCAGGCCCGGTTGAGTTGGATGCATCGTGCATTGGTGGGATCTGCATATACTCTACACTTATGGCATATCCTGTAGAAAAGATTAAGTTATACCAGATGTTTTATCACAAATCTGTACATCAACCCTCTTTCTGCTCTATGGCAAACTACCAAATGTAAAACATCAGGATATAAAATATCAAAACAAATTCCAGTTGTATAATGCGAACTGTTGTGGTCTTATTAGACTAGACCGCTGGAGTCATCTTCTGTAGAATCAGAACATGTTTTGCAACTCTGCAATCATGGTTTATTAAGAGTCCACCAACCTGGTGCTTGACCTGGTCCTCCACCTCCATAATTCTGAGCACCGGGCTGTTGGTATCCGCCAGGGGCACCACCTGGAGGTGCTCCATAGCCGCCGGCTGCAGGTGCTCCATAGCCTCCAGGTGCTGGAGCTCCATAGCCACCAGCAGGAGCACCAAAACCAGGCCCACCATACCCGGGAACACACTGTGGTGCTCCATAGCCTGGGGCACCAGGAGGGGCTCCATATCCAGGTGCTTGACCTGGTGCTCCATATCCAGGAGCTTGACCTGGTGCTCCATATCCAGGAGCTGGGGGTAAAAAAAAAAAAAAAAAAAAAAAAGTTATTTGAAATAAAAATATATATATATAAAAAAAAGGAACAAGTCATATGTAGTGTACATCACAGATTAATTCACCACTACCACACCGTTATTGACCTGTTTAACAGCTTTATCAGCATGCTTGTATGAAAAACTTTGGCAAGGGAGATTTTGTAAAATATATTAAATTATAATCTAGTGCCTACAATATGCAAATTCGTACCCAGAGTAATATTGCGGGAACTTGGCCCAGGTTAAGTATTTGGTGTGTGTGTTTTTTCCGCTGTGTATTTTCACCTGCAAATCAAGTGGCTTTTCTAATCTCTTCTACGTCCTGAAAAAGCTTTCGCTTTAAGTTTTTCTTCATTCTTTGGAATAACAACAAGTTGTCGCGGGGGCTAGGTCAGGCGAGCAAGGCGGTGAGAAACCGTTGTCATCCCGTTTTTTTCACGTAAAACTGGTTAATTTTCAACGCTGTGTGGAGCAGCTGAACTCTATGAACTGCTTGACTCTTTGAAGCAGAAACGTTGCTTTTTTGCACACATGGCAAATTAAAAGTCACAAGTTACTTACCGGTAACAGGATTTTTCAGAGACCATGACCGCACCACGAGAGAGGGGATCCGCCCACTAAGGACAAGAAACCTACAGGCTTAAAAGGGCGGCACCTCTCTCTTGCCTCAGTTTGGATTACAGAGCATGAGAGGACCACCAGGTTAATAAACACAGCACACAATCACAAAATTACTATACCATAGAACACCTATTAAGTGTGAAATTATAATTAATAAAACAGGGAGTGCTCCCACAAACGTGAAGGGAGGGAATATAAGGGTGCCATCATGGTCTCCAAAAAATCTCGTTACTGGTAAGTAATTTATGACTGCACCACAAGAGGTCGGTCGACCATGATAGCATCACAAGAGAATTACAGAAATGAAGCAGTCTAGGGAGGGACCACAGCCTGGAGCACTCTTCTCCCAAAGGTGAGGTCAGTTGAAACACCCATATCCAGTCTATAGTGCCTATAGAATGTAGAGGGAGAGGACCAGGTAGCAGCCTTACACATGTCTTCTAATCGAGACACCAGTCTTCTCAGCCCAGGAGGTCGCCACAGCCCAGGTGGAGTGAGCCTTCAACCCTTGTGGCACTTCCTCGCCGCTAGATGTATAAGCTAGAGAAATAGCCTCCCTAATCCATCTAGCTATGGTGGACTTTGTGACTTTAAACCCTTTCCTAACCCCTTGGTAGGATATAAACAATGAGCCATCTTTCCTAAAGTCTTTGGTAGCCGAGAAGTACCTAACCACACATCTCCTTACGTCTAATGTATGTAACTCTGCTTCTTTCTGGTTACTCGGATTAGGACAGAAGGAGGGTAGGACTACTTTCCTGAAGTCTGTGGAAACGAGTAGCTACCTTAGGGAGATAGAGTAATTTTTAAACATAATCCCGCCTATCATCCAGGATTTGAGTAAATGGCAAGGTCGTAGACAGGGTCTGAATGTCACTAATCCTCCTAGTCGAGGTTAAAGCTATTAGCAGTGCTGTTTTAAGAGAAAAGGATTTAAGGGTTGCTGATTCTATTGCCTCAAAATGCGAGCTAGTGAAGGCCTTTAGAACCAAATTTAGATCCCAGGGAACCAAGTTGCTTTTGACGATGGGTCTAGATCTAAACGTTGCCTTAATGAACCGAGAAACCCAATAGTTGACAGCCAGATCACAGCTATTTAGGGCGTCTAAGGCAGAAACCTGAAATTTTAAAGGTGCTGGTGGATAACCCTAGTTCAAGACCCTTCTGTAAAAACTCCAAAACCTTTCCTATTGGCACCCCCTCATCAACTCTAGATCCAGAAAGACAAAAACTTCTTCTAAGTTCTGGCATAAATTTGAGTTGTAACAGGTTTTTTGCTACACATTAGGGTAGCTACTAGATCTTGTGAAAACCCTTTCTGACTTAGCAGTGACTTTTCAAGTTCCATACCGTCAAGTGGAGGCAAGATGCTTGAGGATAGACTATTGGACACTGGAAGAGGAGATCCGGAACCTCGGGCAGGACCCAAGGATCAGAGATGGACATGCTCCTCAGTCATGAGGACCAGGGTCTCCTGGGTCAAAAGGGTGCGACCAGCAGAACCCTCACCTTGTCCTCCCTTATCTTCTTATGACCATGGGAAAAAGAGCCAACGGGGGAAAGGCATAGGCCAGGTTGAAATCCCAAGGTATCAGGAGAGTGTCCACTGCCAGGGGATTTTTTCTGGGATTTAGGGAACAGAAGAGCCTTGTCTTCCGATTTAGTCTTGTGGCAAACAGGTCTACCATTGGAGGCCCCACCCACCTTCGGACTATTTAGGAGAAAACGTCTTCGTTTTAGTTCCCATTCTCTCTGTCTCAGAGGATAGCGGCTTAAGTAGTCTGCTCTTGTATTTTCTTTTCCCCTCATATGTTAAAGGAAAGGAGATGACTTTCCGTGATCTGAAAGAGATGATCCATCACTCTCATCAGCGATGTTGACCGTGTACCCCCCCCCTGGGTGGTTCACGTATGCCACCGCAACTCTATTATCCGAAAGTATCTTTACATTCTGACCTTGGAGGAAAACTAAGAAATTATTAACCGCCAGCAGCTCTTTTGCGTTGGAGGAGAGACCCTTTTCGTTATTTGACCAGGTCCCCTGGGCTACCATATCCCCCCAATGGGCTCCCCACCGACTGGGACTCACATCGGTGATAATTGTTCTAGTGGTTCTAAGTACCCAAGTAACCCCTCGAGATGGGAGGATGAGGCAAACCTACCACTGTAAGGACTTTACTGACCGGGGTGACAAGGACATCTTTTCTTCCAGGTGTCCCTTAAGTGAAACTTCATTACACAGCACATCCCAGAACCCTGGAGTGATATTGTGCCCAGAGAACCCCTAGGAAACATGATGTCAGGGTACCCAACAGGGACATTGCTGCTCTAAGGGACATGACCGGATTTGTTACAGCATTCTTCACCGGATTCCTTAGCTTTTGTTTTTTGGCTTCCGGAAGGTAACATTCTTGAGAATCTGAATCAAGCATAATTCCTAAAAACTGCTGAACTTTTGAGGGTACTAACCTACATTTTTCAAAATTTAGCACCCAGCCCACTCTCTAAAGATGGTGATCACCTCTTTTAGGTGTTTATTACATTGGAAGGCAGAATTTCCAAACCACAAAGAAATCATCCACATAAGGGATAATCAAAATATCACATTCCCTGACATGAGCCATGACATTCGCTATAAATTTTAGTAAATACCCAGGGGGGCTATGGTCAGTCCAAACGGCAGGGCCCTATACTAGAAATGCTTGATTTCCCCATCCATGACCAAGGCCACAGTAAAGTATTTCTGGTATTCCTCATGGATAGGTACATGGTAATAGGAGTCTTTTAAATCTAATACTACCTTGTAACAGCCTGAAAACAGCAATTTTATTGTTGAAATTACAGACTCCATCTTAAAGGTGGGAATTATCAAGAACTTAAGAGCTTTTAAGTTAAGGATACAACTGAAGGAGCCGTCCGGCTCTGAGACCGGGAAGAGAGGAGAGTAGAACCCCAACCCTCTTTCGGACGCCGGAACTTCCACCAGCACCTCCTTTTGTAGGGCCAGCTGCTCTAATACTGAGGAACGGACCGGGGTCAAAATGAATCTCCCACGAGGAATCGCCTGGAACTCGAAACTCTGATCCTCGATCTGATAGGTTCGGGTCTAATTACTGGCCGAAATTTTTGTCCAGGCAGGCAAGAAGCCCAAGAGCCTCCCCTCTACCTGGGCTATGAGTCGTTGACTCGGCTTCCAGGGCCCCCCGAAAAGAATAACCGAACAGAAGCCCTCTACCTTTTGGCCTGCAGTCTTCCCATTTATCCTGATCTCTCCGCGGTCTCTTACGTACAATTTTTTTTACGAAATGAACGTTTATAAGCAGGCATGGATAAGCTAGGGAATCCTTTTTCTGTGTCGCTTGCTTTATCCAAGATTTCATCCAGAACTCATCCAAAGAGATGTTCCCCCTCACATGGTATAGAACATAGTCTCCTTCTGGCCTAGATATCTCCTGGCCAACATTTAAGTCACAAGTCTCTACGGGCTGCTTTGGACATGGCAGCTGACCTTGCTGCCAACCTCAGTCCACAGAGGTGTCTGCTAGGAAAGCTGCTGCCCCCTGCATGAGAGGGACGTTGGACAATATCTTTTTTCTGGAGGTCTTATTTTTTAGATGGGACTCAAGCTGATCCAGCCATATCATTAAGGACCTGGCCGTAAAAGTTGCAGCGACCGCGGGCTTTAAAGCCCCAGCAGTCGTTTCCCAGGTCCCTTTGAGAAAGGTATCAGCTTTCCTGTCCAGAGGGTCCTTAAGAGCTCCCATATCATCGAAGGGGAGAGATGATTTTCTAGATGCTTTTGTTATAGCAACATCTAGCTTTGGGGCTTTCTCCAAGGAGGAAGAGGCTGAGTCCTCAAAAGGGGTATTTCCTCTTAAAGGAGGAGGGAAGAGAACCCTTCCTCTCCAGACTTTCCCATTCTCTATGTATCAGTTCCTGAAGTTTATCATTAGGAAAACATCTTCTTTTCTTTTGTCCCAGTCCTCTGAACATAACATCCTGGACCAATTTTTCTGGTCTGGTATCCGAAATGCCGATAGTTGAGCGGACTGCCTTAACCAGACTGTTAATCTCATTTAGCGGGAAACAATGTTGCCCTCCACCACTATTCGAGGACGAAGAGGAGGAGGAGGAAGATGAATCAGAGTCCACCTCATAGACGGATGAAAGAGAAACAGAGGCTGGGGAGACCTCACAAGCCATATCCTCCTTTTTATTTTTCCAGAGAGGGTTTTGCTGATCTCTGATTGAACTAGGGTTTTTAACCCTGAAGCAAAACTAGGGGTCTAATCTGCCAAAGTCTGGTTAATACAAGATTGCCACAGCCTTTTTGGATATGAGTCCGCCAATATGGCCTTACATAATGCACATTCCTTGAATTGGATTTTGAGGTACATTTCTTCCCCTATTAAAAATAGACAAGAAGGGACAGTATTACGAAGTGAAATTTCTCGAAGATCACTTTCCCAGACGGCTCAAAGGGCAAGTACCAGTTTAGAGGAAGGACCTTTCTCAGCCGGGGGATCGTCCCTGTAGGCTGCAGATTCATCCAACCTGCTGGAGCTATGATGGCTGAACTTGGTCGCAGATCTTCGCCTTCCTGGGGTCCGGTTGTTACCAGCAATTCGAGGGCGTCGGGTCTCCTGAGGCTCTCCAAGCAGCCGCTGAGATGCTGAAGGTGGCGGCTGCTGAATTTGCTGCTGCTGCTCACTTTCTGACTCCATTTTATTACAGGGACAGAAGTAGCTGGGAAGCCTGGAGCAATGGTGCACAAATGCTTATACTTTTTTTTTTAAACAACTTTCGGGTGAAAAAGTGCATTTCCTTTAATTGTTAGGTGCGACAGCCCTCTGGGTAAGGGTAACTACAGAGCTCCCTCAGCATTTGAATGCACTAGACCGGTCATATGACCTTCAGGGTGCAAAGCGGCATCATCATGCCACGCCACCAGCTATCCGAGTCCGGAATCGCGCGGCACCCTGGATGTCGCTGTGGCCGCCACCCCATGCAGGGCGATGCTCCTGCTCACTATCCAGCATCGGTGCCTGCACAATGCCGGGGCGGTCAACCCCTGACCAGGGCTCGCACAGAACTGGAGCTGCCGACCCCAGGCAGAGGCATTGCTCCACAGCAGCTTCTCCACCGATGCTGAAGCTGCTGAATCCAGGCAGGGGCGCAGCTCCACAGCTGCTTCTCCATTCTTAAACATCTTCCGCAGGTAAGCCTGTCAGAGGTTCCTCCAATCAAGGACAGGAAACCAAACTGAGGTGAGAGAGAGGTGCCGCCCTTTTAAGCCTGTAGGTTGCCTGTCCTTGGTGGGCAGATCCCCTCTCTCGTGGTGCTGTCATGGTCGACCGATAAAGTTTGCTCACTTCTTTGATATTACTATAATGTGCTGCTTGCTTTTTCTGCATTTATATTATTAGGTTACAGTGCCTTGGTTTGTGCTGATATATAGATATAGTGTTTGTATATCAGTGAGCATAGGTGTGGATGATTGATCCAGCATCTCTGCCTGTTCCTATTTAGGAATGAAATTTCCACTTATCTATACCACACTATGCTTGGAATTATTCACTGTGGTGGTTTTTATCCTGCATGTAAATTTGAGCTCTGAATTATGCAAATGGATGTTATTCTGTGCCATTTTTTTTAAGAAATAATGCATATGAAGAGAACTAAAGCTGCTGCTGTCTTTATTTGTGGAGGGTTTAAACAGCAAGGAGGAGCTGTGTAACGGCGATACTAAAAGAAGGGTAAAAAGAAATAGTATTTTCTTTAAAAGTAATTTTTTCAATTGAAGCACCTACAGTGCTGGCCAAAAGTATTGGCACCCCTGCAATTCTGTCAGATAATACTCAGTTTCTTCCTGAAAATGATTGCAATCACAAATTCTTTGGTATTATTCTCTTCATTTAATTTGTCTTCAATTAAAAAAAACACAAAAAGAATTGTCCTAAAGCCAAATTGGATATAATTCCACACCAAACCTAAAAAAAAAAAGGGGGTGGACAAAAGTATTGGCACCCTTTGAAAAATCATGTGATGCTTCTCTAATTCGTGTAATTAACAGCACCTGTAACTTACCTGTGGCACCTAACAGGTGTTGACAATAACTAAATCACACTTGCAGCCAGTTAACATGGATTAAAGTTGACTCAACCTCTGTCCTGTGTCCTTGTGTGTACCATATTGAGCATGGAGAAAAGAAAGAAGACCAAAGAACTGTCTGAGGACTTGAGAAACCAAATTGTGAGGAAGCATGAGCAATCTCAAGACTACAAGTCCATCTCCAAAGACCTGAATGTTCCTGAGTCTTCCGTGCGCAGTGTCATCAAGAAGTTTAAAGCCCATGGCACTGTGGCTAACCTCCCTAGATGTGGACGGAAAAGAAAAATTGACGAGAGATTTCAACGCAAGATTGTGCGGATGGTGGATAAAGAACCTCGACTAACATCCAAACAAGTTCAAGCTGCCCTGCAGTCCGAGGGTACAACAGTGTCAGGCTGTGTGCCCACGTAGCATTTTTCAAGCGTATATGCTGCGGAATTTCCGCAGCGTAAACGCTTGAAAAACGCATGTATATCCGCACCCCATGGTCCCCAATGGGATTCCGCAAGTTCTATGCACATGCTGCGGATTTTTCCGCAGCGTTTATGCCGCGTTCAAAAATCCGCAGCATGTCATTTAATTTTGCGTTTCCGCAAGCGGAATTGCCTTTGTCCAATGCATAAAAAACACAAGGCAATTCCGCATGTGGAAAACGCGTGATAAACGCGCGAAAAATGCGCGATAAACGCGTGCGGAATTCCGCATGCGTTTTTCCGGGAGAGGACTTGCATTTATGCAGCAGAAATTTTCTGCTTCATAAATGCAACGTGGGCACATAGCCTCAACCCGTACTATCCGTCGGCGTCTGAATGAAAAGGGACTGTATGGTAGGATACCCAGGAAGACCCCACTTCTTACCCCGAGACATAAAAAAGCCAAGCTGGAGTTTGCCAAAACTTACCTGAGAAAGCCTAAAACGTTTTGGAAGAATGTTCTCTGGTCAGATGAGACAAAAGTAGAGCTTTTTGGGAAAAAGCATCAACATAGAGTGTACAGGGAAAAAAAAAAAAAAGAGGCATTCAAAGAAAAGAACACGGTCCCTACAGTGAAACATGGCGGAGGTTCCCTGATGTTTTGGGGTTGCTTTGCTGCCTCTGGCACTGGACTGCTTGACCGTGTGCATGGCATTATGAAGTCTGAAGACTACCAACAAATTTTGCAGCATAATGTAGGGCCCAGTGTGAGAAAGCTGGGTCTCCCTCAGAGGTCATGGGTTTTCCAGCAGGACAATGACCCAAAACACACTTTCAAAAGCACTATAAAATGGTTTTAGAGAAAGCACTGGAGACTTCTAAGGTGGCCAGCAATGAGTCCAGACCTGAATCCCATAGAACACCTGTGGAGAGATCTCAAAATGGCAGTTTGGAGAAGGCACCCTTCAAATATCAGGGACCTGGAGCAGTTTGCCAAAGAAGAATGGTCTACAATTCCAGCAGAGCATTGTAAGAAACTCATTGATGGTCATCGGAAGCGGTTGTTTGCAGTTATTTTGGCTAAAGGTTGTGCAACCAAGTATTAGGCTGAGGGTGCCAATACTTTTGTCCGGCCCTTTTTTGGAGTTTTGTGTGAAATGATCAATGATTTGATTTTTGCTTCATTCTCTTTTGTGTTTTTTCCTTGCAAGCAAATTAAATGCAGAGAATAATACCAAAGAATTTGTGATTGCAATCATTTTCAGGAAGAAACTGAGTATTATCTGACAGAATTGCAGGGGTGCCAATACTTTTGGCCAGCACTGTATATAGCGCCATCATATTCCGCAGCACTTTACAGATATTGTCATTGCTACCCCAATCTAAACTCCCTATCATTAGGTCTAAGGAGAGGGGTGAATGGGGGACCGAAGCACCCGGAGGAAACCCACGGAAACACGGAGAGAACATACACACGTGGTCAAAACTGTTGGTACCCCTTGTTTAATGAAAGAAAAACCCACAATGGTCACAGAAATGACTTGAATCTGACAAAAGTAATAAATTAAAAATCTATGAAAATGAACAAATGAAAGTCCGGCTGTGTGACCACTATGCGTTTTTTAAGCAATTCCGCTGCAGAACCGCTTGGTAGAAGGCCTGCCATGTCCCCCAATGATAATCCGCATGTGCTATGCACATGCTGCGGAAATTTCCGCTGCGGAAAAATCTGCAGCACTACCAATTATTTTGCGGAATCGCGGCATTTTTGCCACCATTGACTTGCATTGGACCGCATGACATCCGCATCACAGCATCTGCACATGCGGATATCATGTGGTTCAATGTGCGGATGGTACCCGGGTTTGGAGAAGAGGAGACTCTCCTCCGGACCCGGGTACCATAGTACCTGTAAAAAAAAATAAATAAATAAAGAATCAAAAAATATACAGTACAGACCAAAAGTTTGGACACACCTTCTCATTTAAAGAAATTTCTGTATTTTCATGACTATGAAAATTGTACATTCACACTGAAGGCATCTTACCGAGTACCACATTTTTAATCTTGATTTCTTTTAGTGTTTCTTAAAGCCATAAAGTTTCCATTTGAAATGACTTTAGTTTTGTGCCATGTCTGTGATCTGCTTTTTTTCAACAACATTAAACAACTGAATGAACATCCTCCGAGCCCGGTGATTCCATAATTTTTGCCAGGGGTTGTATGTGCAACTGTAGTCACAGGAACATCAAGCTGCTTGGAGATGGTCTTATAACCTTTACCTTTTAACATGCTTGTCTATAATTTTCTTTCTAATCTCCTGAGACAACTTTTTCCTTTGTTTCCTCTGGTCCATGTTGAGTGTTGTACACACCATGTCACCAAACAGCACAGTGAATATCTGTAGCCCTATATACAGGCCCACTGACTGATTACAAGATGGTAGACACCTGTGATGCCAATTAGTGGACACAACTTGATTTAAACATGTCCCTTTTGTCACATTATTTTCAGAGGTACCATGATTTCAATCCAGGCCTATTTCATGAGTTTAATTTTTTTTAAAATTCTGTGGAAGCAGCTTGAAAAGCAATGTCTGACTTTCATTTGTTCATTTTCATAGATTTTTAATTTATTATTACTTTTGTCATATTCAAGTTATTTCTGTGATCATTGTGGGTTTTTCTTTCATTAAACGAGGGGTACCAACAGTTTTGACCACGTGTGCATAAACTCCTTGCACATGTTGTCCTTGGAACGAAGGACTCTAGATCTGCAAAGCAACAGTGCTAACCACTGAGGCGCCATGCTGCCCATCACAGTTCAGGCAAAGTCTATAGGATTAATAAAAATATGACCAATGTAGTGTGTTTTTTTAACTGCTTCAGGATAAGACGAACATAATGCACATATTCCGATTCACGGGGAATCTACATGAAAAACTTCCCTGACGCAGCCCCACAAGATAAGTATTTAGGGTAATTAGCATAAAGCAAGCGCCATAAGAGACCTTAGTTTTGTTTTGTTTTTTTTTAAAAAGTACTAATCTCCTTTGCAAAATTTTTACATCTACTGTAAGTGTATTGGTAAAACCATTGAATAAAGCAATATTAGAGTGGCGGTGGTTGAACACGTGAAATTAATGCTGCAAGTTTTATGTAAATAAAATGTAAAATTTGCATTTCAAACCCAGAACTTTGCGGAATCCAAGTGTGAAATTGCATTGCTATATATATATATATATATATATATATATATATATATATATATAAAAAAGGACACCAGGAAATAAGTTGTTACACACCGCCTGTCAGTCCTGTAGAATGCATTATAAAGGAAATCAGCCACTTTTATTGTCCTGTTATCAGGTGCTAAATTCCTAATGGCTTTCTGTAGGTTATAAATGTCACACAGCTAGACCATACATAGGTTTAACACAGTACAAAAGCAATATCTGACATGAAACAATGCTGTTCATTAGTTAATACAAAATCAACATGTACTAAGAAAAATGTGGAAGTAACTTGAAACACTTGCCCCCAGGATAGGACGGCATTGCACCAGGATAGCCACCAGGTGCTGGGAAGCCCCCTGCCGCAGGGTATCCTCCACCAGCTGCAGGTGGATAGGCCCCACCAGGAGGATACTGCCCACCAGGAAATGCCTGCTGCCCAGCAGGTGGGTATGAAGGATCATTTCCCTGTGGAGAGAAATTTTAAAGCAAAAATTAAGGAAGAAAAAAAAAAGTGAAGATTTTTACTGATGTGTATGCGGAGTTAAAGCCAATGAGTGCAATTTTACAATACAGTTGTGGCAAATAAAGTACTTGCTTTTTAACTATACACAATTTGTGTAGTTTAGAGTCCAAATATGGATAAAAGAGAACCTGTCATGTCTGCTTTAGCAAATACATACATTCCAGTAAAATAATTCTGGTGCATCTTTTTTTAAAGCTCCGCAGTAAATTGACAACGTAGAGTCACCTTTCTCCTTGTAAACAGGATGTGACCCTTCACACACTGTCCAATAAGTGCTGACACAGTGACAAGGGCAGTGGCAACGCTCACCTATCAAAGCGGCTATACTCCCATTAGGAATAACAGGGGAACAGTACAATGACGAGCGCAAACAAAGTTTTGTCTTTTTTTTGCAGATTCCATCATTCACCGATGATACAATAATAAAAGTTAGAAGGGAAAATAGTCACTTTTCAAGCGGAGTAATATGTTCGTCACTCCGCCGTACACAGATATGGTTATTTGCATAGTACTAGATTTCATGCCGCCTACAAGTATTTTAAATGTATGCAAAAAGATTTTTATAATAGTATATCAGATATAGACTGCAGAAGCATTCAGTGGTAACAGGCAGAATACTTACTGGGTAGCCTGGATATCCTGGGAACCCCGATGATTGGTATGGGTATGCCATTCTGCAAGACAGAAACACATTGCACTTTAAAAGTCAAGGCGGGGGGAGGTGGGGCAATTTCTCTCCATGTATTTTTAGATTCAGCTATTCAAGGCTGGACAGAACTCACAGCACCTGTCCTGGATTACTTTAGTTTCCCACCTCCCCCGAGACTATTATCTGAAACCCTTCAACACCCCATCGCTTGCATACAAATGGAGTTTACCTTGCCCTACGCCTGACACCAGAACGCCATTCCTACAATTCACTCCCTTCTTCCCTTTCCAAGCACAATAGAGTTGTGGAAACATCCTTTGTTGCAAAAAACAAACAGCATACAGACCAAGCATGTGCCATTCGATCTTTACGCACTCATCTCATAGGAAACCAACATTTCGTCAGCCGAGTACAGTAAATTCACAGTGTGAACTGTCAGAATAGGATAGAAATATGTCAGTGAGTTATATTAGTGCAGTGTGTGTATAGTTTACTGTACATGTATTTAGCGAATATAAAATTAAAATAAAAGGCGTGGGGTCCCCCTTATTTTTATTAACCAGCTGAGGAAAAGCAGACAGCTGGGGACTGGTGTTATTATTCTGGGAAGGGGCCAATATCCATAAAATGTTCCCAGCCTATTAAAATCAGCTCACAGCAGTCTGCTTAGCCTTTAATGGTAATTAAAGAGGGAAGACTCATGCAAAAATAAATAAATAAAAAAAATAAAATAGGACATGGGGTCCCCGCTATTTTTAATAACCAACAGACAGTTGCATGCTGATATTAAAAGGCTGGGAAGGGGCCATGGATTGGCCCCCTCCCAGACTAACAACACCAGCCCTCAGCTGCCCCAGAAATAGCGTATCCATTAGATGTGCCAATTCTGGTGCTCAATCTCGGCTCTTCCCACTTGCCCTGGTGCCTCTGGGGTGAATGTCAAACCCATGGATTGGTAATGGAGGAGTCTATAAGAAACCCTCCATTACCAACCCTGTAGTCAAAAGAAACATAGAAAGGTCCTTTAATTGTAAAAACACACACACACACACACACACACACACACACACACACACACACCCCTTCCTGACCCTCTTTTACCCATTTATTACCATTAAAAAAATGAAATATTCCAAAGGGGTCAGCTGTAAATCCATCCCATGACAATCCCCAACTCTACATCCGGATGGTATGTCGAGTAGTGACATGAGTAATATGACCTCTCAGAATGTCATTCGGAACATACTGACAGTAGTGTGTGAATACGGCTGCTGTGACGAGCGCTGACATCACTGAGGTTATCGCAGTTCACAGCTGATGAATTGCGGTAACCTTATTGACGTTAGAAAGTGGCGCGAGAAAAGTTCTTTAGGACTTCACTCTGTGTTTATTTCTTATGAATACAGGGTTAGTAATAGGGGTGTCTTATAGACACATTTCCATTATTAACCCCTTTGCTTGATGTCAGGATGGCATCAACCCCAAAACCATTACCCCAATTGCCAATGCACCAGGGCAAGTGGGAAGAGCCAAGGCTAAGGGCCAGGATTGGCGCATCATTTCTGGGGTGGCTCAGGGTTGGTGTTATTAGTCTGGTAGGTGGTCCCTTCCCAGCCTATTAATATCAGCCCGCAGCTGTCTGAAGCTTTTGCTGGTTATTAAAAATAAGGAGGACCCCACTTTTTTTTTTGGAGGAGGGGGGGGGGGGGGGGGGGGAGGAGAATCACCCCTTTTTAATAACCAGTAAAGGCTAAGTAGACAGCTGATGTTAATAATCTCGGAAGCCAGGGCTGTGGAGTCGGGAGTCGGTATAAAATGGACCAACTCCGACAATATATAATAAATTGGGTACAGTAGTTCAATGCAGTTTGTGGGGAATATTTTTTTCATAAGAATTTGGGAAAGTTATGAAATGTCCTATAAATGTTTGTCCTATTCCTGATCTAAGGGTCTAGACTTTTAGCTGAGATTAATCTGTGTTACAGTAAATTTATCACTTAAAACATGAGCCATGTATGAGGGAGTTGTGGAGTCGGAGGCATGGAAATTGAGGAGTCGGCGGTTTGGCTTACCGACTCCACAGCCCTGTCGGAAGCTCCATGTTTATTGCCCCTTCCCAGATTATTAAGACCAGCTCTCAGCTGTCTGCTTTTCCCTCAGCTGGTTAATAAAAATAAGGGGGACCCTATGCCATTTTATTCTTTTATTTCTTTATTTATTAACTAAATACAAGTACAGAAAACTACACACGAAGAGCACTGATTATTTCTCTCATGTTTACTGTATGTAAAAGCTGATGTTAAAAACACATTGCATTCAGATTGCATACAGATGCTAGGTGAGAAAAAAAAAAAAAAAAGCATGGCACTAATCAACTTTTCTGGCTGAGAATCTCAGCTACTTTATATATGCAGATGTGAGCGTACCCTTAGTGAGGCTGCGTGCCCACGTTGGGTATTACAAGCGTATATGCTGCGGAATTTCCGCAGCGTAAACACTAGTAAAACGCATGTATATCCGCACCCCATGGTCCCCAATGGCATTCCGCAATGTCAATGCCCATGCTGCGGATTTTTCCGCAGCGTATATGCTGCGATCAAAAATCCGCAGCATGTTCATTAATTTTGCGGAAGCGCAGCGGAATCAATGTGCGGATGGTACCCAAGTCTGGATGAGAGGAGACTATCATCCAGACCTGGGTACCAAAGAACCTGTAAAAAAAAGAAAAAATAAAGTTTATACTTATCTTCTGATGTCTTCCCGGTGTTTTCCCGCCGTCGCGCTGTTGTGTGAAGGACCTGCCACATCATTGAGTCATGTGACCCATCACATGACTCAATGACATCACCGCAGGTCCTGCACACAACAGCGTGAGCCGCTCAAGACTCCGGATGGGGCAGAGAATGCATCGGAAGGTGAGTATAAACTTTATTTTTTACCATTCTGATTCTTTTTTTTAACTATTACTTGGTCACACTATATAAATCCATGCCGATTGCATGGATTTATATAGTGTGAACAAGTTGTCAAGCACTTTTCCAAGTGATGCTTAAATCACTTGGAGAAGTGCTTGATAACCCGCATGCGGAAATGCATGCAAAGACGCCTCACAAACGCTTCTACCTGGCGGGAAAACCGCATGTAAAATCCGCATGCGATTTTCCCGCCAGGGAGAAGCGTAAAAAATATGCTTCAGTTCCGCAACGTGGGCACATAGCCTAAGACTTCAGAATAAAGACCCTGCAGCACCGACTGTGTCCTTTGCCAATGGTATAAATCTGCAGGAACAAACTGGACACAAAACAAGCAATGCTTGTATATTGCGCTCACATGAGAGAAGAACCATGAGCGCCTGGACAGTAGTGCACATGGGACATACAGCTCCCACACAGAGGAGCCGTACACACAGTCTGAGCCTGGCATGATTTTTTTCTCATATGTTCTGTTTAAAAATAGTCTCTATGCCAATACATGAAATCAGAGGCATACAGCAGCATCGGATGGGCCCATGCACCTGTACGGATGCCATAATATGGCTCCATATAAACTCATAAGCTGAAAGGAGACATAATAATGGACTGTATTAGCCGTTCGTTAGAAAGACAGTTTTTTTTTCTATTGGACAAACTGCAAGTCTTGTGTACGACTTTCATAATTTCATGACTGTGCACACTGAAGCACAAGACTTGCAAATCCTGTTAGCACACCCTCAGGGACATGGAAACATTAGTAGGGCGACTAATCTGGAGAAACTAGTGCCCCATCGACTAGTCTGAAACTAATTAGAATATTGGAAATGGATATTTAATATTATTTTTTTTTATTTCAACACACTGCAAGCACTTCTACTGTACAAAGGGCTTGTTAGGCAGGGTGCCAACATAAGAACAAACAGATGGTGGCCATTTTGGAAACAAATGGATGGATCCCTCAATAAGCGGCTTCTGAGGTTAGCAATTTCACAGATTAACAGTTCTCATGTTATATAAGAATCACCTCCTATGGAGACTAAACCTTTATCTCCAGACAAGAGAAGTGCCCTGTTATCTTTTGAGGGGGTTTGAAATGAAACAGCTTTTAACTATTCTTTGCATGGGCCATTTATGTACTTGTACAAAATAAATCAGGTCACCCCCTCAACTGTCTCATTTCAAGGTTAAATAAATGTAATTCTTTTAATGTCTCCTCATAACTTTAAGGGGCTGTCCGGCCTTAGAGTACAAGTCTGCACTCACATAGTAATTGCAGGCTTGATTAATCATCACATCACACACTGCGCGCTGTCAGAATTCTCTAGAGCCGGCAGCGGCAAATGCGTGACCGCAAGTATGTGATTCGCATACATGTGGTCACTTGCGGACTAGACGTGCACAGCCTCGCCCACTGGGAGCGTTTTTTTGTTTTTTTTTTGAGCGAGGCTGGACCCATCTAATCGGAATGTGGCCAGAAGTATGAAAATCACAGACTTGTGATCACATGACTGCCCACTTTCGATGCATCCTCACAGTGGGTGCGATTCACTAGTCTGCAGTCACAAAGAGTGACTGCAGACTTGTATTCTAAGACCAGACAACCCTTCTAAGGGTGCATTTACAACACTGCAAAATACTCAAATCAAGTGGAGTGATCTCTTGTGCTGTAAACAGGACTGCCATGAACAATAGTCGCTTTGGTGCACTGAACTATATATATATATATATATATATATATATATATATATATATATATATATATATATATATATATATATATATATATATATATATATATATATATATATATATATATATATATATATAGTCACAGCACAGTGTTGTCAAAACACATGCTGTCTAGAATTTACATTTTAATGGAGAAGCAAAGATTTTTCTATTTTCCAAAAAAAAATTCAGCAAACTTGAAGGGGGGAGGGAGGATGGTGTGAAACCAGCCTTGTACAGTACATGGCTGGTTTCACACCATCCCCCCTTCAAGTTTTCCGATTTATTTTTTCTTTTTTTTTTTTTTTAAACACCTACCTACAGAACAAGGAAATGGGAAGAATTTATCAACCATGGAGTTTCACAGAGTGAGACTCAAGAAAGATGCATATTGAGCAGTCAATACACAACACAGAAATATCCATGTTGGCCATCAGCCAACATAAATGGATACTAGCATTTACACCTGGTGAAAATCTGTTGGTATGTGGGAGGCAATAGCCACTCTTTAGCACTTTTGGGGCATAGGCAGCCTGAAATTGCAAAAAGTTTTATTTTGCTCACTTATATAGCACCATTAATTCCACAGCGCTTTACAGACATCATCAGCACTGTACCCATTGGGGCTCAGAATCTACACTGTGTTCCAAATTATTATTCAAAAAGTGTTTAGGAGTGATAAGGGAAGAATTTGTTTGTTTGTCAGTTAAACTCATTAATGGTGATGTGTGTCAGGGCTCTTTATATCACTGTAAGCAATTGCAGACACCTGTGCTAATTAGTTTGGCAGGTGTGTCCAATGAAAGGCAAGACTACTTAAGAAGGCTGTCCCACATTATTAAGCAGCCTACATTTTTGGCCAAAATGGGAAAGAAAAAGGATGTGTCGGCTGCTGAGAAGCAACAAATTGTGGAGTGTTTAGGTCAAGGCATGACTACAATCAATATGCCAAGACACTTCATCGTGATCATCGCACAATCAAGAAGCAAGTAGCTGATTCACAGTACACAAGTGTGCATGCTGATAAGGGAAAATTGAGGACTCTTTCCTACAGGCAATTAAGTCAGGTTAAAAGAGCAGCGGCAAAAAAGCCTTGTCATAGCAGCAGACAAGTTTTTGAAGCTGCTGGTGCCTCCAACGTCCCCCGAACAACAAGATGCAGGGTCCTTCAGAGGTTTGCAGCTGTGCGTAAGCCATCCTGTCGACCTCCTCTATGCACTGTACACAAGCAGAAACGGCTCCAGTGGGCCAAACATTACAAGAAGACGGACTTCAAAACTGTTTTGTTCACCGATGAGTGCCGTGCAACGCTCGATGGTCCAGATGGATGGAGTGGAAGATGGCTGGTTGATGGACACCCCATGCAAACACGGCTACGGCGCCAACAAGGAGGAGGTGGAGTAATGTTTTGGGCTGGAATCATGGGGAGAGAGATTGTCGGCCCCTTTAGGATCCCTGAAGGGGTAAAGATGAACTCCATAATGTATGTTGAGTTTCTTAAACAGCACTTCCTGCCATGGTTCAAGAAGAAGAACCGTCTATTCCGCAGCAAGATCATTTTCATGCATGATAATGCACCGTCTCATGCTGCACATAACACATCTGCATCTCTGGCTGATATGGGCATAAAAGGGGACAAACTTATGGTGTGGCACCCATGCTCCCTTGACCTCAACCCCATTGAGAACCTCTGGAGCATCATCAAAAGGAGTGTCTATGATGGCGGGAGGCAGTTCACATCTAAGCAACAGCTCTGGGAGGGTATTCTGTCCTCATGCAAAACAATTGAAGCAGAAACCATCCAAAACCTGACAAATTCAATGGACGAGAGAGTTCAGAAGCTCCTTTCGAACAAGGGGTCCTATGTGCAAATGTAACATCACCTAGAATAAAGTTTTGAGTTGAAAACTGTTTGATTTCAGTTTGTAATTACCTGCTAATGCTTATAATTTCAAAAGTCATAAGTTACTTACCGGTAACGGGATTTTTAGGAGACCATGACAGCACCACGAGAGAGGGGATCCGCCCACCAAGGACAGGAAACCTACAGGCTTAATAGGGGGCGGCCCTCCCTCTCGCCTCAGTTTGGATTACAGAGCATTGAGAGGACCGCCAGGTTAGTAGACATAACAAAACAATCATAAAAATAACATTTTTATACAACACCACTAAGTGAGAAAAGGTTGTAATTAATAGATGAGGAGTGCTCCCATATGGTGAAGGGAGGGAATATAAGGGTGCTGTCACGGTCTCCGAAAAATCCCGTTACCGGTAAGTAACTTATGACTTTATCGGTCAACCATGACAGCACCACGAGAGAATTGCAGAGATGAAAAAAGTCTAGGGAGGGACCACAGCCTGGAGCACTCTTCTCCCAAATGTGAGGTTGGACGAAACACCCAAATCCAGTCTATAGTGCCTATAGAAGATAGATGGAGAAGACCAGGTAGCAGCCTTACATATGTCTTCCATCGAGACACCAGTTTTCTCCGCCCACGAGGTCGCCACTGCTCGGGTAGAGTGAGCCTTCAACCTCTGTGGCGCTTCCTCACCGCTGGAGACATAGGCTAGAGTAATAGCCTTCCTGATCCACCTAGCTATGGTGGATTTAGTAACCTTAAGCCCCTTCCTCAGCCCTTGGAAGGAGATAAATAAGGAACTATCTTTCCTGAAGGCCTGGGTGACCGACAGGTACTTAAATCACACATCTTCTAACATCTAAGGAATGGAACTCTGCTTCTTTTTGGATTCTTAGAACCATGGCCTTACAAAATCCAGGTGGCTCAAAAGGCTGGTACCAGGCAGGGGCGTCTCCAGTAGTGCGCCGATCTAAGCAGGAGCTGCTGCCCCCAGGCAGGGGCGCAGCTCAACAGGTGCTCCCATTGATGTGCAGAGCTGGAGCTGCTGATCCCAGACAGGGGCGCAGTTCCACAGCAGCTTCTCCACTGATGCACGGAACTGGAGCTGTCGACCCCAGACAGGGGCGCAGGTCCACAGCAGCTTCTCCACTTATGCACGGAAATGGAGCTGTCGACTTTTTTTTTTTTTTTTTTTTTTCCCTCCTTTTCAGTGACGCCTGCCTCGCGGTTAATACCGCACTAACAAACAAATGCCGGTAACCCGACTTCCAGTCACATGATGTCCTCGAGGCGTGGTGACGTCATCAGGCTGCGACTTACAGGAGGACGGAAGTGCGCGCCCGCGCGAGGATGCCTCATACACCGAAGGCACTCCCAGGTAGGTCCTGCCCATAGCGATGGCCTGCTACCTCTGAACGGGGCGCCGCTCTCCCGCGGCCCGCTCTTGGTCGGGGCGGAGGTTAGTTGACGGCGTCAGACCCGGCGCGCCGACCTCCGCCAGGTGTTGATGGGGACAACACCCCACGCAACTCGCATCTCCAGGGCAATGGTGGGCTTGCCACACCAGATAGGGGCGCAGTCCCACTGCAATTCGGATCCCAACCAGGGCAGACTCCTCTACAGAAAGCGCAATCTGGCTGAAGCAGATAAAAGGGCTGCCACCCCAGATAGGGGCGCAGCTCCCCTGCATATCCGGTGCAAAAACATGCTGTGCCTCTCCCAGATAGAGGTGCACTTGCATAGGCAGAACACTGGAGCTGCAGATCCCAGATAGGGGCGCTGCTCGACAGCCGTCGCCATCCAGATCTTCCACGAGCCTGCAATAGGTTACCTCCATCAAGGACAGGAAACCAAACTGAGGCGAGAGGGAGGGTCGCCCCCTTTTAAGCCTGTAGGTTTCCTGTCCTTGGTGGGCGGATCCCCTCTCTCATGGTGCTGTCATGGTCGACCGATAAAATGACCATTTTTTTGTTCTTTATTCAAATGAAAAGGTTGAAAACTCTGCTGTGCATAATTTGGAACATGCATTTTGAGTGCAGTTTGAGTATTTTATTTTTTAAAAAATATACTGTTATCATAGGCAGTTTGTACAAAAACCTTTCAATTGTACTCTAATAGTTATTTGACTGGAAAATTACAATGACTGCAATTCATATAGGTAATTTGGGAAAATCTGAGAAAATATTATTTGCATAATAATTTGGAACACAGTGTACATTCCCTATCAGTAAGTCTTTACAGTGTGGGAGGAAACTGGAGAACAGGGGAGAACATACAAACTCCTTGCAGATGTTGTCCTTGATGGGATTTGAACCCAGGACCTCAGCGCTGCAAGGCTACAGTGCTAAACCACTGAGCCAGTTACAAAATTTATATCCAAATATAAGTTAGGCTGTGTTCACACATTGCGTATTTTCAAAAAGCGCGCGAAAATACGCAATGTGCATTGTGTCTGCCAGCAAAGTGAATGGTAAATTCACTTTGCCGTTCAGACACTGTGTAATTTTACGCAGCGGGAAAGCGCAGTTGCGTAAAGAATTGGCATGTCAATTCTTTAAGCAGCTGCGTCCTGCGCTTTCGCTCTATTGTGCCCATTATAAGCGATGGAATTATGCAGTGGTGTTCACACACTGCGTAATTCCATAGCTTTTTTACGGAGGCGCAGGATGGATACTCACCTACCCGATGTCAGGGGAGAGGCGTCCGGTCCGGTCCGCTCCGCTCCAATCCCGCGCTTCCAGCATCTGCCGGTGAGCCGATCAGCTGTTAGCTAACCGGCTTGTAACCGGTCAGCTGATTACAAGCCGGTCAGCTGACAGTCTGCTGATCGCTTCACGGCAGATGCTGCAAGCGCGGGACGGAGCAGACGCGTCTCTCATCCATCGGGTAGGTGAGTATCCATAGTCTGTACATACACTGCTAGGGACACAGGAGACACACAGGACGCAGGCACACAGGACGCAGGCACACTGAAATGAAGTGTGACATTACACGTCACCCTTCATTTTCACACTGCGTTTTTTGCTGCGCTTTTTTACACAGTGTGTGAATGGAGGTGCTTTTTTTACCTGCTTAAAAAAACGCAGGTAAAAAAAAGCAGGAAAATACGCAGCGTAAAAAAACGCAATGTGTGAACGCAGCCTTAAAGAGGCTGCCCACTACTATATAAAATGCCCCAATGTATTTAAACAGTGGAGATAAGTGTTTTTGTAGATGCTGACCGCTCACAGGCATCACGTGACCCCCAGCTGCAGCCGGGCATGACAAAGTGACGCGCTCTCCGCTGATTGATGGGTTGTGGGCGGGGTTTTCACGTGAGTCCACAGCCCAGCATCCACCGTGCGCTTTCCCAATGAATGCAGGAGAGGGAAAGTGCATGATGGATGCTGGGCTGTGATGCGTGG
This sequence comes from Phyllobates terribilis, assembly GCF_046119375.1. Taxonomy (NCBI): domain Eukaryota; kingdom Metazoa; phylum Chordata; class Amphibia; order Anura; family Dendrobatidae; genus Phyllobates; species Phyllobates terribilis. The sequence continues at coordinate 511,709,674 of NW_027362765.1, read as the reverse complement.
GGAAACCCCACCCACAGCCCATCAATCAGCAGGGAGCGCGTCACTGGGTCATGCCTGGCTGCAGCTGAGGGGGGTGGGGGGCACGTGATGCCTGTGAGCGGTCAGCAATAGCGCAGATTACAGGCAAGAAGCACAGCAGAAGGCTTCTACAAAAACACTTATCTCCACTGTTTGGGGCATTTTATGTAGTAGTGGACAACCTCTTTAAAACAAGAATTTTTGATGCACAAAAACCTTTCATAAATTCCCTCCCAATAACCACAAGATCTTGCAGAGAAGAAGGCAGAAGAGGGTTATTACCACCTCTGCCTATTATTCATTTGGTACATGGCAATCAATGCACAGTGACTAGTGATGCAGAGGAACCTTTCTCTGCTCACAATAGAATAGTCATCAGTGAAAGAAAACAATTTCCTCCAAACCAGGGGTCTCAAACACGCGGCCCGCATGCGGCACTTCAGGCTGCTTCATGTGGCCCGCAGGCACCATAGACCCTGATCGCGGCCCGGTCCAGGAGCAGCCGGCAGCAACGCTTCAGTTCAGTGTATTGCTGCGCAGAGACTGGCTCTCTGCACAGCAATACCAGCGCCAGCCGCTGGCCTATCAGAGGCCAGCAGCTGACATCTGCATCCCAGCGCAGCAGCTTATAACGTCTGATAGGCCGGCAGCTGCCACTGGTATTGCTGTGCAGAGAGCCAGTCTCTGCGCAGCAATACACTGAACTTTAGCGCAGCTGCCGGCAGCTCCTGGACCGGGCCGCGATCAGGGTCTATGGTGCCTGCGGGCCACAGGTGCAGAAAGGACGCCGAGGGAACGGAGGACAGGTGAGAAGAATCTTTTTTTTTTCTCTTGTATGTGTAGAACGGCACAAGGGACAGTCCTACAAGAGGGGTGCCAGGCTGGGGGCCGCCCTACAAGAGGGGTGCCAGGCTGGGGGCCGCCCTACAAGAGGGGTGCCAGGCTGGGGGCCGCCCTACAAGAGGGGGACATTACTACAAGAGGGGGACCAGGCTGGGGACAGTCCTAAAACATGGGGACCAGGCTGGGGACAGTCCTAAAACATGGGGACCAGGCTGGGGACAGTCCTAAAACATGGGGACCAGGCTGGGGACAGTCCTAAAACATGGGGACATTACTACAAGAGTGGGACCAGGCTGGGGACAATACTACAAGAGTGGGACCAGGCTGGGGACAATACTACAAGAGGGGGGCCAGGCTTGGGACAGTCCTAAAACATGGGGACCAGGCTGGGGACAGTCCTAAAACATGGGGACATTACTACAAGAGTGGGACCAGGCTGGGGACAATACTACAAGAGTGGGACCAGGATGGGGACATTCCTAGAAGATGGGGACATTACAACAAGATGGGGACCAGGATGGGGCATTACTACAAGATGAGGACATATATACAACATGGGGACCGGTATGTGACATTACGACAATATGGGACCCAGTATGGAATATTACGACAAGATGGGGGACATTACAAGATGCAGACCAGGGTGGGGCACATTACTACAAGATTTTGGCAGAAAAACTTCAAAATAAAGCATGAAAAAATATTTTGCCACTAAAAATGCTGCTTTATATCTAAACTAAAGTAAACATAAAAAGTGCATGAAAAAAAAAATGGTATCACTAAAAATGTCACTTTGTCCTGCAAAGAATGCAGCCCCCCAAATTAATTTTTTTTCCGTGTGCGGCCCATATACCCAGCAGAGTTTGAGACCCCTGTTCTAAACGGTGTGTGAGCACCTAGCTGCTGGCGTACCGGTATCTAACAGTGCTAGAAAAGAATAGCTGTTGTGTCATGTGTGTATTGTGTAACCTCTTCAAAAATCCCAAATCTTTTAACAAATTCAGTTTGCCCGTGACATTTCAACCTACAGCTCTGCCCAGTGGTCAGCAGGGGGACGCTTAGAGCATGTTCACACAAATAATATGACATTGAAGGGTTTACAAAAAAAAAAAATAATAATAAAATAATGCATAGCTTTCGCTTCATAAATCTGATGCGTCTTTACTCCATGTTTAGCACAGGTGCCCCCTTGGAATGAGACATTAATTTAGTGCACCTTCCCATCACTCTTGTAAAGCCAGAGCCGTTAGTCAATGAAGAGGAGGGGCAGAGATAGATGAACAATAAGGATACACTGAATTGTTCCATCAAGACAAGGGGGCTCCAATTGAACAGTCTCTCTGTGCTGATAAATGGAGGAGTATGAGTGAAAACTGACATACAAGAAAAATAAGGAACAAAAAAAGTGATTTCAGAGTGGGAAACCCCTTTAAGTAACCAAGTAAAAAGTCAAGTACACAAAAAAAAAACCACACACACAAAGAAACAGAAGTCGGATACAGCATTAACACAGATCATACTTTTAAGGCTGTGTGCGCACGTTCAGGATTTGAGAAATTTCTGCAGTGCTCCTGCATCTCCTTGGCAGAAAAAACATGCGGTTTTGACACGTTTTTTGATGCTTTTTTGTATATCAATGAATGCTTTTTGGTGCTAAATAAAAGTTATTTGGTGGGACATTGCTTTAACCCTTGGATTACCTTCAGAACTGGAGTGAGTATATTGGTTAATTTAAATGACTAAAGAATGTGTGTTGTATTTCAAATAAAGTGTTTACTGTGTGTTTATTTAACGCTTTACTTTAATTAGATTTGGTGATGAAAGGGTCTGATTGACACCTTGTCATCATCAAACAAAAGAGCTAGGTCTCAGCTAATTCCATTCACCCAATCTTCATTAACATTTCTATTCATGTAATCTCTGGAGCAGCTGTGAGCTGCTATTTTTAGCCTAGGAAGGTGCCATTATTAACAACTCACAGCTGTTTCGTTAGCCACTACATCCCCCTGATCAGCACTCAGTAGTGCTTTGGACAATGTTATTTTTGCTGCGTCCAAAATGCGGTGTTCTAATGCCGCACTTTTGTTGTCTGTACATGTGAATCCACCGCATATAATGACACTTCAAAATCGGTCAAAATCTTCAGAGGAGACTAGTATGTCCGCTACAAAAATTGACATGCTGCGGGTGAGTTTGGGTACATGGCCACTGTCAGGAGCCGCTGTAGGATTTGACACTGCGTGTTTATAAAGCGTCAAACCCGCAGCGTCCAGATGTTACAGCATAGTGAATGTGATCTCTAGAAATCCCATGTCCACTATGCGTGCATCTGAAGCTGTGAATCACCCGTGGACACTGATATGCGGCGCGTCTTTCAGGACCGCAGCATGTCAAATTCTCTTGCGGAGTCGCTAGTCTCCGCAACATAAATTTGACCACTAGATTCAGTGGTTCAGTGAACACATGCGGATTTACCTGCATTCAATAGAATGCAACGTTTTGGAAGCAGCAAAAATATGCTGCATCCAAAGCGCTGCTACGTCCAGTTCGTGGGCACAAAGCATAAAATTTAAAAAAAAAAAAAAAAATGGCGTGAGCTCCCGCGTCATTTTTATAACGAGCAGAGGGAACACCGACCGCTGGGGGCTGCTATTAGTAGCCGGGGAAGGTGCCATTAGCCAAAAAAGTTCCCTGGCTATTAATATCAGCCCACAGCTGTTTGCTTAGCCTTTACTGGCTAGATTACAGGGGGACCCCAGAAAAAAAAATTGACTTAGGGTCCCCCTATAAAATCTAACCAGAAAAGGCTAAACAGACAGCTGAGGGCTGATATTAATAGCCAGGGAAGGGGCCATGTATACTAGCCCCCTCCGCGGCTAATAGTATCACCCCTCAGCAGTCCCAGAAATGGCGCATCCACAAGATGCGCCAAATCTGGCGCTTAGCCTTCGCTCTTCCCACTGCCCTGTAGTGGTGGCGAGTGGGGTAATGGGGTTGGGGTTCACATCAGCCTTGTATTGGCGGCTGACGTGAAGCCCAGGCTAGTAATGGAGGGAGTCTATAAGACGCTATTACTAACCACGTAGTAAAGTGGTCGCCACTTTTTCAATAAATACATGGCCAGAATAAAGTATGTTAATGAAATAAACACACGGTTAAAAAAAAAAAAAAAAAGTAAAATCTAAAACAACCATATCCCTCACCTGTCTGCCGTAGTCCATGATTCCGCCACGATTGTCCCTCGGCGATCCAGGTCACTTCTACAGCAGTGACATCAGCAATCAGTGATGTCACTGCTGTAGAAGAGAGGAATGTATACTGACAGGAGTGTAAAATCACTCCTGTCAGTGTACATGCTGCTGCAGGAGTGAGGTCACTGGGGTTCATCAGCTGATCAGCCCCAGTGACCTCAGAACCAGTACCGGTGAGAACATTTTTCAGAATGTTCCCACGCAGCACCGATGCCGTAAAGTGAGGTCAAGTGAGCTCTCAGCTAAGAGCTCACGTGACCGCAGGTCCTGGTAGCACAGTACACTGCTGGGAGCGCGCGCGCTCCCAGCAGACTACCACCGGCAGGATGACATCGCCGGACAGATGAGAATAGTGTTTTTTTTACACCGCGTGGCACCCGGCTCGGCTGAGGAGACTACTGCTCCCTTCAGTCACGCCCCTCTCACTGTTACCAGCGGGAGCGGCGGTCAGATGAGGGGGAGCAGTACTCCTCCTCTGCCAACCCGGGTACCACCTGCAGCGTTTCACCGCCCATTGGCTTTCATTGAAACGCAACAAATCCAAAAGGTATAAATATTATAGCTGTGGATTTGCTGCGGTTCAATTAAAGTCAATGGGCGGGAAAAGCTGCACACAACTGACATGTTGCGTATTTTTTTCCGCAATGGTAATCCTGAGTAGAAATTTCCGCATCATTCATGTGCTCAGCACATCAGTATTACCATAGCAATAGCTGGCAGACCCACTACTAAGCGTTTTCACCGTGAAAACGCATCAAAAACGTTACGTGTGTACTTAACCCAAGTCCAACTTCTGGTTTTGGCCTTACAAATACTGATGTAAAATATCAAAGTCTGAAAGTGACATTCAACTATTGAGATTTTTTCCACAAGCAGAACGTTCTCAGACTTTACATGTGACGTTCTACATTGAGATTTGACTGTGAAAACTGAACAAATAGATTAAAGATTAAAAAAAAATAAATAAAAAAAAATTAGGAAAGTGTAGAGAAGGCTTAAGAAACAAGTGCAGATGAGAGCACATACACTGCACATATTACAGTTGTCAAAAGTAGTCAACATGCAAAGGAGAGCAGCATAATTACTGTAAAGTGAAGGGACATCTGGGAATTTTACCAAAAATGATTAGATAAAATGTTATTTAGGGCGACAGCCAAGTAGGTTCTCTGGACATGGGGAGGCAACATTTTAGACAATTTCCAGGCAGAGAATTAAACTTCCCACACAGCAGTAAAGACGGAGTTTACAAAAACACAATCAACATTTTTACAAAAATGACAACTTTAACGTTACATTTGAATCAGCATTTAAGGGCGAGTTTACACTTGCTAACCAGTAGCCAATTAAAAAAAACATGGATCGGCTACATGCAAGCAGATCCTTCATAGCAGGTTTAGACAGGTCGTTAATGTGATCATTCTGGGCACATACAACAATGATGTTCTAGGCAGCACACGTTCTGCTTACACAAGACGATGTGCTGTCGAGAACAATGATTTTAAAGCAAATTTGGAAAACGTTCTCCTTTGTCAGGTGATTAGCAGCCTGTTTTGGCGAGCCCATAATGCTCGTTCCAGTGTAAATGCTCCCTAAGCAACTACAAGTTAAAAATTCAACAGGGTTGTCCATCTTTGGGGAAAATTAATTTTCTTCACATATATGCATATATTTTAGGGACAAAAATAATTTTCACAGTAGGGTTTCATTCGAAATGTTGCCCTGTTTGGCTTTTACAGGTCCTTTGTTCCCCTGAAAATTCAAGTTTGATGAGGTCTGTGGTTATAAAACAGCTGATAGGAGCTCAGAAAGACAGATTAAAGCATTAGAAACCAGTGTCAGACCGTCAATGTACACTGGTAGATTTCTTTCAATGGAGAATCAGTCACCAGGATTTTGCCACCTAATCTGAGAGCAGCATAATGAAGAGAGAGACCCTGATTCCAGTCATCCATCCGTCACTTATTGGGCTGTTTGCTGTAGGTTTGATAAAAATCACTGTTTTAACAGCAGGAGATAATCACTACTAAATCTGCTGCCAGGTAGTCCTTCATATTCAGGAGCTCTGTATAATTCTGCCCTTATCACTGGTTGGCAGCTTTCTGCCTATGCAGTGTACACACAATGGAGAAATAAAGGTTCAGCCTCTGGAATCAAAGGTTGAAGATAAAAGCCATTTCTTTATTGGTGATCTTTGTTAAAATCTATACAAATTGCAATGATGAGGGGTGAAGGGGGAGTGAAACCTCCACCCCTTATTGCAAAGAGTATGGATTTTAACAAAGATCACCAATAAAGAAATGGATTCATCTTCAACCTTTGATTCCAGAGGTTGAATATGTTACTTTCTCCATAGAGTATCCAAGAAATGCTGAACAGAGGCGTGGCCTCATGCTTTCAAGTAATCCGGATTCTTTAGGTAAGGGTGAGCTGGTACTATTACTTCATATGCACAGTGTACACAGAAAGCTGTCAATCAGTGGTGTGTGGGGTTATACAGGGCTCAGCATTCAGAGCACTGCTAGATCTGCAGCAGAGAAAACAGTGATTGTATGAAAACCATAGCAAGCAGCCCAATAAGTGACACATTGCTGGAAACTCTACCCCTATATCATGCTGCTCTTATGGTAGCAGATTCCCTTTAACTCATCCAACAACACAGACTCTACATAAGCCAAACGATACATTTTTAATGAAATACAAATGCAACAGTGATATTTAGCCTAAAATAGATGCATTTTCACAAATAAGAAAAACTATCTCCTAAACAGTGTACAACTCGCAGTTTCAGGACAGTTTTGTCTACAGGCGCAGATGGTTGTACAAAAAAAAAAAAAAAAAAAAAAAAAAAGAGAGCTAGTCTACACAGGCAGAGCCGCCAAGCTGACCACGGCAGCAGAGGTGACTTGGCCATGGACCCAAGTTAGATGAGTAGAGAACAGCCATTTGCCTTTTTACAACAAACTGCACATGGAGACACAACTTTCCTGATAGCCTTTTTGACTTTCAATTCCACTGTAAATCCGGCTGATGACAAAACTGCATTTACTTACCATAAAATGACTATTGATAGGCCCAAAGATAAATTAATTGAAAAAAATGGATACTATGTATTTAAATTAATTTAATACAGTGTGTTATTTTTGGAGTATTTATCATCTGGTCACATGAAGACCTTATCAGAAACTCTTCATAAAGTAGCTGTAACCAGTTAACTGCTGGCATTATGAATATACCGCTGTCTAATGTGTCTGATATATTAGGGCTCTGTTCACAAAGGGTTGTGGCCTCCAGTTTAAAAATGAACAGAATCTTAAAGGGAATGTGTCACCCCCCTGGGCGATATCAGACCTCTACAATGAGCATACAGGTTATAGAAAAGTAAATCTATACATACCTGTATGGCCCATAGCAGAGGTTTGATTGCAGAGAAAAGTTATCACCTCTGTTTTCCACAGGCTTTGCGTCCGGGGGACACCGAGAAATTTCCACCTATACGCTTAGTTACCATATTTCCCCCTCCCCTGCACGTCACAGTGTCCTGTGATGTGCACTGTGCTCCCTGACTTCACGGGCATGCGCTCACATACAGCGTGCTTTGCTTCATCCCGGCCCATCTCTCCATTCCCTGGACGTCAAGCCTGTGCAAAACGGAGTTTGTTAAAACACTTTTCTCTGCAATCAAACCTCTGCTATGGGCCATACAGGTATGTATAGATTTACTTTTCTATAACCTGTATGCCCATAGAAGAGGTCTGATATCTCCCAGGGGATGATAGAATCCCTTTAAAAGGGAACCTGACAGCTGATACATGCTGCTCATAGATCACGCAGCATGCATAAGGCACTAGCTACATTTCAGTCAAGTTTGTTTGACTCTGAAATGCTGTAGCGTTTCAGAGAAAAATATACTTTAAAAAGCCTCCTGGGACTGAGCCACACAGGAGACTAGTCAGACAGGCGGGACCCCAGCGGCTTCTCTCCACTTGCTGACAGGGACTGACAAGTCGCTCACTTCGTGCATGTATAGGAAGAATCACCTGTCAGTCATTGCCTATCCCTGGCGGCTTTTAAAGTATAGAAAAAAGAGATGTCACTTTGAAAAATGAAGGTTTTTTGCGCATAATTTGGCCAATTTATGTGTGCCCATCAACCACGACAAGGTCACCTTCGTATGATGGGAAACTACGCTACACTACCACTGGATATGCCACTCTTGGGCTGTAAGCCTGTATGGACAATATGTCTCTGCTTGGGCTTTTAACCTACAATGTATGGGCTGGTAGAGCTAGTTAAAACCACCTGTGACTGAATGGGAGGGACACATGGTCAGAAAAAAGGCTGTCAAACTTCTAATAGTGTGAACACGTACCTGCTGCAATGCTCCAGGAGCGGGATCCCAAAAATGATTAATAGAAAAAAGAGAGTTTCCCATCATACGAAGGTGACCTTGTCGTGGTTGATGGGCACACATAAATTGGTCAAATTATGCGCAAAAAACCTTCATTTTTCAAAGTGACATTAGTCCAGATACAATATTTCTTATATTTTCATGTATGGAGTGCCGAAGTTCTTTTTGCAATTGAGATTACTTTTTTCTTCAGAGCACCCGAATAGACCAGTGAGCGACCCCTCTCTTTTTTCTATTAATCATTTTTGGGATCCCGCTCCTGGAGCATTGCAGCAGGTACGTGTTCACACTATTAGAAGTTTGACAGCCTTTTTTCTGACCATGTGTCCCTCCCATTCAGTCACAGGTGGTTTTAACTAGCTCTACCAGCCCATACATTGTAGGTTAAAAGCCCAAGCAGAGACATATTGTCCATACAGGCTTACAGCCCAAGAGTGGCATATCCAGTGGTAGTGTAGCGTAGTTTCCCATCATACGAAGGTGACCTTGTCGTGGTTGATGGGCACACATAAATTGGCCAAATTATGCGCAAAAAACCTTCATTTTTCAAAGTGACATTAGTCCAGATACAATATTTCTTATATTTTCATGTATGGAGTGCCGAAGTTCTTTTTGCAATTGGCTTTTAAAGTATGTTTTTCTCTGCAACGAAAATACCTGCTGAAATCCCGTGAATTGAGCAGCATGAATGAGCGGGCAAGTTCCCTTTAAATGGGTTTTCCCACGAACAAAAGTTCATTTTAATCAATAGATCTTGGAATAAAAATAAGTTCCGCTATTGTTTAAAAAAAAAACATCTTATAAATGTGCCCCTGCTGTGTACTGTGTAATGACTGTGTCTAACCGTACAGGGACATGGTCTGATCATACCACATCTCCTGGGCAGGGGAGGAAGCAAAACAGTATACAGACATTACAGCAGGGGATCACAGAGGATTCTTTGAAGTAAAACATTGTTTAAAAACAGGCAGGAAATGTTTTACCTCACAAAAAGAATCAGCTGCGATCCCCTGCTGTAATGTCTGTATACATTTTTTGCTTTCCCCCTCTGCCCAGGAGATGTGGTATGATCAAACCATGTCCCTGCACGGTCAGACACAGACATTGCACAGTACACAGCAGGGGCACATTTATAAGATTATCTCAGCACAGGAACATTTTATTTAAACACGTCCAATTGTGAAAATTATTATTATTCCAAGATCTATTGATTAAAATTAACTTTCGTTCATAGGAAAACCCCTTTAAGGCTCAGATATCAGCTCTGTGTTTCTAATGGTTAGAACTTGTACCCATTTTAGTCTATGGGGCTGTTCATATGTCTGTGTTTTTTTTTGTGGAAAGAGTGGTCCTCACTAAAACACAGACATGTACAATTTTGATCTGGGTCACATAGCAAACTTATCAATGCAAATCTATGGGTCTAAGAAAAAAAGTTTTGTGGTGTTGTTCTAGATATTAATGCAGAGCCCAAAAGGGACTGTATCTGACAAATCGGGGTCTATAGAAACTTAAAGGAAAGTGGACCCCAAAAGCTCTAAAAATAAATATAGACAATAAGTGCTCGTCGCCCTCCCTGGGTACTGTAATGGCTCCCTGCTACTGTTCAGGTCTTGGTTGAAACAGTGACATCACATCAACAGAGCATTTGACCGCTGCAGCCAATCACTGAGGCCAGCAGCCATTGCCATCTACAGACCATGATCTCAGCGATTGGCAACAGAAGTGATGCGCACTGTTGACATGATGTCACCGCTTCAGCCAAAACCCCAGGAAATGAACAGCAGTGAGGAACCAGCACCTGCTGTATTTTATATTTTTGTTATAGCTTGGGGGGCTTCTTCCATTCAGCTGAGTGCAAAGACACAGCATACTCATAGCCTTAGAAAGATGAATAAACAGTTGGGATAGGCTTCCTTTTTTTTTTTTCTTTTTACAATGCAATCTTCAGCATCTACATAAAATAGAGTACGGGTGCGGTTATAGGTGCAAGATATGGGTAATAGGCTGTGACCGGTGATGTTTGAACAGCAGCTTACTATTGATCACCATCTCTCTAGCAAACACCATGAGACCCAGGGTGTTGCTTCATTTTACGACACTGATCTTTCATAACAGGTTATATATACATAGCACACAGAAAATCCAAGTACAACTGCCACTAAACTGGATGCTCGATGATAATGAGTAAGCACATACATGAATGAGTAAGCAATGGGAGACATTTCTGCATAACTGGAAATGTTGGTAGATGAGCCTACCCTTGGGCTATGCTCAGAAAGCAGGATTATAGGTCGCACCTACAATAGATAGGTGTGATTATGAAGGATTTGTACCATGGCAATTAGAGAAGACTGCAAAGGACATCAAGGATCAACTAAGGTCGGCACCCAGAGCTTTCGGCCACACAAACCACCACCAGGAACGCCCTAATTATGTGACTGCAAAATCTACACAAGGAGCTTTTTAATTTTTCTTATATTTTGCCTTAAGGCTATGCGCCCTTGATGCAGAAATGCTCCAGATTTTTTCCTGAGCGTTTCTGCATCTCCCTGGCAGAAAAAAAGCATGCGAATTGTACATGCGGATTGTACATGCGTTTTTCCTGCCAGGGACATGCGGATGTGAAGCGTTCTTCACTTGCATTTCCGCATGCGGGTTGACAGGCGCTTTCCAAGCGATTTTAGCATCACTTGGAAAGTGCTTGACAAATTGGTCACACTATATAAATCCATCCAACCGGCATGGATTTATATAGTGTGACCGTAAGGCTGTGTGCTCACGATGCGTTTTTTAAGTGTTTCCCGCAGGGTCAAAAACGCTGCAGAAAAGCTTAAAAAAAAGCATGGTAGAAGGCCTGCCATGTTCCCCAATGATAATCTGCATGTGCTGTGCACATGGTGCGGAAAAAAACGCAGCACTACCAATTATTTTGCGGAAGTGCTGCGTTTTCGCCGCCATTGACTTGCATTAGAACGCATGGATTACGCATCACTGTATATGTAGATGCGCATTTCATGTGTTCTAATGAATGTGCGGATGGTACCCGGGTCTAGAGAAGAGGAGACTCTCCTCCGGACCTGGGTACCATTGAAAACTGTAAAAAAAAAAAAAAAAAAAAAAATTATATATATATATATATATATATATATATATATATATATATATATATATATATATATATATATATATATATATATATATATATATATATATATATATAGGCAGCCGGGACGGTGAAGCAAGCCAGCGCGGGCCATCGGAGGGTAAGTATAGATTTATTGTATTTTGACATTCTCTCGGGTCACAGTATATAAATCCATGTCGTTTGCATGGATTTATATAGTGTGACCAAGTTGACAAGCACTTTCCAAGTGATGCTAAAATCGCTTGGAAAGCGCTTGTCAACCCGCATGCAGAAAAGCAAGTGAAGAACGCTTCACATCCGCATGTCCCTGGCAGGAAAACGCATGAACAATCCGCATGCGTTTTTTTCTGCCAGGGAGATGCAGAAACGCTCAGGAAAAAATCCTGAGCATTTCTGCATCGTGGGCACATAGCCTAAAAGAATGGTAAAAAATAAATACACTGCTCAAAAAAATAAAGGGAACACTCAAATAACACATCCTAGATCTGAATGAATGAAATATTCTCATTGAATACTTTGTTCTGTACAAAGGTGAATGTGCTGACAACAAAATCATCAATGGAAATCAAGTTTATTAACCAATGGGGGCCTGGATTTGGAGTCACTCCCAAAATTAAAGTGGAAAAACACACTACAGGCTGATCCAACTTTGATGTAATGTCCTTCAAACAAGTCAAAATGAGGCTCAGTATTGTGTGTGGCCTCCACGTGCCAGTATGACTTCCCTACAACGCCTGAGCATGCTCCTGATGAGGTTGCGGATGGTCTTCTGTGGGATCTCCTCCCAGACCAGGACTAAAGCATCCGCCAACTCCTGGACAGTCTGTGGTGCAACGTGACATTGGTGGATGATGCGAGACATGATGTCCCAGATGTGCTCAATCGGATTCAGGTCTGGGGAACGGGCGGGCCAGTCCATAACTTCAATGCCTTCATCTTGCAGGAACTGCTGACACACTCCAGCCACATGAGGTCTGGCATTGTCCTGCATTAGGAGGAACCCAAAGCCAACCGCACCAGCATATGCTGTCACAAGGGGTGTGAGGATCTCATCTCGGTACATAATGACAGTCAGGCTACCTCTGGCGAGCACATGGAGGGCTGTGCGGTCCTCCAAAGAAATGCCACCCCACACCATTACTGACCCACTGCCAAACCGGTCATGCTGAAGGATGTTGCAGGCAGCAAATCGCTCTCCAAGGCGTCTCCAGACTCTGTCACATGTGCTCAGTGTGAACAGCACAGGGCGCCAGTGGCGACTTTGCCACAGAACACCAGGATTGGAAAATGGCAAGCTTCCGGCACGGTATTGGGCTGTGAGCACAACTCCCATCTGTGGACGTTGGGATAACATACCACCCTCATGGAGTCGGTTTCTAACCGTTTGTGTAGACACATGCACATTTGCGGCCTGCTGGAAGTCATTTTGCAGGGCTCTGGCAGTGCTCCTCCTGTTCCCCCTTGCACAAAGGTGGAGGTAGCGGTCCTGCTGCTGGGTTGTTGCCCTCCTATGGCCCCCTCCACGTCTCCTGGTAGCGCCTCCAGCCTCTGGACACTACGCTGACAGACACAGCAAACCTTCTTGCCACAGCTCGCATTGATGTGCCATCCTGGATGAGCTGCACTACCTGAGCAAGTTCTGTGGGTTGTAGAGTCCGTCTCATGCTACCGCGAGTGTGAAAGCACAACCAACATTCAAAAGTGACCAAAACAGCAGCCAAAAAGCATTGGTACTGAGAGGTGGTCTGTGGTCCCCACCTGCAGAACCACTCCTTTATTGAGGGTGTCTTGATAATTGCCATTAATTTTCAACTGTTGTGTATTCCACTTGCACAACAGCATGTGAAATTGATTGTCAATCAGTGTTGCTTCCTAAGTGGACAGTTTGATGTACTTGGAGTTATATTCTGTTGTTTAAGTGTTCCCTTTATTTTTTTGAGCAGTGTATCTACTTACCTTCTGATGGCCCCCGGTGTCTTTATCCGATGCGTCTCTGCTTGCCGGTAGCTCGCGGTACACTGAATGGACCTGCAGACGTCAGCGGTCGCATGACCCGTCATATGACTAAATTACGTCATGGCAGGTCCTGGAGTCCACCGCGATCGGCTGGCAAGCCAAGACAAAGACACCGGGGGCCATCAGAAGGTAAGTATAATGTTTTTTTTTTTTTTTTTTACAGGTTTTATGGTACTCGGGTCCGGAATAGAGTCTCCTCTCCTCCACACCTGGGTACCATCCACACATTGAAACGTTTGGAATCCGTATGTACAGATCCAGTGATGCGGATTACATGCGTTCCAATGCAAGTCAATGGAGGCAAAAACGCAGCGCTTCCGCAAAATAATTGGTAGTGCTGTGTTTTTTTCCGCAATGATAATCCGCAGCGGAAATTTCCGCAGCATGTGCACAGCACATGCGGATTATCATTGGGGAACATGGCAGGCCTTCTACCAAGGGTTTTTTAAGCGTTTCTGCAGCGGAATTGCCGCTACGGAAACGCTTAAAAAACGCATAGTGGGCACACAGCCTAACAGAGAAATTTAAGATTTAATTATGTAAGAAGCCCATTACACACGACAAGCACACATGTAAATTGTTAGGGTACGTGCACACGGTCACTAAACGCTGCAGATAGGATGCAGCGCACTTGTGCTGCATGCAATCGACAGCGGCCAGATATTAGAGCAGTGTTTCCCAAACCCCATCCTCACGGCCCCCCACAGGTCATGGGGGGCCGTGAGGATGGGGTTTGGGAAACACTGTGTTAGAGCATAGTGGATGGGTTTTCAAGAAATCCCATGCCCACAAAGCGTCTCCGTGCTCCTGCGGCTCAGCCGCGGAGATGGGCATGCGGCGCGTCTTCACAGACCGCAGCATGTTAATTTCTCTTGCGGAACCACTAGTCTCCAGAAGAGCAATTCTACCAGTGTAATGTATAGGATGTGATGAATCCCCATGGTTCAATGAACACATTAGGATTCACCTGTGTGCAGAACTTTGGACGCAGCATGAAGTATACTGCATTTAAAGTGCTGCCAATATCGACTGTGTGCACATACACATATAGCTGGTCAGCTCTGCAGACAGCATTAAGCGTCAACCTCAGTCCAAAAACGTATGTATCCAAGTACTGAGAAGTGCGACATGACCGCATGTTACACCATTCCTCCACATATATTCTTCATGTGTATCAGATTTCAGGTATCTGCAGCATCAAATACACAAACTTGCTGCCATGTGTGAACATTGCCTGAGGCAGAGCTCAGTACGCTGAAGAACAGAAGCCATCATTAACCTCGTGCCTTCTTTACATAGCCACAAGATCTAGATGAAATTGTACGTTGCTTCACCAGTGCCTCTCCAACTGTAAGGTGCAGCCCCCAGGGGATGATGGAGGGACGATATGCTGGTTATGCTGCAAAGGCTTTTTTGTAAGAATGTACCAATAACTCATCTAACGGCTGCTCTGACATTATACTAAAAGTGCAGCTATCAGCAACGACAGATTGGCTGCAGCGGTCACCAGACATGACATGTTCACGTCACAGCAGGGAGGTGTGGTGCCGGTCTGAGAGGCAAGTATGTGTTTGTTTTCTCATGGTCACTTTGCTTTTGAGAAGGGGTAGACCCATACTCCTGTCAAGACCACATAGACCCGTTTTCATTCTGGATGAGATTTGCAAACACTAAACTCCGTCTTCTCTGGCAGTCTCAGCGGATTAATGGAGTGGCGGTCAAGCATTCTCCATTCGAACAGACAGGACAAAAGGGCCCCATTCTGGTAATCGTAGTTGCGTTGAACCTCAACCAAATTAGAAGTTATTATCTATTCCAGGGGTCCTCAAACTACGGCCCGCGGGCCACATGCGGCCCGTGGAGGATTTTTATCCGGCCCGCCGGGCTGTGGGGCGGAGGAGAGCGGTGTCAGCGCCCGCTCCCTCCCGCTTGCTCAGGCAGCCGGATACTTACCTCTCCCCGTGCCTCCGCAGATCCGCTGTCTTCCTGCTGTGCGCTCCCTGTGACGTCTCAGGTCAGAGGGTGCGGTGACGTCTTTCCACCGCGCCCTCCCCTGAGCCGTCACAGGCAGCGCAGAGCAGGAAGACGCCAGCGACGCTGGAGTCCGGACCCGAGCAGCGGCAGCAGGTGAGAAGTGAGATATTTATTTATTTTTTTTAATGTATGGAGGCATGGGGCATAATATTAGGGGTGACATCCTGCATGGGGCATAATATGGGGGGGGGGGGTGTGACATCCTGCATGGGGCATTATAAAGAGAGGGGGGTGATATCCTGCATAGTGTATTATAACGACAGGGGAGTGATATCCTGCATGGGGCATTATATGGGGGGGGGGGGGGGGGGGACAAGACATCCTGAATGGGGCATTATAAAGACAGGGGAGTGATATCTTGCAAGGGGCATTATATGGGGGGGGTGACATCCTGCAATGGGGCATTATAAAGACAGGGGAGTGATATCCTGCATAGGACATTATATGGGGGGGTGACATTCTGCATGGGGTATTATATTGGGGGTGACATCATGCATGGGGCATTATATGGTGGGGAATCACATACAGGGAGTAGAAGACCCCGTGTACAGTGTGACCACTGTGCACTGAAATCTAATTGGCAGAAAACTTCCAATGGTGATTAAAGAACAACACAGCAGATTCTTCACCAAATGTATCAATGTAATCAGTAATACAGAGTCATTACTGCCATGTATTTACTTTACAAAAACGTGCTGACAGGTTCTCATTAAGTTGTATGATTATCTTTAAGGGAATGTCCAAGACTCACATATTTATGACCTATCCTTAAGGTAAGTTATAAATATGGCTATGTGCTCACAATCCGTAATGGCAGAATTTTTGGATGCAGCTCACCTGTGCTGTGTCCAAAATGCTGTATTGTACAGTAGAAGCATAGTGGATTTATAGAAATCCCATGCCCACTGTGCTTCCATCAGCGGCCGCGTAAACTCACCAGTGGCGCGGATTTACGAGCCGCAGCACGTCAGTTTCTGTTGCGGTGACGATAGTCTCCGCAACTGAAATTTTCACAATAGAATGTAAAAGGTGCGGTGACTCCGCATGTGTTCAATGAACACATGTGGATTTACTTGTGTGATCGGGTGCAGCGAAAATACGCTGAGTCCAAAGCGCTGCTATTTCCTGATTGTGGGCACATAGTCTAAGAGATCAGGAGGGTCAGACACCCGGCACCCCCACAGACCAGCTGATCTCAGATGACCAAATATAAGCAATACACAGCAGCTCTGAGGATTATTTAGCGGCTGCTGCCAATTTCTGAAATTTATATCCAATTTTCTTGAATGTGACTGCAATATTCAGCATTGTCCAACAAACAATGCACAGAGCTGGATCTATTGCTTATATTAGCTGATTGGTGGTGGGTGCCGGGTGTCTGACCCCCACGGATCTAATTTCCTACAGGTGTGGACTCGTCTATCAATGACCTAAAAAGCCCTTTAAATACTCACCAAGCTGTCTCACATACCATGACTTGCTTATAGCAAGTTGAACTAGAGGGGAATTCATCCCCTAATAGTTTGTAGGTTGCATCCAGCTGACATCATTGCTCTGCAGATCTAGGACCAGAAATGGGTTATGAAGGGACAGTCCCCATCTTATCTGATAGCGGGTGCTGAGTGACAATGGTCCCCAGCACTGGGCAGAACTGTCTGATTGATCAGATCAGTGCGTGACCTCGCTGGGCGTCAGCAGTGAGCACCCACTTGTGCCTCCACACCCAGTGTCAGGTCAGACAGGAGAGGATTTGTCCCCAATATTAGATCTCTTGTAGGGCCCTGATGTATCCCGGCAGTTGGCTCCTCTCAGCTGCTCCTACACCTTACACAGGATATATAGAGGCTCCTTCATCACTGCAGCCATTCTTCACAGCCAGATGTAGCAGAGCTGATCTCTGGGGTGCAGGATGGAGCCAGGTCCCTCAGCAGCCGCACAGAGGTGTGACCTCTGGCCGCATAACTCAGCCCTGCTATACACAGGGTGTAGTGTGCGCTCCCGCTCACCAGAACATGTTCTGCAAGTTTCTCCCTCCCAGGGAATAACCTCCAGGGTGTGGTTACAAGTGGAAACACTGACGTGCGAGCCATCCCGGCAGCGCTGCCATGTTACACAACCCCTGCAGCCCAGAGTCATGGAAGATGTAGCAGAGCGGAGAGTGTCACCTGACAGGACGGCACATAAGGAAAAAACAGCCGGGGCGCCAAGAGCCAGAGTCAGCTGTGCTACACGCGCAAATCTGCGAGCACGGCACGTACACGCCTCAGTTCAGCGCTACTACGCCACAAACTTCCCAGGAACTTGCGCCCCCCCACCCCCAGCACTGAGCTATGTGCCCCCCGGAGACACAGCCCCTGAGCCCTCACCTTGTCACCGGTCCCGCACCGCTGCGAACAGGAGGAGGAGGCTGACAGGACCCGCTGCTGCCAACACCTAGACGTCAACACCAATTCCCTGGGGTGGGAGGTAACTATGCTAAACATGCCCCTACCCGGAAGACGAGATGGTTCTGCCCATCACGTGACGTCTCCACAGAATGTGTGCAGGGCGGGACCGGGGAGGGTTCGGCTGCTGAATGACCGGCTACCATGGCAACCACCGTGGGGCGGAGCTGCTGATAAGGGATGTCGAGGAAGGACATTAGGACATAGTAGAATCGCACCGGGGAATGTGTCAGTACTAGAGTGAAACGTACACGACTATACTGCGGCTCAGACTGTGGCATAACGTACATACACGTCTATACGGCAGCCCAGACTGTGACATAACGTACATACACGTCTATACGGCAGCCCAGACTGTGACATAACGTACATACACGTCTATACGGCGTCCCAGACTGTGACATAACGTACATACACATCTATACGACGGCCCAGACTGTGACATAACGTACATACACATCTATACGGCGGCCCAGACTGTGACATAACGTACATACACGTCTATACGGCAGCCCAGACTGTGACATAACGTACATACACGTCTATACTGCGGCCCAGACTGTGACATAACGTACATACACGTCTATACTGCGGCCCAGACTGTGACATAACGTACATACACGTCTATACGGCAGCCCAGACTGTGACATAACGTACATACACGTCTATACGGCGGCCCAGACTGTGACATAACGTACATACACGTCTATACTGCGGCCCAGACTGTGACATAACGTACATACACGTCTATACGGCGGCCCAGACTGTGACATAACGTACATACACGTCTATACGGCGGCCCAGACTGTGACATAACGTACATACACGTCTATACGGCGGCCCAGACTGTGACATAACGTACATACACGTCTATACGGCGGCCCAGACTGTGACATAGCGTACATACACGTCTATA
Organism: Phyllobates terribilis; assembly: GCF_046119375.1. Lineage (NCBI taxonomy): Eukaryota > Metazoa > Chordata > Amphibia > Anura > Dendrobatidae > Phyllobates > Phyllobates terribilis. The sequence goes on along the minus strand of NW_027362765.1, from coordinate 511,690,596 downwards.
CGGCGTCCCAGACTGTGACATAGCGTACATACACATCTATACTGCGGCCCAGACTGTGACATAACGTACATACACGTCTATACGGCGGCCCAGACTGTGACATAACGTACATACACGTCTATAAGGCGGCCCAGACTGTGACATAGCGTACATACACGTCTATACGGCGGCCCAGACTGTGACATAACGTACATACACATCTACACGGCGTCCCAGACTGTGACATAACGTACATACACATCTATACGGCGGCCCAGACTGTGGCATAACGTACATACACGTCTATACTGCGGCCCAGACTGTGACATAACGTACATACACGTCTATACGGCGGCCCAGACTGTGACATAACGTACATACACGTCTATACGGCGGCCCAGACTGACATAGCGTACATACACGTCTATACGGCGTCCCAGACTGTGACATAGCGTACATACACATACTGCGGCCCAGACTGTGACATAACGTACATACACGTCTATACTGCGGCCCAGACTGTGACATAACGTACATACACGTCTATACGGCGGCCCAGACTGTGACATAACGTACATACACGTCTATAAGGCGGCCCAGACTGTGACATAGCGTACATACACGTCTATACGGCAGCCCAGACTGTGACATAACGTACATACACATCTATACTGCAGCCCAGACTGTGACATAACGTACATACACATCTATACTGCGGCCCAAACTGTGACATAACGTACATACACGTCTATACGGCGGCCCAGACTGTGACATAACGTACATACACGTCTATACGGCGGCCCAGACTGTGACATAACGTACATACACGTCTATACGGCGGCCCAGACTGTGACATAACGTACATACACGTCTATACGGCGTCCCAGACTGTGACATAACGTACATACACGTCTATACGGCGGCCCAGACTGTGACATAACGTACATACACATCTATACTGCGGCCCAGACTGTGACATAACGTACATACACATCTATACGGCGGCCCAGACTGTGACATAACGTACATACACGTCTATACGGCGGCTCAGACTGTGACATAACGTACATACACTTCTATACTGTAGCCCAGACTGTGACATAACGTACATACACATCTATACGGCGTCCCAGACTGTGACATAACGTACATACACGTCTATAAGGCGGCCCAGACTGTGACATAGCGTACATACACGTCTATACGGCGTCCCAGACTGTGACATAACGTACATACACGTCTATACGGCGTCCCAGACTGTGACATAACGTACATACACATCTATAAGGCGGCCCAGACTGTGACATAACGTACATACACGTCTATACTGCGGCCCAGACTGTGACATAACGTACATACACATCTATACGGCGGCCCAGACTGTGACATAACGTACATACACGTCTATACGGCGTCCCAGACTGTGACATAACGTACATACACGTCTATACGGCGTCCCAGACTGTGACATAACGTACATACACATCTATAAGGCGGCCCAGACTGTGACATAACGTACATACACGTCTATACGGCGTCCCAGACTGTGACATAACGTACATACACGTCTATACGGCGGCCCAGACTGTGACATAACGTACATACACGTCTATACGGCGGCCCAGACTGTGACATAACGTACATACACATCTATACGGCGGCCCAGACTGTGACATAACGTACATACACTTCTATACGGCGTCCCAGAATGTGACATAACGTATATACACGTCTATACGGCGGCCCAGACTGTGACATAACGTACATACACTTCTATACTGCAGCCCAGACTGTGACATAACGTACATACACATCTATACGGCGTCCCAGACTGTGACATAACGTACATACACATCTATACAGCGTCCCAGACTGTGACATAACGTATATACACATCTATAAGGCGGCCCAGACTGTGACATAACGTACATACACGTCTATACGGCGGCCCAGACTGTGACATAACGTACATACACATCTATAAGGCGGCCCAGACTGTGACATAACGTACATACACGTCTATACGGCGTCCCAGACTGTGACATAACGTACATACACGTCTATACGGCGGCCCAGACTGTGACATAACGTACATACACGTCTATACGGCGGCCCAGACTGTGACATAACGTACATACACATCTATACGGCGGCCCAGACTGTGACATAACGTACATACACTTCTATACGGCGGCCCAGACTGTGACATAACGTACAGACACGTCTATACGGCGGCCCAGACTGTGACATAATGTACATACACTTCTATATTGCGGCCCAGACTGTGACATAACGTACATACACGTCTATACGGCGGCCCAGACTGTGACATAATGTACATACACTTCTATACTGCGGCCCAGACTGTGACATAACGTACATACACGTCTATACTGCGGCCCAGACTGTGACATAACGTACATACACGTCTATACGGCGTCCCAGACTGTGACATAACGTACATACACATCTATAAGGCGGCCCAGACTGTGACATAACGTACATACACGTCTATACGGCGGCCCAGACTGTGACATAACGTACATACACATCTATACGGCGGCCCAGACTGTGACATAACGTACATACACATCTATACGGCGGCCCAGACTGTGACATAACGTACATACACGTCTATACGGCGGCCCAGACTGTGACATAACGTACATACACATCTATACGGCGGCCCAGAATGTGACATAACGTACATACACGTCTATACTGCGGCCCAGACTGTGACACAACGTACATACACGTCTATACTGCGGCTCAGACTGTGACATAACGTACATACACGTCTATACTGCGGCCCAGACTGTGACACAACGTACATACACGTCTATATGGCGTCCCAGACTGTGACATAACGTACATACACGTCTATACGGCGTCCCAGACTGTGACATAACGTACATACACGTCTATACTGCTGCCCAGACTGTGACATAACGTACATACACGTCTATACGGCGTCCCAGACTGTGACATAACGTACATACACGTCTATACGGCGTCCCAGACTGTGACATAACGTACATACACATCTATAAGGCGGCCCAGACTGTGACATAACGTACATACACGTCTATACGGCGGCCCAGACTGTGACATAACGTACATACACATCTATACGGCGGCCCAGACTGTGACATAACGTACATACACATCTATACGGCGGCCCAGACTGTGACATAACGTACATACACGTCTATACGGCGGCCCAGACTGTGACATAACGTACATACACATCTATACGGCGGCCCAGAATGTGACATAACGTACATACACGTCTATACTGCGGCCCAGACTGTGACATAACGTACATACACGTCTATACTGCGGCTCAGACTGTGACATAACGTACATACACGTCTATACGGCGGCCCAGACTGTGACATAACGTACATACACATCTATACTGCGGCTCAGACTGTGACATAACGTACATACACGTCTATACTGCGGCCCAGACTGTGACACAACGTACATACACGTCTATACTGCGGCTCAGACTGTGACATAACGTACATACACGTCTATACTGCGGCCCAGACTGTGACACAACGTACATACACGTCTATATGGCGTCCCAGACTGTGACATAACGTACATACACGTCTATACGGCGTCCCAGACTGTGACATAACGTACATACACGTCTATACTGCTGCCCAGACTGTGACATAACGTACATACACGTCTATACGGCGTCCCAGACTGTGACATAACGTACATACACGTCTATACTGCTGCCCAGACTGTGACATAACGTACATACACGTCTATACGGCGGCTCAGACTGTGGCATAACGTACATGCATATCTATACTGCAGCCCAGACTGTGACATAACGTACATACACATCTATACTGCGGCCCAGACTGTGACATAACGTACATACACATCTATACGGCGTCCCAGACTGTGACATAACGTACATACACGTCTATACGGCGGCCCAGACTGTGACATAGCGTACATACACATCTATACTGCGGCCCAGACTGTGACATAAAGTACATACACTTCTATACGGCGGCCCAGACTGTGACATAACGTACATACACGTCTATACGGCGGCCCAGACTGTGACATAGCGTACATACACATCTATACTGCGGCCCAGACTGTGACATAAAGTACATACACTTCTATACGGCGGCCCAGACTGTGACATAACGTACATACACATCTATACTGCGGCCCAGACTGTGACATAAAGTACATACACGTCTATACGGCGTCCCAGACTGTGACATAACGTACATACACGTCTATACAGCGGCCCAGACTGTGACATAACGTACATACACATCTTGACCGTGTACGGCCAACCCGGGTTCCATAGTTCCGTAAGACCCCTCCCCATCTTACCGACCTCAAGTACCTTAACAAATAAAAACACTGCACCTGTAATTTCTTTGGATAAATTTGGCCACAGCGGCCATTTTATTAACAAACAACATTAACATATAAACATTATTATTCAACTAAATAAGAAGGGAGGGTTCTTGGAGTTAAAAATTAGATCTGGCATAACTAAACCGAAATCGAACCACCGTATTACCCTCAGCCGTCCATCACCAGCTCAAGGGCACCAAAAGCTCCCAGGGTAAAGCCCCGTCCAGAGCCCCAAAAACCAAATGCCAGATCACCCCGGTTAATCAAGCCACTGCCTGTAAATTTCCAATAACTTTCCCACCGACACTTCTGTGCCAACTCCAAGAACCCCACCCCCCGCCAAGCCACTGCGACATACCTTCTTACACAACTTTACATAACACTTTTAATATAACCCAGTATAATGCACAACATCAAATACCCCTTTAATTCTTTCACGATAAACAACCACCCTTTTACCATTAATCACAAATATACCAATGGAAAACAAAAAAGAGGGTGGGTGGGTGGGAACTTCTCTCAATGACTTCTTCCCTGGACTGCCCATTTTCCCGCACTTTTCCCTATTATACCTCTTCCCCCCTTTACCCCACCCCCATCCAAATGCCAGCCCCTCCAAGCCAATACCCAATCCCGACCATTGGGATTTAAAAATTGCACCCTCCTGGCCAATCCCGGTCATGTGGGGCTTCCTTCTAGGTTCCCATGCCTCCAGCCCCCTTCTTGACCGTGTACGGCCAACCCGGGTTCCATAGTTCCATAAGACCCCTCCCCATCTTACCGACCTCAAGTACCTTAACAAATAAAAACACTGCACCTGTAATTTCTTTGGATAAATTTGGCCACAGCGGCCATTTTATTAACAAACAACATTAACATATAAACATTATTATTCAAATAAATAAGAAGGGAGGGTTCTTGGAGTTAAAAATTAGATCTGGCATAACTAAACCGAAATCGAACCACCGTATTACCCTCAGCCGTCCATCACCAGCTCAAGGGCACCAAAAGCTCCCAGGGTAAAACCCCGTCCAGAGCCCCAAAAACCAAATGCCAGATCACCCCGGTTAATCAAGCCACTGCCTGTAAATTTCCAATAACTTTCCCACCGACACTTCTGTGCCAACTCCAAGAACCCCACCCCCCGCCACAAACGAACAGCCCTGACCACCTCAGGCTCGTGAGCGCCCCAACACTGCCAAAGCCCTCTCAATCCCCTCCTGTATAGATAATGCCCATAAATCAATCCCAATATCGTTCAGGTGCACCCCATCCTTTGCCCAAAAATCACCAACCCCTGCCTCAAGATCAAGATGCCGAACACTTACACCCCCATTTCTACCAACAAAAGCTGCTATGGCTCTATTCAACTTTACTCGTGCCCTATTAATGCCCTTCACTGATCTGACCTCCCTCCAATTTTTCCTCGGCACAATGTCAGACCAAACCGTCAACACCCCAGGAAAAGATGTCCATAACCTTAAAAAATCAATTCGAATATCCCTCATCAATTCCCTAACTGGCCGAACCCCCAAATCATTCCCCCCCATATGCACCACCAAAATGTCCGGCGCCCGGTCCAAACGAGCCGCCTTATGGAATTCAGGCAGCACCCTTCTCCATACCATCCCTCTAAAACCCAGCCACCGGACCACCACTTGCTCTCTGCTAAAACCCAGTTGCCTACCGTTTGGCCTCATATCCGCCCGCAGCGCCCCCCAATGAACGAAAGAGTGTCCAAGAATCCAGACTACTAACGGGACGTCACCTGCAATAAGACAACCAAAAAGGGGGTATTCACTTCTGGACAAAATAAAAACCACCATTCCGCATACCTAATGCCGTACATAGGACAGATAACGATCTGAACTCCACCTCCTGATGCGTTTTATCACATCCTTTCCTAAACCCAAACCGTCCGCTTCTGACGCCGCACCGATTCTGAAAGAATGCGACCCGTACACCTCAGGACTAAGGCCCAACTCCCGGATCCCTTTTTTAAATACTGCAATAAATTGAAAACGGGACAAAAACTCTCCGTTTTTATGACACAATAATGGGCCCTTACGTCCCGACCAAACCTGCCAGTAAGCCATTAAACATCTCCTAGGACAAATAAAAGATCCATTAACCTCACCCAATACCACTAGCTTGCCTCTGCCCAATTGATCCATCTTCGCCATCCTAATCCAAAATTCGATGCCCCCTTTCCGACCGCTCACATCCTCAGCAAACAAACCCCCAACCTTATTCCTACTTGGTGCCACCAACTCACCTAATCTTAGTGCGCCAAAGAACGCCAATGAAAAAGCCAATATAAACAGTGTGGCTTCAAAAACCGAACAACAGATCTTATCCAACACTAAACCCAACCGCTCTAAAATACTAAAAGTCACCGGTCTTCGTTTATCTAACACTTTACTTCCTCTCCTAAAGCCCCTAAGTGCTTGCTTCACTAAAAAGGATTTTGTAACATCTTTTAACCCCTGTAATCTAAAACCGAATGCCAATCCTGCAACAAATTTACCAACTTTTGACACAGACCATCCAATCTCTGCTGCCCTTCCCACAAGAAACAACACCGCCATCTCTCTATCTCCATCACTCTCCATCACACCCCACTCCAGAATCCAACTTTGCCATACTCGCCACGATGCCTCGTATGATGCCCAGGTCTGCCTCGTAATGGACTCCCTTATTAACCGTCCGGCTCCTCCATAACCATTTGCCACAAATGCGAAGGGCATTCTTGACCCACGTCCCCTGCCTCTGGTGCTAGCGCCCGAAAACGGTCCCACTGAAAACGAGATAAGGCATCTGCTATAGAATTTTGTACACCTGGAACATGTACCGCTGTAATCCAAGCGTTCAAATTGAGACAACAAAGAACTAGTTCCCTGAGCAGCCTAATAACCGGTGGGGACGAGGCCGACAAGCTGTTGATGACAGACACCACTCCCATGTTATCGCAATGAAACCGAATTCTCCTGTTGGCAAAATACTCCCCCCAAATAGTAACCGCAACAACAATAGGGAACAATTCCAAAAACGCCAGGTTCCTCGTAAGTCCCCTCTCCGTCCACCCAATCGGCCATGCCCCAATACTCCACCGCCCTTTCCAGTAGGCCCCGTATCCAGCACCTCCCGCAGCATCTGTAAAAATCTCACAATGAAAACTGCTTACAAACTCCTGCTGGATTAATGACCTGCCATTATAGCTTTCCAAAAACAACTTCCAAACCCTCAGGTCCTCCTTGTGTTCCTTATTTAGGCGGATAAAATGATGAGCCCCACGCACTCCTGCTGTGGCGCCTGACAACCTGCGACAAAATATTCTGCCCATTGGCATAATCCTGCATGCAAAATTTAAGCGCCCCAACAGCGATTGTAGCTCCCTCAGGGTCACCTTGCGCAACCTCCCGACTCTATCGACCTCCTGCTTGAGCAGACACAATTTATCTTCAGGTAACCGGCACTCCATCCTTTCTGTATCAATAACAATGCCCAAAAAACTTAGGATTGTGCAAGGGCCTTCAGTCTTTTCTTTTGCCAATGGTACGCCAAAATGCTCCGCTACCCACACCATAGTACCTAACAAATTCCTACACAATAACGATTGCGGAGGGCCTATAAACAAAAAATCATCCAAATAATGAATGACTGAATTAACTGATGCCAGGTCCTTCACCACCCATTCCAAAAAGGTACTAAACGTTTCAAACAAAGAACACGAAATTGCACAACCCATTGGCAAACACCTATCCATGTAATATGCCCCATTCCAAAAACAACCTAACAACGGGATGCTATCCGGGTGAACTGGCAGCAACCGAAAAGCCGACTCGATATCCGTCTTGGCTAGCAACGATCCTGACCCATATCGCCGTACCCATCGCACCGCCGCATCAAATGATGTATATTCAACTGAACATAATTCCTGTGCAATGCCATCATTCACCGAGAGCCCCTTCGGGTACGACAAATGCTGAATCAAACGAAACTTATTCAGCTCTTTTTTGGGCACAACCCCCAGTGGCGAGATAATCACCCCACTGCTAGGTAATACCCGAAACGGTCCCGCCATCCTGCCCAATTCCACCTCCTTAGCCAACTTCACGCTAACCACTTCCGGATGAAGGGAAGCCGACGTCAAATTTTTTAGTGAAAAGGGGACCTCGTGCTCAGGAGGAGGGATTCTAAAACCTTTCAAAAACCCATCCGAAATGACCTTAGCCTTCGACTGATCCGGATACCTACTTAGAAAGGGGGCCATCGCGTGCACCCTCACCGGAGTCAACCCTTTGACCGGTACCCACTGTCGGCTTTCCCTTACCCTTCTTAAAGCATTTTGATGCTCCGTGTGAGCTTCCATTACAATGGGAGCACACGTGTTTGAATTTACAGGAGGTCCCGTACTTGCATTGGCCGTCATTAAATTGCCAGCAAGTTCCCACTTCCTTCTTAGTGCTTTGTGCCCCTTGGTTACCTCGCCCTTGTCCTGCAGATTGGTTACCACTACTGCTGCTCCCATGAAAGGACTGCCCATACCTCACTGGGGCCATAACCTTCAGCCACAAACCAATGTCCTTTTGATCCCATCTGATCTCAGGGCGGACTGCCTTCCTCTGACGAAATTGCTCGTCATATCGTAACCATGCCTGACCCCCGTAAGTCCTATAAGCCTCCCCAATAGCATCAAGGTAGCAAAACAAACCCGAACAATTATCAGGAGCTTTTTCTCCAATAACGCTAGCCAATATTGCAAATGCTTGCAACCAATTGACAAACGTCTGTGGAATCAACCTCCACCTACGCTTCTCTTCTTCCTCTTTTTTACTGTCTTCCTTTTTTCCCTTATCCAGGTTAAACTTTTCCAACGGAAGAAGGGAAAAAATTTCGACATACTCGTCCCGCCAAATTTTTTCTTTAACCTCTTTTTTTAAATGCGCCCCCAATGGCCCCTCAAAGCACACGTATACCTCCCCTTTCGCCCTATCATCCAGTTTTATACTATCCGCATTTTCCTTTTCTGTCTGCACACACACCGACACCCCAGAAGGTGTCCCAGCTGTACACCCCGCCGACCTGGCCGACTCGCTCCCCACCTGCAACAACGCCGGTTGACTAGGTAGCCAAGCCCCCGCCGGTGACAACCCCCTTTGAATGGCCCCCCCGCCGTCTATTCTCGCCAAAATGCGCGACATGCTAACCAACAAATCCCTAAACCCGCTTACATCTGACCCACTACCTCCCCTACCATTTTCCCTGCTGGGCCCAGACACCTGCCTATCACCTAACCCATCCGCTACAGACCCCGCGGGCGACAAACCATACATAGACGCATACTCACGAAGCTGCGCAGGTGCTGTGTCCCCGCCAGCCGTACTCCCCGAGTCCTGATGAGTCCTTGGTTCATCTTGTTCTTCTCCATAATCCAGTCCGACCGACCCCTGCTGCTCAAGGCCCGCGCCCCTGGCCTCCTCGTCACCAGGGGGGACCCGAGCCCGTGCCGACCTCTCCGCCGTTCGTCCTCCAGTCCTCACCGCCGACCGTGCACCTCCGCGATTTTTAGACCCAGACTCACCAGCCCGATCCGTGTTGGTCCGTGGATAACTGCCAGGCAACTCCGTGCTGCTGCCCGCCGCTCCATCCCTCTGCCTGGAGAAACTTGAGCCAGGCAGCAGGTCCTGGAATTGTTGCTGCCTGCCCTTGTAGCTCCGCTGCTGTCTGCGCCCTCTGGTCTGTCTGGCAGGCACCCCGACAGGAACGTCGCCAGGTGTGCCTGCCGCGCTGGTGTTCCCTCCGTTCCCCGCTGCAGGATTGCCGCCCTTTTTTCTTTTAAATAACCGGCGTCTAGAATCGCCGCTGGATCTTGGAGCGGGGGGCGTGTCCCTGCGCCCACCGCTCATTGGCTGTGCGTCCCTTTCGTCTGTCTCCGGGGCCGGAAGTGACGTAGTCCCCATTTCCGGTGAGGCCCCGCCCCCCGGATGACGCGTCTGCGGCCCGGGCCTTGCATCCGGCGCGGCCTGGGCTCTAGTACTGCGGCGCACCGACGGGGGAGGCCGCACCACGACGGACCGGGGAACTTCAGTCGCGGACCGCGACCCGATGCAGGGGGAGCCCGCAGACCGGCTGGGCGGATTCCTGCCGCGGCGGGCACGCCGGCAGGGGATTCCGCCGGCATGCTCCCCGGACACAGGGTCCCCTGAGGGGCTCCGCAGCCTGCGCCTGCTGTCCGTACCAACCATCTCCAGGGAAAGCCTCTCGGGGGGCCGCATCCTCCTGGCACTTCTTCCCAAACCCGACGGGGATTCTTCCTTTCCGGCATTCCCCAGAAGTCCGGCCAGCTGGGCCTCAAGCCACCCTCCTTGCCTGGATCTGGCAGTCTCCCTCAGCCTGGCGATAAGGGACTCCACGGACTCCATAATAGCGAGAAGAGTGTCCAAGCAATTAGAAAGGTAGAAATATATATATATATATATATATATATATATATATATATATATATATATATATATATTTTTTTTTTTGATCAGTGCTCCAGAACTTCTCTCAATGACTTCTTCCCTGGACTGCCCGTTTTCCCGCACTTTTCCCTATTATACCTCTTCCACCCTTTACCCCACCCCCATCCAAATGCCAGCCCCTCCAAGCCAATACCCAATCCCGACCATTGGGATTTAAAAATTGCACCCTCCTGGCCAATCCCGGTCATGTGGGGCTTCCTTCTAGGTTCCCATGCCTCCAGCCCCCTTCTATACAGCGTCCCAGACTGTGACATAGCGTACATACACGTCTATACGGCAGCCCAGACTGTGACATAACGTACATACACGTCTATACGACGGCCCAGACTGTGACATAACGTACATACACATCTATACGGCGTCCCAGACTGTGACATAACGTACATACACATCTATACTGCTTCCTAGACTGTGACATAACGTACATACACGTCTATACGGCAGCCGAGACTGTGACATAACGTACATACACATCTATACGACGGCCCAGACTGTGACATAACGTACATACACGTCTATACAGCGTCCCAGACTGTGACATAACGTATATACACATCTATACAGCGTCCCAGACTGTGACATAACGTATATACACATCTATACGACGGCCCAGACTGTGACATAACGTACATACACATCTATACGACGGCCCAGACTGTGACATAACGTACATACACATCTATACAGCGTCCCAGACTGTGACATAACGTATATACACATCTATACAGCGTCCCAGACTGTGACATAGCGTACATACACGTCTATACGACGGCCCAGACTGTGACATAACGTATATACACATCTATACAGCGTCCCAGACTGTGACATAACATACATACACGTCTATACTGCGGCCCAGACTGTGACATAACGTACATACACGTCTATACGGCGGCCCAGACTGTGACATAACGTACATACACGTCTATACAGCGGCCCAGACTGTGACATAACGTACATACACGTCTATACGGCGTCCCAGACTGTGACATAACGTACATACACGTCTATACGGCGGCCCAGACTGTGACATAACGTACATACACGTCTATACGGCGGCCCAGACTGTGACATAACGTATATACACATCTATACGGTGGCCCAGACTGTGACATAACGTACATACACGTCTATACGGCGTCCCAGACTGTGACATAACGTACATACACGTCTATACGGCGGCCCAGACTGTGACATAACGTACATACACGTCTATACGGCGTCCCAGACTGTGACATAACGTACATACACGTCTATACGGCGTCCCAGACTGTGACATAACGTACATACACATCTATACGGCGTCCCAGACTGTGACATAACGTACATACACGTCTATACGGCGTCCCAGACTGTGACATAACGTACATACACGTCTATACGGCGTCCCAGACTGTGACATAACGTACATACACGTCTATACGGCGGCCCAGACTGTGACATAACGTACATACACATCTATACGGCGGCCCAGACTGTGACATAACGTACATACACGTCTATACGGCGTCCCAGACTGTGACATAACGTACATACACGTCTATACGGCAGCCCAGACTGTGACATAACGTACATACACATCTATACGGCGGCCCAGACTGTGACATAACGTATATACACATCTATACAGCGTCCCAGACTGTTAAATAACGTACATACACATCTATACGACGGCCCAGATTGTGACATAACGTATATACACATCTATACAGCGTCCCAGACTGTTACATAACGTACATACACATCTATACGACGGCCCAGACTGTGACATAACGTATATACACATCTATACAGCGTCCCAGACTGTTAAATAACGTACATACACATCTATACGACGGCCCAGACTGTGACATAACGTATATACACATCTATACAGCGTCCCAGACTGTGACATAACGTACATACACGTCTATACGGCGGCCCAGACTGTGACATAACGTACATACACGTCTATACAGCGTCCCAGACTGTTACATAACGTACATACACGTCTATACGACGGCCCAGACTGTGACATAACGTACATACACGTCTATACGACAGCCCAGACTGTGACATAACGTACATACACATCTATACAGCGTCCCAGACTGTTACATAACGTACATACACGTCTATACGACAGCCCAGACTGTGACATAACGTACATACACATCTATACGGCAGCCCAGACTGTGACATAACGTACATACACGTCTATACGACGGCCCAGACTGTGACATAACGTACATACACGTCTATACTGCGGCCCAGACTGTGACATAACGTACATACACATCTATACTGCTTCCTAGACTGTGACATAACGTACATACACATCTATACGGCAGCCGAGACTGTGACATAACGTACATACACATCTATACGGCGGCCAGACTGTGACATAACGTATATACACATCTATACAGCGTCCCAGACTGTGACATAGCGTACATACACGTCTATACGACGGCCCAGACTGTGACATAACGTATATACACATCTATACAGCGTCCCAGACTGTGACATAACATACATACACGTCTATACTGCGGCCCAGACTGTGACATAACGTACATACACGTCTATAAGGCGTCCCAGACTGTGACATAACGTACATACACGTCTATACGGCGGCCCAGATTGTGACATAACGTACATACACGTCTATACGGCGTCCCAGACTGTGACATAACGTACATACACGTCTATAAGGCGTCCCAGACTGTGACATAACGTACATACACGTCTATACGGCGTCCCAGACTGTGACATAACGTACATACACGTCTATACGGCGGCCCAAACTGTGACATAACGTACATACACGTCTATACGGCGTCCCAGACTGTGACATAACGTACATACACATCTATACGGCGTCCCAGACTGTGACATAACGTACATACACGTCTATACGGCGTCCCAGACTGTGACATAACGTACATACACGTCTATACGGCGTCCCAGACTGTGACATAACGTACATACACGTCTATACTGCGGCCCAGACTGTGACATAACGTACATACACATCTATACGGCGTCCCAGACTGTGACATAACGTACATACACGTCTATATGGCGGCCCAGACTGTGACATAACGTACATACACATCTATACGACGTCCCAGACTGTGACATAGCGTACATACACGTCTATACGACGGCCCAGACTGTGACATAACGTATATACACATCTATACAGCGTCCCAGACTGTGACATAACATACATACACGTCTATACGGCGGCCCAGACTGTGACATAACGTACATACACGTCTATACGGCGGCCCAGACTGTGACATAACGTACATACACATCTATACGGCGTCCCAGACTGTGGCATAACGTACATACACGTCTATACGGCGGCCCAGACTGTGACATAGCGTACATACACATCTATACTGCGGCCCAGACTGTGACATAACGTACATACACATCTATACAGCGTCCCAGACTGTGACATAACGTACATACACATCTATACTGCGGCCCAGACTGTGACATAACGTACATACACATCTATACAGCGTCCCAGACTGTGACATAACGTATATACACATCTATACGGTGGCCCAGACTGTGACATAACGTACATACACGTCTATACGGCGTCCCAGACTGTGACATAACGTACATACACGTCTATACGGCGGCCCAGACTGTGACATAACGTACATACACGTCTATACGGCGTCCCAGACTGTGACATAACGTACATACACGTCTATACGGCGTCCCAGACTGTGGCATAACGTACATACACATCTATACGGCGTCCCAGACTGTGACATAACGTACATACACGTCTATACGGCGTCCCAGACTGTGACATAACGTACATACACGTCTATACGGCGTCCCAGACTGTGACATAACGTACATACACGTCTATACGGCGGCCCAGACTGTGACATAACGTACATACACATCTATACGGCGGCCCAGACTGTGACATAACGTACATACACGTCTATACGGCGTCCCAGACTGTGACATAACGTACATACACGTCTATACGGCAGCCCAGACTGTGACATAACGTACATACACATCTATACGGCGGCCCAGACTGTGACATAACGTATATACACATCTATACAGCGTCCCAGACTGTTAAATAACGTACATACACATCTATACGACGGCCCAGATTGTGACATAACGTATATACACATCTATACAGCGTCCCAGACTGTTACATAACGTACATACACATCTATACGACGGCCCAGACTGTGACATAACGTATATACACATCTATACAGCGTCCCAGACTGTTAAATAACGTACATACACATCTATACGACGGCCCAGACTGTGACATAACGTATATACACATCTATACAGCGTCCCAGACTGTGACATAACGTACATACACGTCTATACGGCGGCCCAGACTGTGACATAACGTACATACACGTCTATACAGCGTCCCAGACTGTTACATAACGTACATACACGTCTATACGACGGCCCAGACTGTGACATAACGTACATACACGTCTATACGACAGCCCAGACTGTGACATAACGTACATACACATCTATACAGCGTCCCAGACTGTTACATAACGTACATACACGTCTATACGACAGCCCAGACTGTGACATAACGTACATACACATCTATACGGCAGCCCAGACTGTGACATAACGTACATACACGTCTATACGACGGCCCAGACTGTGACATAACGTACATACACGTCTATACTGCGGCCCAGACTGTGACATAACGTACATACACATCTATACTGCTTCCTAGACTGTGACATAACGTACATACACATCTATACGGCAGCCGAGACTGTGACATAACGTACATACACATCTATACGGCGGCCAGACTGTGACATAACGTATATACACATCTATACAGCGTCCCAGACTGTGACATAGCGTACATACACGTCTATACGACGGCCCAGACTGTGACATAACGTATATACACATCTATACAGCGTCCCAGACTGTGACATAACATACATACACGTCTATACTGCGGCCCAGACTGTGACATAACGTACATACACGTCTATAAGGCGTCCCAGACTGTGACATAACGTACATACACGTCTATACGGCGGCCCAGATTGTGACATAACGTACATACACGTCTATACGGCGTCCCAGACTGTGACATAACGTACATACACGTCTATAAGGCGTCCCAGACTGTGACATAACGTACATACACGTCTATACGGCGTCCCAGACTGTGACATAACGTACATACACGTCTATACGGCGGCCCAAACTGTGACATAACGTACATACACGTCTATACGGCGTCCCAGACTGTGACATAACGTACATACACATCTATACGGCGTCCCAGACTGTGACATAACGTACATACACGTCTATACGGCGTCCCAGACTGTGACATAACGTACATACACGTCTATACGGCGTCCCAGACTGTGACATAACGTACATACACGTCTATACGGCGGCCCAGACTGTGACATAACGTACATACACGTCTATACGGCGTCCCAGACTGTGACATAACGTACATACACGTCTATATGGCGGCCCAGACTGTGACATAACGTACATACACATCTATACGACGTCCCAGACTGTGACATAACGTACATACAAGTCTATACGGCGGCCCAGACTGTGACATAACGTACATACACGTCTATACGGCGGCCTAGACTGTGACATAACGTACATACACGTCTATACGGCGGCCCAGACTGTGACATAACGTACATACACGTCTATACGGCGGCCCAGACTGTGACATAACGTACATACACATCTATACGGCGTCCCAGACTGTGGCATAACGTACATACACGTCTATACGGCGGCCCAGACTGTGACATAGCGTACATACACATCTATACTGCGGCCCAGACTGTGACATAACGTACATACACATCTATACAGCGTCCCAGACTGTGACATAACGTACATACACATCTATACTGCGGCCCAGACTGTGACATAACGTACATACACATCTATACAGCGTCCCAGACTGTGACATAACGTACATACACATCTATACGGCGGCCCAGACTGTGACATAACGTACATACACATCTATACAGCGTCCCAGACTGTGACATAACGTACATACACATCTATACTGCGGCCTAGACTGTGACATAACGTACATACACGTCTATACGGCGGCCCAGACTGTGACATAACGTACATACACGTCTATACGGCGTCCCAGACTGTGGCATAACGTACATACACGTCTATACGGCAGCCCAGACTGTGACATAACGTACATACACGTCTATACGGCGGCCCAGACTGTGACATAACGTACATACACGTCTATACGGCGGCCTAGACTGTGACATAACGTACATACACGTCTATACGGCGGCCTAGACTGTGACATAACGTACATACACGTCTATACGGCGGCCCAGACTGTGACATAACGTACATACACGTCTATACGGCGGCCCAGACTGTGACATAACGTACATACACATCTATACGGCGTCCCAGACTGTGGCATAACTTATATACACGTCTATACGGCGGCCTAGACTGTGACATAACGTACATACACGTCTATACGGCGACCCAGACTGTGACATAACGTACATACCCGTCTATAAGGCGGCCCAGACTGTGACATAACGTACATACACGTCTATACGGCGGCCCAGACTGTGACATAACGTACATACACGTCTATACGGCAGCCCAGACTGTGACATAACGTACATACACGTCTATACGGCAGCCCAGACTGTGACATAACGTACATACACATCTATACGGCAGCCCAGACTGTGACATAACGTACATACACGTCTATACGGCGGCCCAGACTGTGACATAACGTACATACACGTCTATACGGCGGCCCAGACTGTGACATAACGTACATACACATCTATACGGCGGCCCAGACTGTGGCATAACTTACATACACGTCTATACGGCGGCCCAGACTGTGACATAGCGTACATACACATCTATACTGCGGCCCAGACTGTGACATAACGTACATACACATCTATTCTGCGTCCCATACTGTGACATAACGTACATACACATCTATACGGCGTCCCAGACTGTGGCATAACTTACATACACGTCTATACGGCGGCCCAGACTGTGACATAGCGTACATACACATCTATACTGCGGCCCAGACTGTGACATAACGTACATACACATCTATTCTGCGTCCCATACTGTGACATAACGTACATACACATCTATACGGCGTCCCAGACTGTGACATAACGTACATACACATCTATACAGCTTCCCAGACTTTGACATAACGTACATACACATCTATACGGCGGCCCAGACTGTGACATAACGTACATACACATCTATACGGCGGCCCAGACTGTGACATAACGTACATACACGTCTATACGGCAGCCCAGACTGTGACATAGCGTACATACACATCTATACTGCGGCCCAGACTGTGACATAACGTACATACACATCTATTCGGCGTCCCATACTGTGACATAACGTACACACACGTCTATACAGCGTCCCAGACTGTGACATAACGTACATACACATCTATACAGCTTCCCAGACTTTGACATAACGTACATACACATCTATACGGCGGCCCAGACTGTGACATAACGTACATACACATCTATACGGCGGCCCAGACTGTGACATAACGTACATACACATCTATACAGCGTCCCAGACTGTGACATAACGTACATACACATCTATACTGCGGCCTAGACTGTGACATAACGTACATACACATCTATACGGCGGCCCAGACTGTGACATAACGTACATACACATCTATACGGCGGCCCAGACTGTGACATAACGTACATACACATCTATACAGCGTCCCAGACTGTGACATAACGTACATACACATCTATACTGCGGCCCAGACTGTGACATAACGTACATACACGTCTATACGGCGTCCCAGACTGTGGCATAACATACATACACGTCTATACGGCGGCCCAGACTGTGGCATAACGTACATACACGTCTATACGGCATCCCAGACTGTGACATAACGTACATACACGTCAATACGGCGGCCCAGACTGTGACATAACGTACATACACGTCTATACGGCGTCCCAGACTGTGACATAACGTACATACACGTCTATACGGCGTCCCAGACTGTGACATAACGTACATACACGTCTATACGGCGTCTCAGACTGTGACTTAACGTACATGCACATCTATACAGCGTCCCAGACTGTGACATAACGTACATACACGTCTATACGACGGCCCAGACTGTGGCATAACGTACATACACGTCTATACGGCGGCCCAGACTGTGACATAACGTACATACACGTCTATACGGCGGCCCAGACTGTGACATAACGTACATACACGTCTATACGGCGGCCCAGACTGTGACATAACGTACATACACATCTATACGGCGGCCCAGACTGTGACATAACGTACATACACATCTATACGGCGGCTCAGACTGTGACATAACGTACATACACATCTATACGGCGTCCCAGACTGTGACATAACGTACATACACATCTATACAGCGTCCCAGACTGTGACATAACGTACATACACGTCTATACGACGGCCCAGACTGTGACATAACGTACATACACATCTATACGGCGTCCCAGACTGTGACATAACGTACATACACATCTATACAGCGTCCCAGACTGTGACATAACGTACATACACGTCTATACGACGGCCCAGACTGTGGCATAACGTACATACACGTCTATACGGCGTCCCAGACTGTGACATAACGTACATACACATATATACGGCGTCCCAGACTGTGACATAACGTACATACACATCTATACAGCGTCCCAGACTGTGACATAACGTACATACACGTCTATACGACGGCCCAGACTGTGGCATAACGTACATACACGTCTATACGGCGTCCCAGACTGTTACATAACGTACATACACGTCTATACTGTAACGGGTCTGGGAGGCGGAACCTCTGAGCAACTTATACAAGGGGGTGGTCCTTGCAAGGAAGTGGGTGGCGACCAGGAAAGACAGGCAGGCAGTCACAGCAGGTGACCGGGACAGTCTCTGGGTAAACGGGCAGGAGGTCACAGCAAGTGACCGGGACAGTCTCTGGGTAAACGGGCAGGAGGTCACAGCAAGTGACCGGGACAGTCTCTGGGTAAACGGGCAGGAGGTCACGGCAAGTGACCGGGACAGTCTCTGGGTAAACGGGCAGGAGGTCACAGCAAGTGACCGGGACAGTCTCTGGGTAAACGGGCAGGTACGACCTGTGATGGCTGAGCCTCCAGGTAGGCTAGCAGGCAGATGGCAGATGAGTGCTCCCAGGTGAGCAGGCGAGAGTCTCAGGATAAGCAGGTGGTCACAGCATGTGACGGCGGAGCCTCCAGCTAGGCTAACAGGCAGATAGCAGATGAGCGCTCCCAGGTGAGCGGGCAAGAGTCTCTGGACTGGCAGGTGATCACAGCACGTGACGGCGGAGCCTCTAGGTAGGCTAACAGGCAGGTAGCAGATGAGCGCTCCCAGGTGAGCGGGCAAGAGTCTCTGGACTGGCAGGTGGTCACAGCACGTGACGGCGGAGCCTCTAGGTAGGCTAACAGGCAGGTAGCAGATGAGCGCTCCCAGGTGAGCGGGCAAGAGTCTCTGGACTGGCAGGTGGTCACAGCACGTGACGGCGGAGCCTCCAGGTAGGCTATCAGGCAGGTAGCAGGTGAGCGCTCCCAGGTGAGCGGGCAAGCTGGTCCATAGACAGACTGACAGGTGTCGGAAGGCAGACCGTCGGACCTCAGGCTAGCAAGCAGGAAAGCGGATGACAGGCAGGAATCAGGCAGCAAACTGGCAGGTAACTGGCAACGGGACCTGAGGGCTGAAGCAGAGTAGTGAACAGTGCAACAACATTGCTCGGGCACCTCCATTTTGGAGGAGGTGCCTTATATATGGAGGGATCCTCCGGCCATTGGCCGGGGACTCCTTAGGGCGACGCGCGCGGCCCCTTTAAGAGAGGGGAAGCGGCCGCGCCCTAAGCACAGTGACCGGGGGAGAGCGGGCGCTGCAAGTAGAGCGGGAGGAAGCCGCCGGGCACAGAGCAGAGAGGTGAGGGGAACAGCGTCCCTGCCTAGCAGGAGGCAGGGACGCCGACGCTACATATACGGCGGCCCAGACTGTGACTTAACGTACATACACATCTATACGGCGTCCCAGACTGTGACATAACGTACATACACGTCTATACGACGGCCCAGACTGTGACATAGCGTACATACACGTCTATACGGCGTCCCAGACTGTGACATAACGTACATACACGTCTATACGGCAGCCCAGACTGTGACATAACGTACATACACGTCTATACGGCGGCCCAGACTGTGACATAACGTACATACACGTCTATACTGCGTCCCAGACTGTGACATAACGTACATACACGTCTATACGGCGTCCCAGACTGTGACATAACGTACATACACATCTATACGGCGGCCCAGACTGTGACATAACGTACATACACGTCTTTACGGCGTCCCAGACTGTGACATAACGTACATACACGTCTATACGGCGTCCCAGAATGTGACATAACGTACATACACGTCTATACGGCATCCCAGACTGTGACATAACGCACATACACGTCTATACGGCGGCCCAGACTGTGACATAACGTACATACACATCTATACAGCGTCCCAGACTGTGACATAACGTACATAAACGTCTATACGGCAGCCCAGACTGTGACATAACGTACATACACGTCTATATGGTGCCCCAGACTGTGACATAACGTACATACACGTCTACACGGTGTCCCAGACTGTGACATAACGTACATACACGTCTACACGGCGTCCCAGACTGTGACATAACGTACATACACGTCTACACGGCGTCCCAGACTGTGACATAACGTACATACACGTCTATACGGCGTCCCAGACTGTGACGTAACGCACATACACGTCTATACGGCGGCCCAGACTGTGACGTAACGTACATACACGTCTATACTGCGTCCCAGACTGTGACATAACGTACATACACGTCTATACGGCGTCCCAGACTGTGACATAACGTACATACACGTCTATACGGCGGCCCAGACTGTGACATAACGTACATACACGTCTTTACGGCGTCCCAGACTGTGACATAACGTACATACACATCTATACGGCGGCCCAGACTGTGACATAACGTACATACACATCTATACGGCGGCCCAGACTGTGACATAACGTACAAACACATATATACGGCGTCCCAGAATGTGACATAACGTACATACACATCTATACGGCGTCCCAGACAGTGACATAACGTACATACACATCTATACGGCGTCCCAGACAGTGACATAACGTACATACACATCTATACGGCGTCCCAGACAGTGACATAACGTACATACACATCTATACGGCGTCCCAGACTGTGACATAACGTACATACACATCTATACGGCGTCCCAGACTGTGACATAACGTACATACACATCTATACGGCGGCCCAGACTGTGACATAACATACATACACGTCTATACGGCGTCCCAGACTGTGACATAACGTACATACACATCTATACGGCGGCCCAGACTGTGACATAACGTACATACACATCTATACGGCGGCCCAGACTGTGACATAACGTACATACACATCTATACGGCGTCCCAGACTGTGACATAACGTACATACACATCTATACAGCGTCCCAGACTGTGACATAACGTACATACACGTCTATACGACGGCCCAGACTGTGGCATAACGTACATACACGTCTATACGGCGTCCCAGACTGTTACATAACGTACATACACGTCTATACGGCATCCCAGACTGTTACATAACGTACATACACATCTATACTAAAACGGGTCTGGGAGACGGAACCTCTGAGCAACTTATACAAGGGGGTGGTCCTTGCAAGGAAGCGGGTGGCGACCAGGAAAGACAGGCAGGCAGTCACAGCAGGTGACCGGGACAGTCTCTGGGTAAACGGGCAGGAGGTCACAGCAAGTGACCTAGACAGTCTCTGGGTAAACGGGCAGGAGGTCACAGCAAGTGACCGGGACAGTCTCTGGGTAAACGGGCAGGAGGTCACGGCAAGTGACCGGGACAGTCTCTGGGTAAACGGGCAGGAGGTCACAGCAAGTGACCGGGACAGTCTCTGGGTAAACGGGCAGGTACGACCTGTGATGGCTAAGCCTTCAGGTAGGCTAGCAGGCAGATGGCAGATGAGTGCTCCCAGGTGAGCAGGCGAGAGTCTCAGGATAAGCAGGTGGTCACAGCATGTGACGGCGGAGCCTCCAGGTAGGCTAACAGGCAGATAGCAGATGAGCGCTCCCAGGTGAGCGGGCAAGAGTCTCTGGACTGGCAGGTGGTCACAGCACGTGACGGCGGAGCCTCTAGGTAGGCTAACAGGCAGGTAGCAGATGAGCGCTCCCAGGTGAGTGGGCAAGAGTCTCTGGACTGGCAGGTGGTCACAGCACGTGACGGCGGAGCCTCTAGGTAGGCTAACAGGCAGGTAGCAGATGAGCGCTCCCAGGTGAGCGGGCAAGAGTCTCTGGACTGGCAGGTGGTCACAGCATGTGACGGCGGAGCCTCCAGGTAGGCTATCAGGCAGGTAGCAGGTGAGCGCTCCCAGGTGAGCGGGCAAGCTGGTCCATAGACAGACTGACAGGTGTCGGAAGGCAGACCGTCGGACCTCAGGCTAGCAAGCAGGAAAGCGGATGACAGGCAGGAATCAGGCAGCAAACTGGCAGGAGACTGGCAGGTAACTGGCAGGTAACTGGCAACGGGACCTGAGGGCTGAAGCAGAGTAGTGAACAGTGCAACAACATTGCTCGGGCACCTCCATTTTGGAGGAGGTGCCTTATATATGGAGGGATCCTCCGGCCATTGGCCGGGGACTCCTTAGGGCGACGCGCGCGGCCCCTTTAAGAGAGGGGAAGCGCGCGCGCCCTAAGCACAGTGACCGGGGGAGAGCGGGCGCTGCAAGCAGAGCGGGAGGAAGCCGCCGGGCACGGAGCAGAGAGGTGAGGGGAACAGCGTCCCTGCCTAGCAGGAGGCAGGGACGCCGACGCTACATATACGGCGGCCCAGACTGTGACTTAACGTACATACACGTCTATACGGCGGCCCAGACTGTGACATAACGTACATACACGTCTATACGGCGGCCCAGACTGTGACATAACGAACATACACGTCTATACGGCGTCTAAGACTGTGACTTAACGTACATACACATCTATACGGCGTCCCACACTGTGACATAACGTACATACACATCTATACGGCGGCCCAGACTGTGACATAACGTACATACACATCTATACGGCGGCCCAGACTGTGACATAATGTACATACACGTCTATACGGCGGCCCAGACTGTGACATAACGTACATACACGTCTATACAGCATCCCAGACTGTGACATAACGTACATACACGTCTATACGGCGGCCCAGACTGTGACATAACGTACATACACGTCTATACAGCATCCCAGACTGTGACATAACGTACATACACATCTATATGGCGTCCCAGACTGTGACATAACGTGCATGGACATCTATACGGCGGCCCAGACTGTGACATAGCGTACATACACATCTATACGGCTGCCCAGACTGTGGCATAACGTACATACACATCTATACGGCGGCCCAGACTGTGGCATGACGTACATACACGTCTATACGGCGGCCCAGACTGTGACATAACGTACATACACGTCTATACGGCGGCCCAGACTGTGACATAACATACATACACATCTATACGACGGCCCAGACTGTGACATAACGTACATACACGTCTATACGGCGGCCCAGACTGTGACATAACGTACACACACATCTATATGGCAGCCCAGACTGTGACATAACGTACATACACGTCTATACGGCAGCCCAGACTGTGACATAACGTACATACACGTCTATACGGCGGCCCAGACAGTGACATAACGTACATACACGTCTATACGGCGGCCCAGACAGTGACATAACGTACATACACGTCTATACGGCGGCCCAGACTGTGACAAAACGTACATACACATCTATACGGCGGCCCAGACTGTGACATAACGTACATACACGTCTATACGGCAGCCCAGACTGTGACATAACGTACATACACGTCTATACGGCGGCCCAGACTGTGACATAACGTACATACATATCTATACTGCAGCCCAAACTGTGACATAACGTACATACACGTCTATACGGCGGCCCAGACAGTGACATAACGTACATACACGTCTATACGGCGGCCCAGACAGTGACATAACGTACATACACGTCTATACGGCGGCCCAGACTGTGACATAACGTACATACACGTCTATACGGCGGCCCAGACTGTGCCATAACGTACATACATATCTATACGGCGGCCCAGACTGTAACATAACGTACATACACATCTATACGGCGGCCCAGACTGTGACATAACGTACATACACGTCTATACGGCGGCCCAGACTGTGACATAACATACATACACATCTATACGACGGCCCAGACTGTGACATAACGTACATACACGTCTATACGGCGGCCCAGACTGTGACATAACGTACACACACATCTATATGGCAGCCCAGACTGTGACATAACGTACATACACGTCTATACGGCAGCCCAGACTGTGACATAACGTACATACACGTCTATACGGCGGCCCAGACAGTGACATAACGTACATACACGTCTATACGGCGGCCCAGACAGTGACATAACGTACATACACGTCTATACGGCGGCCCAGACTGTGACAAAACGTACATACACATCTATACGGCGGCCCAGACTGTGACATAACGTACATACACGTCTATACGGCAGCCCAGACTGTGACATAACGTACATACACGTCTATACGGCGGCCCAGACTGTGACATAACGTACATACATATCTATACTGCAGCCCAAACTGTGACATAACGTACATACACGTCTATACGGCGGCCCAGACAGTGACATAACGTACATACACGTCTATACGGCGGCCCAGACAGTGACATAACGTACATACACGTCTATACGGCGGCCCAGACTGTGACATAACGTACATACACGTCTATACGGCGGCCCAGACTGTGCCATAACGTACATACATATCTATACGGCGGCCCAGACTGTAACATAACGTACATACACATCTATACGGCGGCCCAGACTGTGACATAACGTACATACACATCTATACGGCGGCCCAGACTGTGACATAACGTACATTCACGTCTATACGGCGGCCCAGACTGTGACATAACGTACATACACGTCTATACAGCATCCCAGACTGTGACATAACGTACATACACGTCTATACGGCATCCCAGACTGTGACATAACGTACATACACGTCTATACGGCATCCCAGACTGTGACATAACGTACATAAACGTCTATACGGCGGCCCAGACTGTGACATAACGTACATACACATCTATACGGCGGCCCAGACTGTGACATAACGTACATACACATCTATACGGCGTGCCAGACTGTGACATAACGTACATACACATCTATACGGCGGCCCAGACTGTGACATAACGTACATACACGTCTATACGGCGGCCCAGACTGTGACATAACGTACATACATATCTATACTGCAGCCCAGACTGTGACATAACGTACATACACGTCTATACGGCGGCCCAGACAGTGACATAACGTACATACACGTCTATACGGCGGCCCAGACTGTGACATAACGTACATACACATCTATACGGCAGCCCAGACTGTGACATAACGTACATACACATCTATACGGCAGCCCAGACTGTGACATAACGTACATACACATCTATACGGCGTCCCAGACTGTGACATAACGTACATACACATCTATACGGCAGCCCAGACTGTGACATAACGTACATACACATCTATACGGCGGCCCAGACTGTGACATAACGTACATACACATCTATACGGCAGCCCAGACTGTGACATAACGTACATACACATCTATACGGCAGCCCAGACTGTGACATAACGTACATACACATCTATACGGCAGCCCAGACTGTGGCATAACGTACATACACATCTATACGGCAGCCCACACTGTGACATAACGTACATACACATCTATACGGCGGCCCAGACTGTGACATAGCGTACATACACGTCTATACGGCAGCCCAGACTGTGACATAACGTACATACACGTCTATACGGCGGCCCAGACTGTTACATAACGTACATACACATCCATACGGCGGCCCAGACTGTTACATAACGTACATACACGTCTATACGGCAGCCCAGACTGTGACATAACGTACATACACGTCTATACGGCGGCCCAGACTGTTACATAACGTACATACACGTCTATACGGCGGCCCAGACTGTTACATAACGTACATACACGTCTATACGGCAGCCCAGACTGTGACATAACGTACATACACATCTATACGGCGGCCCAGGCTGTTACATAACGTACATACACGTCTATACGGCGGCCCAGAGTGTTACATAACGTACATACACGTCTATACGGCAGCCCAGACTGTGACATAACGTACATACACATCTATACGGCGGCCCAGACTGTGACTTAACGTACATACACATCTATACGGCGTCCCAGACTGTTACATAACGTACATACACATCTATACGGCGTCCCAGACTGTGACATAACGTACATACACGTCTATACGGCAGCCCAGACTGTGACATAACGTACATACACCTCTATACGGCGGCCCAAACAGTGACATAACGTACATACACATCTATACGGCGGCCCAGACTGTGACATAACGTACATACACATCTTTACGGCGTCCCAGACTGTTACATAACGTACATACACATCTATACGGCAGCCCAGACTGTGACATAACGTACATACACATCTATACGGCGGCCCAGACTGTGACTTAACGTACATACACATCTATACGGCGGCCCAGACTGTGACATAACGTACATACACATCTATACGGCGTCCCAGACTGTTACATAACGTACATACACGTCTATACTGCGGCCTAGACTGTGACATAACGTACATACACATCTATATGGCGTCCCAGACTGTGACATAACGTACATACACGTCTATACGGCGTCCCAGACTGTGACATAACGTACATACACATCTATACGGCGTCCCAGACTGTGACATAACGTACATACACATCTATACAGCGTCCCAGACTGTGACATAACGTACATACACATCTATACTGCGTCCCAGACTGTGACATAACGTACATACATGTCTATACGGCGTCCCAGACTGTGACATAACGTACATACATGTCTATACGGCGTCCCAGACTGTGACATAACGTACATACACATCTATACTGCGTCCCAGACTGTTACATAACGTACATACATGTCTATACGGCGTCCCAGACTGTGACATAACGTACATACACGTCTATACTGCGGCCCAGACTGTGACATAACGTACATACACATCTATACGGCGGCCTAGACTGTGACATAACGTACATACACATCTAGACGGCGGCCTAGACTGTGACATAACGTACATACACATCTAGACGGCGGCCTAGACTGTGACATAACGTACATACACGTCTATACGGCATCCCAGACTGTGACATAACGTACATACACGTCTGTACGACGGCCCAGACTGTGACATAGCGTACATACACGTCTATACGGCGTCCCAGACTGTGACATAACGTACATACACGTCTATACGGCAGCCCAGACTGTGACATAACGTACATACACGTCTATACGGCGGCCCAGACTGTGACATAACGTACATACACGTCTATACAGCGTCCCAGACTGTGACATAACGTACATACACGTCTATACGGCGGCACAGACTGTGACATAACGTACATACACGTCTATACGGCGTCCCAGACTGTGACATAACGTACATACACATCTATACAGCGTCCCAGACTGTGACATAACGTACATACACATCTATACTGCGTCCCAGACTGTGACATAACGTACATACATGTCTATACGGCGTCCCAGACTGTGACATAACGTACATACATGTCTATACGGCGTCCCAGACTGTGACATAACGTACATACACATCTATACTGCGTCCCAGACTGTTACATAACGTACATACACGTCTATACGGCGTCCCAGACTGTGACATAACGTACATACACATCTATACAGCGTCCCAGACTGTGACATAACGTACATACACATCTATACTGCGTCCCAGACTGTGACATAACGTACATACATGTCTATACGGCGTCCCAGACTGTGACATAACGTACATACATGTCTATACGGCGTCCCAGACTGTGACATAACGTACATACACATCTATACTGCGTCCCAGACTGTTACATAACGTACATACATGTCTATACGGCGTCCCAGACTGTGACATAACGTACATACACGTCTATACTGCGGCCCAGACTGTGACATAACGTACATACACATCTATACGGCGGCCTAGACTGTGACATAACGTACATACACATCTAGACGGCGGCCTAGACTGTGACATAACGTACATACACATCTAGACGGCGGCCTAGACTGTGACATAACGTACATACACGTCTATACGGCATCCCAGACTGTGACATAACGTACATACACGTCTGTACGACGGCCCAGACTGTGACATAGCGTACATACACGTCTATACGGCGTCCCAGACTGTGACATAACGTACATACACGTCTATACGGCAGCCCAGACTGTGACATAACGTACATACACGTCTATACGGCGGCCCAGACTGTGACATAACGTACATACACATCTATACGGCGGCCCAGACTGTGACATAACGTACATACACGTCTATAAGGCGGCCCAGACTGTGACATAACGTACATACACGTCTATACAGCGTCCCAGACTGTGACATAACGTACATACACGTCTATACGGCGGCACAGACTGTGACATAACGTACATACACGTCTATACGGCGTCCCAGACTGTGACATAACGTACATACACATCTATACAGCGTCCCAGACTGTGACATAACGTACATACACATCTATACTGCGTCCCAGACTGTGACATAACGTACATACATGTCTATACGGCGTCCCAGACTGTGACATAACGTACATACATGTCTATACGGCGTCCCAGACTGTGACATAACGTACATACACATCTATACTGCGTCCCAGACTGTTACATAACGTACATACACGTCTATACGGCGTCCCAGACTGTGACATAACGTACATACACATCTATACAGCGTCCCAGACTGTGACATAACGTACATACACATCTATACTGCGTCCCAGACTGTGACATAACGTACATACATGTCTATACGGCGTCCCAGACTGTGACATAACGTACATACATGTCTATACGGCGTCCCAGACTGTGACATAACGTACATACACATCTATACTGCGTCCCAGACTGTTACATAACGTACATACATGTCTATACGGCGTCCCAGACTGTGACATAACGTACATACACGTCTATACTGCGGCCCAGACTGTGACATAACGTACATACACATCTATACGGCGGCCTAGACTGTGACATAACGTACATACACATCTAGACGGCGGCCTAGACTGTGACATAACGTACATACACATCTAGACGGCGGCCTAGACTGTGACATAACGTACATACACGTCTATACGGCATCCCAGACTGTGACATAACGTACATACACGTCTGTACGACGGCCCAGACTGTGACATAGCGTACATACACGTCTATACGGCGTCCCAGACTGTGACATAACGTACATACACGTCTATACGGCAGCCCAGACTGTGACATAACGTACATACACGTCTATACGGCGGCCCAGACTGTGACATAACGTACATACACGTCTATACAGCGTCCCAGACTGTGACATAACGTACATACACGTCTATACGGCGGCCCAGACTGTGACATAACGTACATACACGTCTATACGGCGGCCCAGACTGTGACATAACGTATATACACATCTATACGGCGTCCCAGACTGTGACATAACGTACATACACGTCTATACGGCGGCCCAGACTGTGACATAACGTACATACACATCTATACAGCGTCCCAGACTGTGACATAACGTACATACACGTCTATACGGCGGCCCAGACTGTGACATAACGTACATACACATCTATACGGCGTCCCAGACTGAGACATAACGTACATACACGTCTATACGGCGGCCCAGACTGTGACATAACGTACATACACGTCTATACGGCGGCCCAGACTGTGACATAACGTACATACACATCTATACGGCATCCCAGACTGTGACATAACGTACATACACGTCTATACGGCGGCCCAGACTGTGACATAACGTACATACACATCTATACGGCGTCCCAGACTGTGACATAACGTACATACACGTCTATACGGCGGCCCAGACTGTGACATAACGTACATACACGTCTATACGTCGTCCCAGACTGTGACATAACGTACATACACGTCTATACGGCAGCCCAGACTGTGACATAACGTACATACACATCTATACGGCGGCCCAGACTGTGACATAATGTACATACACGTCTATACGGTGGCCCAGACTGTGACATAACGTACATACACATCTATACGGCGGCCCAGACTGTGACATAATGTACATACACGTCTATACGGCAGCCCAGACTGTGACATAACGTACATACACATCTATACGGCGTCCCAGACTGTGACATAATGTACATACACGTCTATACGGTGGCCCAGACTGTGACATAACGTACATACATGTCTATACGGCGGCCCACACTGTGACATAACGTACATACACATCTATACGGCGGCCCACACTGTGACATAACGTACATACACGTCTATACGGCGTCCCAGACTGTGACATAATGTACATACACATCTATACGGCGTCCCAGACTGTGACATAACGTACATACACGTCTATACGGCGGCCCAGACTGTGACATAACGTACATACACATCTATACGGCGGCCCAGACTGTGACATAACGTACATACATGTCTATACGGCGGCCCAGACTGTGACATAACGTACATACACATCTATACGGCGGCCCAGACTGTGACATAACGTACATACATGTCTATACGGCGGCCCAGACTGTGACATAACGTACATACACGTCTATACGGCGGCCCAGACTGTGACATAACGTACATACACATCTATACGGCGGCCCAGACTGTGACATAACGTACATACACGTCTATACGGCGTCCCAGACTGTGACATAATGTACATACACATCTATACGGCGTCCCAGACTGTGACATAACGTACATACACGTCTATACGGCGGCCCAGACTGTGACATAACGTACATACACGTCTATACGGCGGCCCAGACTGTGACATAACGTACATACATGTCTATACGGCGTCTCAGACTGTGACATAACGTACATACACATCTATACGGCAGCCGAGACTGTGACATAACGTACATACACATCTATACTGCAGCCCAGACTGTGACATAACGTATATACACATCTATACGGCAGCCCAGACTGTGACATAACGTACATACACATCTATACGGCGGCCCAGACTGTGACATAACGTACATAGACGTCTATACGGCGTCCCAGACTGTTACATAACGTACATACACGTCTATACGGCAGCCGAGACTGTGACATAACGTACATACACGTCTATACGGCGGTCCAGACTGTGACATAACGTACATACACGTCTATACGGCGTCCCAGACTGAGACATAACGTACATACACGTCTATACGGCGTCCCAGACTGAGACATAACGTACATACACGTCTATACGGCGTCCCAGACTGTGACATAACGTACATACACATCTATATGGCGGCCCAGACTGTGACATAACGTACATAGAGGTCTATACGGCAGCCGAGACTGTGACATAACGTACATACACATCTATACTGCAGCCCAGACTGTGACATAACGTACATACACGTCTATACGGCAGCCGAGACTGTGACATAACGTACATACACATCTATACTGCAGCCCAGACTGTGACATAACGTACATACACGTCTATACGGCAGCCCAGACTGTGACATAACGTACATACACATCTATACGGCAGCCCAGACTGTGACATAACGTACATACACGTCTATACGGCGGCCCAGACTGTGACATAACGTACATACACATCTATACTGCAGCCCAGACTGTGACATAACGTACATACACATCTATACGGCGGCCCAGACTGTGACATAACGTACATACACATCTATACTG
Organism: Phyllobates terribilis; assembly: GCF_046119375.1. Classification (NCBI taxonomy): domain Eukaryota; kingdom Metazoa; phylum Chordata; class Amphibia; order Anura; family Dendrobatidae; genus Phyllobates; species Phyllobates terribilis. The sequence continues at coordinate 511,657,468 of NW_027362765.1, read as the reverse complement.
CAGCCCAGACTGTGACATAACGTACATACACATCTATACTGCAGCCCAGACTGTGACATAACGTACATACACGTCTATACGGCGGCCCAGACTGTGACATAACGTACATACACGTCTATACGGCGTCCCAGACTGTGACATAACGTATATACACGTCTATGCGGCGTCCCAGACTGTGACATAACGTACATACACATCTATACGGCAGCCCAGACTGTGACATAACGTACATACACATCTATACTGCGGCCCAGACTGTGACATAACGTACATACACATCTATACTGCAGCCCAGACTGTGACATAACGTACATACACGTCTATACGGCAGCCCAGACTGTGACATAACGTACATACACGTCTATACGGCGGCCCAGACTGTGACATAACGTACATACACATCTATACGGCAGCCCAGACTGTGACATAACGTACATACACATCTATACTGCAGCCCAGACTGTGACATAACGTACATACACGTCTATACGGCGTCCCAGACTGTGACATAACGTACATACACGTCTATACTGCAACCCAGACTGTGACATAACGTATATACACATCTATACGGCGGCCCAGACTGTGACATAACGTACATACACGTCTATACTGCAACCCAGACTGTGACATAACGTATATACACATCTATACTGCAGCCCAGACTGTGACATAACGTACATACACGTCTATACGGCGTCCCAGACTGTGACATAACGTACATACACGTCTATACTGCAACCCAGACTGTGACATAACGTACATACACGTCTATACGGCAGCCCAGACTGTGACATAATGTACATACACGTCTATACGGCGGCCCAGACTGTGACATAACGTATATACACGTCTATACTGCAACCCAGACTGTGACATAACGTACATACACGTCTATACGGCAGCCCAGACTGTGACATAACGTACATACACGTCTATACGGCGTCCCAGACTGTGACATAACGTACATACACGTCTATACTGCAACCCAGACTGTGACATAACGTACATACACGTCTATACGGCAGCCCAGACTGTGACATAACGTACATACACGTCTATACGGCAGCCCAGACTGTGACATAACGTACATACACGTCTATACGGCAGCCCAGACTGTGACATAACGTACATACACGTCTATACGGCAGCCCAGACTGTGACATAACGTACATACACGTCTATACGGCGTCCCACACTGTGACATAACGTACATACACGTCTATACTGCAACCCAGACTGTGACATAACGTACATACACGTCTATACGGCAGCCCAGACTGTGACATAACGTACATACACGTCTATACGGCGGCCCAGACTGTGACATAACGTATATACACGTCTATGCGGCGTCCCAGACTGTGACATAACGTACATACACATCTATACGGCAGCCCAGACTGTGACATAACGTACATACACGTCTATACGGCGTCCCAGACTGTGACATAACGTACATACACGTCTATACGGCGTCCCAGACTGTGACATAACGTACATACACATCTATACTGCAGCCCAGACTGTGACATAACGTACATACACATCTATACTGCGGCCCAGACTGTGACATAACGTACATACACGTCTATACGGCGTCCCAGACTGTGACATAACGTACATACACGTCTATACTGCAACCCAGACTGTGACATAACGTATATACACATCTATACGGCGGCCCAGACTGTGACATAACGTACATACACGTCTATACTGCAACCCAGACTGTGACATAACGTATATACACATCTATACTGCAGCCCAGACTGTGACATAACGTACATACACGTCTATACGGCGGCCCAGACTGTGACATAACGTATATACACGTCTATGCGGCGTCCCAGACTGTGACATAACGTACATACACATCTATACGGCGGCTCAGACTGTGGCATAACGTACATACACATCTATACGGCGGCCCAGACTGTGACATAACGTACATACACGTCTATACGGCAGCCGAGACTGTGACATAACGTACATACACGTCTATACGGCGGTCCAGACTGTGACATAACGTACATACACGTCTATACGGCGTCCCAGACTGAGACATAACGTACATACACGTCTATACGGCGTCCCAGACTGTGACATAACGTACATACACATCTATATGGCGGCCCAGACTGTGACATAACGTACATACACATCTATACTGCGTCCCAGACTGTGACATAACGTACATAGACGTCTATATGGAGTCCCGGACTGTGACATAACGTACATACACATCTATACGGCGTCCCAGACAGTGACATAACGTATATACACATCTATACAGCATCCCAGACTGTGACATAACGTACATACACGTCTATACGGCGTCCCAGACTGTGACATAACGTACATACACGACTATACGGCGTCCCAGACTGTGACATAACGTACATACACGTCTATACAGCGGCCCAGACAGTGACATAACGTACATACACGTCTATACAGCGGCCCAGACAGTGACATAACGTACATACACGTCTATACGGCGGCCCAGACTGTGACATAACGTACATACACGTCTATACAGCGGCCCTGACAGTGACATAACGTACATACACATCTATACGGCGGCCCAGACTGTGACATAACGTACATACACGTCTATACGGCGGCCCAGACTGTGACATAACGTACATACATATCTATACTGCAGCCCAGACTGTGACATAACGTACATACACATCTATACGGCGACCCAGACTGTGACATAACCTACATACACATCTATACGGCGGCCCAGACTGTGTCATAACGTACATACACGTCTATACGGCGGCCCAGACTGTGTCATAACGTACATACACATCTATACGGCGGCCCAGACTGTGTCATAACGTACATACACATCTATATGGCGTCCCAGACTGTGACATAACGTACATACACATCTATACGGCGTCCCAGACTGTGACATAACGTACATACACGTCTATACGGCGGCCCAGACTGTGACATAACGTACATACACATCTATACGGCGGCCCAGACTGTGACATAACGTACATACACATCTATACGGCGTCCCAGACTGTGACATAACGTACATACACATCTATACGGCGTCCCAGACTGTGTCATAACGTACATACACATCTATACGGCGTCCCAGACTGTGACATAACGTACATACACGTCTATACGGCGTCCCAGACTGTGACATAACGTACATACACATCTATACGGCGTCCCAGACTGTGACATAACGTATATACACATCTATACGGCGTCCCAGACAGTGACATAACGTACATACACGTCTATACGGCAGCCCAGACTGTGACATAACGTACATACACGTCTATACGGCGTCCCAGACTGTGACATAACGTACATACACATCTATACGGCGTCCCAGACTGTGACATAACGTACATACACATCTATACGGCGTCCCAGACTGTGACATAACGTACATACACGTCTATACGGCGTCCCAGACTGTGACATAACGTACATACACATCTATACGGCGTCCCAGACTGTGACATAACGTACATACACATCTATACGGCGTCCCAGACTGTGACATAACGTACATACACGTCTATACGGCAGCCCAGACTGTGACATAACGTACATAAACGTCTATACTGAGGCCCAGACTGTGACATAACGTACATACACATCTATACGGCGGCCCAGACTGTGACATATCGTACATACACATCTATAAATCGGCCCAGACTGTGACATAACGTACATACACGTCTATACGGCGTCTCAGACTGTGACTTAACGTACATACACGTCTATACAGCGTCCCAGACTGTGACATAACGTACATACACATCTATACGGCGTCCCAGACTGTGACATAACGTACATACACGTCTATACGGCGGCCCAGACTGTGACATAACGTACATACACGTCTATACGGCGGCCCAGACTGTGACATAACCTACATACACATCTATACGGCGTCCCAGACTGTGACATAACGTACATACACGTCTATACGGCGGCCCAAACTGTGACATAACGTACATACACGTCTATACGGAGTCCCAGACTGTGACATAACGTACATACACGTCTATACTGAGGCCCAGACTGTGACATAACATACATACACATCTATACTGCGGCCCAGACTGTGACATAACGTATATACACATCTATACTGAGGCCCAGACTGTGACATAACATACATACACATCTATACGGCGGCCCAGACTGTGGCATAACGTACATACACATCTATACGGCGGACCAGACTGTGGCATAACGTACATACACATCTATACTGCGTCCCAGACTGTGACATAACGTACGTACACGTCTATACGGCGTCCCAGACTGTGACATAACGTACATACACATCTATATGGCGTCCCAGACTGTGACATAACGTACATACACATCTATACGGCGGACCAGACTGTGACATAACGTATATACACATCTATACTGAGGCCCAGACTGTGACATAACATACATGCTGTTATGCACACGCCCGGGCTAAGCGGCGTGTGCGTGGGATTGGTAGTGATTCCACTGGACCGTGCCGGAGAGTGAATGCCTGGAGGGGCGTGACTAAGTATTCACCCGATCCGACCAGGGTCGCACGACGGCATACGACGCCAGTGCACCAAGGAGGAACCGAGCAGAGGGACCAGGTGCTACTCCAGGACAGACCCCGGACACGGCTGTTGACCCACACAGGGGAATACAGGAACAGGCTGGTAGGCTGGCACACAGACTGGAGGGTATAGGCAGGCACGACTGGTATGCAGGCAGGCGGGTATGCAGGCAGTGGGGTAAAGGCAAGCACAGCTAGAGTGCAGACAGGGAGGCACTAGCAGGTAGGAACACAGGCGGGATAGAACCCAGTACACACCGGGACTCAGGAACAATACAGGCAGAGGGTTACAGGCAAGCACAGCTAGAGTGCAGACAAGGCTGAGCAGGGAGGACAGGGCTCTGTTCACACGGAACAGACAGGAAGGGAAAGACAGAGCCAGATACTCACACAGTACTTGCAGAGACAACAAGCAGGAGTTAGGTACGAGTTCAGACTCTGCAGAAAAAGGAAGGGAACGGACATAGAGGCAAAACAGGTAAAGGACAGGAGAGAGTTCAGACTGGAACTGAGTGTACGGAGGAGACCGACACTGCAGAGGGATACAGGAGCGGGTCTGGGAATACGGCCCCCAGAGAGGCGGAACGAACAGGCAAGGAGCGTGTTCAGACAGGACAGACCAGACACAGGAGCGGGTCTAGGAAATCGGCCACTAGAAGGCGGAACGAACAGGCAAGGAGCGTGTTCAGACAGGACAGACCAGACACAGGAGCGGGTCTAGGAAATCGGCCACTAGAAGGCGGAACGAACAGGCAAGGAGCGTGTTCAGACAGGACAGACCAGACACAGGAGCGGGTCTAGGAAATCGGCCACTAGAAGGCAGGAGGAACAGGCTAGGAGCGTGTTCAGACAGGACAGACAAGAGAACACAGAAAGGACTCAGTTCAGACACGGGAGCTGATACCGCAAAGCAGGAGACATACAGGACTCAGTTCAGACACGGGAGCTGATACCTCAAAGCAGGAGACATACAGGACTCAGTTCAGACACGGGAGCTGATACCGCAAAGCAGGAGACATACAGGACACAGTTCAGACACGGGAGCTGATACCGCAAAGCAGGAGACATACAGGACTCAGTTCAGACACGGGAACTGATACAAAAAGCAGGAGACAAGAGACGGGACCTGGCACCTTCAGAGAGCAAGCACACACTGAAGGAAACACTATGCTCAGGCAGGGATAGAAGGGAGCTGCTGAGCTATATACCAAGTGACAGACAGCAATAGGCTGAGGACGCACAAGGGGTGTGACCCACAGCAGGTACAAAAGGCAGGAAGTGATCGGGCGCCGCCCTTAAGCAGCAGAAACAGACACAAACAGACAGCATGGAGGGAAGCCAGAGAGACATTCTGGACAGGAGATCAAGTGCGCCCTCTTGCACAGTGGGAGATGGACCACCATGCAAGGACGCCGCCAGGTATGTTACAGTACCTCCCCCCTTACGCCCCCTCTTCTTCAGGCCTGCCAGAATCTTCCGCAGGGAATTCGAGGGCCAGTCGTTCACTGGGTTGGAGGGGGACAGAGACTTAAGGGTAATCTCTGCTTCGAGGTACATCTTGTCAAGCTCACAGGAAGAAATAGACGGGTTATCAGGTACATAATGAGGAAAAGTCACTGTCTCTTTGTTATCTGGTGATATCCTGGAGGATTCAGGAAACAACTGGAGGTCCTCCGCCGGGTCAGAAGAGTGCAGAGGCTCAGAGAAAACAACTGCTTCAGAGTACACTAGGTCGGACTCACTGGAGGAAGCAGGCGAGGTATCGGGTACCGAGTATAGGAAAGTCTCTGTCCATTCACCACCAGGTGGCACCCCGAAGGGTTCTGGAGACAGCTGGCGGACCTCCGCCTGGTCAGAGGGGTGTAGAGACTCACGGGTAACCTCTGCTTCAGAGTACACTAGGTCGGACTCACTGGAGGAAGCAGGCGAGGTATCGGGTACCGAGTATAGGAAAGTCTCTGTCCATTCACCACCAGGTGGCACCCCGAAGGGTTCTGGAGACAGCTGGCGGTCCTCCGCCTGGTCAGAGGGGTGTAGAGACTCACGGGTAACCTCTGCTTCAGAGTACACTAGGTCGGACTCACTGGACGAAGCAAGCGAGGTATCAGATCCAGGATATAGGAAAGTCTCTGTCCATTCACCACCAGGTGGCACCCCGAAGGATTCTGAACACAACTGGAGGTCCTCCGCCTGGTCGGAGGGGTGTAGAGACTCAGGAGTAACCTCTGCTTCGGAGTACACTAAGTTGGACTCACTGGACGAAGCGAGCGAGGTATCAGGTACAGAGTATAGGAGAGTCTCTGTCCTTTCGCTACCAGGTAGCACCCCGAAGGGTTCAGGAGACAACTGGAGGTCCTCCGCCTGGTCGGAGGGGTGTAGAGACTCGGAGGTAACTACCACTTTGGGGTACCCATTGTCAGGCTCACAGGACGAAGCGGACAAAGTATTGAGTACCGGGTGTAGAGAAGTCTCTCTCCATTTGTCATCGAGTGGTATCCCGGAGGGTTCAGGAGGCAACAGGGGATCCTCCGCCTGGTCGGAGGGGTGTAGAGACTCGGAGGTAACTACCACTTTGGAGCATCCTTGGACATGCACACCGGTTAAAGAGAAAGAAGCATCTGATGCCGGGTGCAGGAAGTTCTCCTGTGTGGAGTCTGGATGGGCAGAAGTCTCTTCGGCCAGGAGAACTGGTGCACTACCCACGCACATTACCCATTGGGGTTTCTCCGGGATACAGGGAGATGAAGCTTCAGTAGGGACTTCAAGGTTGGAGTCAGGAGGTCTCAGGGAGGACAGACCCTGGCGTGACGGCTTGCCTCTAAGTCTAGCACGTCTGGACTGCCTCTTGAGGTTGAGAGAAGTATTCCGGAAAGCGTAGTCACCCTGTGAGGATTCTGGGTGGGCAGTAGTCTCATTGGGCTGGAGGACTATTGCGCTACCCACACACATTACCCGTCGGGGCTGCTCCGGGATATTGGGAAGTGAAGCTTCAGCAGGGGCTTCAGAGTTAGGGTCCTCGAAGACCATACGAAAGGCCACCAGGAAGGCCTGCAGGTCAAGGATGACAGGATCCCATGCTTCCCATAGGGGGGTGACCCATTTCAAGGCATCACCCGCTAGGTAGTCAATCATAAAGGCCACTTTAGCCCAATCGGAAGGAAAATAGAGAGGGTAGGCCTTAAAGTGTAGCATGCATTGCTCCACAAATGCACGACACTGTCTTGGATCCCCATAGTAACGTGGCGGATCCGCAGGAACGAGGGCTGATAGATCCATCTGGACGGGTGCGTAATTCGCCTGGAACTCAGCTAAAGGGGGGAAAAAAAATTTATTTATTTATTTTAATGCATGTATTCGCTGGAAAAACTTCTCAAAGAGCGAAGGCCGTGGGGCTCAATGGGAACCATGGCCTGAGCATGCTGTTATGCACACGCCCGGGCTAAGCGGCGTGTGCGTGGGATTGGTAGTGATTCCACTGGACCGTGCCGGAGAGTGAATGCCTGGAGGGGCGTGACTAAGTATTCACCCGATCCGACCAGGGTCGCACGACGGCATACGACGCCAGTGCACCAAGGAGGAACCGAGCAGAGGGACCAGGTGCTACTCCAGGACAGACCCCGGACACGGCTGTTGACCCACACAGGGGAATACAGGAACAGGCTGGTAGGCTGGCACACAGACTGGAGGGTATAGGCAGGCACGACTGGTATGCAGGCAGGCGGGTATGCAGGCAGGGGGGTAAAGGCAAGCACAGCTAGAGTGCAGACAGGGAGGCACTAGCAGGTAGGAACACAGGCGGGATAGAACCCAGTACACACCGGGACTCAGGAACAATACAGGCAGAGGGTTACAGGCAAGCACAGCTAGAGTGCAGACAAGGCTGAGCAGGGAGGACAGGGCTCTGTTCACACGGAACAGACAGGAAGGGAAAGACAGAGCCAGATACTCACACAGTACTTGCAGAGACAACAAGCAGGAGTTAGGTACGAGTTCAGACTCTGCAGAAAAAGGAAGGGAACGGACATAGAGGCAAAACAGGTAAAGGACAGGAGAGAGTTCAGACTGGAACTGAGTGTACGGAGGAGACCGACACTGCAGAGGGATACAGGAGCAGGTCTGGGAATACGGCCCCCAGAGAGGCGGAACGAACAGGCAAGGAGCGTGTTCAGACAGGACAGACCAGACACAGGAGCGGGTCTAGGAAATCGGCCACTAGAAGGCGGAACGAACAGGCAAGGAGCGTGTTCAGACAGGACAGACCAGACACAGGAGCGGGTCTAGGAAATCGGCCACTAGAAGGCGGAACGAACAGGCAAGGAGCGTGTTCAGACAGGACAGACCAGACACAGGAGCGGGTCTAGGAAATCGGCCACTAGAAGGCAGGAGGAACAGGCTAGGAGCGTGTTCAGACAGGACAGACAAGAGAACACAGAAAGGACTCAGTTCAGACACGGGAGCTGATACCGCAAAGCAGGAGACATACAGGACTCAGTTCAGACACGGGAGCTGATACCGCAAAGCAGGAGACATACAGGACTCAGTTCAGACACGGGAGCTGATACCGCAAAGCAGGAGACATACAGGACACAGTTCAGACACGGGAGCTGATACCGCAAAGCAGGAGACATACAGGACTCAGTTCAGACACGGGAACTGATACAAAAAGCAGGAGACAAGAGACGGGACCTGGCACCTTCAGAGAGCAAGCACACACTGAAGGAAACACTATGCTCAGGCAGGGATAGAAGGGAGCTGCTGAGCTATATACCAAGTGACAGACAGCAATAGGCTGAGGACGCACAAGGGGTGTGACCCACAGCAGGTACAAAAGGCAGGAAGTGATCGGGCGCCGCCCTTAAGCAGCAGAAACAGACACAAACAGACAGCATGGAGGGAAGCCAGAGAGACATTCTGGACAGGAGATCAAGTGCGCCCTCTTGCACAGTGGGAGATGGACCACCATGCAAGGACGCCGCCAGGTATGTTACACATACACATCTATACGGCGGCCCAGACTGTGGCATAACGTACATACACATCTATACGGCGGACCAGACTGTGGCATAACGTACATACACATCTATACGGCGTCCCAGACTGTGACATAACGTACGTACACGTCTATACGGCGTCCCAGACTGTGACATAACGTACATACACATCTATATGGCGTCCCAGACTGTGACATAACGTACATACACATCTATACGGCGGCCCAGACTGTGACATAACGTACATACACATCTATACAGCGTCCCAGACTGTGACATAAAGTATATACACATCTATACAGCGTCCCAGACTGTGACATAACGTACATACACGTCTATACGGCGGCCCAGACTGTGACATAACGTACATACACATCTATACAGCGTCCCAGACTGTGACATAACGTATATACACATCTATACAGCGTCCCAGACTGTGACATAACGTACATAGACGTCTATACGGCGGCCCAGACTGTGACATAACGTACATACACATCTATACAGCGTCCCAGACTGTGACATAACGTATATACACATCTATACAGCGTCCCAGACTGTGACATAACGTACATACACATCTATACGGCGGCCCAGACTGTGACATAACGTATATACACATCTATACAGCGTCCCAGACTGTCACATAACGTACATACACGTCTATACGGCGTCCCAGACTGTGACATAACGTACATACACGTCTATACGGCAGCCCAGACTGTGACATAACGTACATACACGTCTATACTGCTTCCTAGACTGTGACATAACGTACATACACATCTATAGGCGGCCCAGACTGTGATATAACGTACATACACGTCTATACGGCGTCCCAGACTGTGACATAACGTACATACACATCTATACAGCGTCCCAGACTGTGACATAACGTATATACACATCTATACAGCGTCCCAGACTGTGACATAACGTACATACACATCTATACGGCGGCCCAGACTGTCACATAACGTACATACACGTCTATACGGCGTCCCAGACTGTGACATAACGTACATACACATCTATACGGCAGCCCAGACTGTGACATAACGTACATACACATCTATACGGCGTCCCAGACTGTGACATAACGTACATACACGTCTATACGGCAGCCCAGACTGTGACATAACGTACATACACGTCTATACTGCTTCCTAGACTGTGACATAACGTACATACACGTCTATACGGCGTCCCAGACTGTGACATAACGTACATACACGTCTATACGGCGTCCCAGACTGTGACATAACGTACATACACGTCTATACGGCGTCCCAGACTGTGACATAATGTACATACACATCTATACGGCGTCCCAGACTGTGACATAACGTACATACACGTCTATACGGCGGCCCAGACTGTGACATAACGTACATACACGTCTATACGGCGGCCCAGACTGTGACATAACGTACATACACGTCTATACGGCGTCCCAGACTGTGACATAACGTACATACACATCTATACGGCGGTCCAGACTGTGACATAACGTACATACACGTCTATACGGTGGCCCAGACTGTGACATAACGTACATGCACGTCTATACGGCGTCCCAGACTGTGACATAACGTACATATGATGCGCCCCTGGGCCTGTGCTGAGTAGCGTTGCGCACGCGGGAGCCTACCCGGAGCCGGATCTGATAGGGGTAGTAGTCTCGTGGCGGTGACCCGGTCCGTGCCCAGGGAGTCAAACTGTGTGGCTGAGTATTAGCAGTAGATGTAGGACGACTACGCCACCCGTTGAATGCAGCTATGGAGCTGCCACTGCAGGGCAGACCGCTGAGGCCGGTGGTAGGATAGTGCAGCGTAGATGGTATAACCCCCAACGGGAGGGGTATGGCCTCAGGGCAGCCGACGTGGATGATGGGGGTAGCAGGAACCACTCAGAGACGATGCGGTGTAGTTCAGGGTCTTTACTGGTGACAAAGATAGACCCTCCCGGAGTACTGGCTAGCGGTCGGGGCCTGGTCAGTCCTTGAGCAGATGGGATCCCCCTTGGCCAGGCGGAGTTGTAGGCCTCCCCAACTAATCGTACTCTTCTGGCTACCTTGCTAGAGGCGGGTAAAAGTAGCCCACGTCCCTGAGTGTACCGTGTGGTGCTCACCCGTATGGCCGGTGACTCGGGGCCTTCTAGTGGCTTCCGCTCCACGACGGCGGTGCTGGTCCCACGCGTGTGACCGTGCCTTCGGGTTTCTTGGCCAGAGGACCTGAAATCCCCTGCCGGGCGGTTTCTGCTGCTGGGTCTGGGTTAATCCCCACAGCCTCGGACTCCGGGTCCGGTAGTAACTCTTCAATCAGGGCGAGCTCTTCAGCTGCCAGCCCCTGATTCCTTTTAGCCTGCTCCCACAGAGCTCCTGATCTTTCTTTCCTATGCTGCTTCTCTTCTTCTCAACTCTTCTCTTCTCACTAACCCTGCCTCAGCCCCAGTTTTATATAGGGGAAGTTCTTCCCCTCCCAGGACTGGGCAGGAGGTGTGGCATGCATAGGATTCCTGACCAAGAGACCTCCCACCTGCTCTCAGACATAACATTGCTATTACTGTGGAGACCAGACCCCTGGGGTGCCACATTCCCCCCTAGTGAATTTTAGTACTCCGGGACTAAACATAGTTTTGTAAACATAACAAATTACAAACAGAAACAACGCAATAAAGAAAAACATTAGGATGGTCACGGCGTGTCCGCAACCGGGTGCAGTTTTTCAAGAAAACAAGGGTGTCCATTTCACCAACACAGGGAGACGTAACCAGGTAGGGGTCTGTTCTGCCCCGAGTCCTTAACAGTCTTTCAGTCCGTCCTGGGTTACGCTCCAACTATATACACAAAGGATTCCCGGTAAATCCACCAAAGACTCCTATAAATAACTAGAAACACAAAATTATACACAAGCAACAATAGACAGGTAAACATTAATAAACAATCTAAACACTTAGATCCTCCAACGTATGGGCAACTGGCCTCTAGTGACCCTAGTGGACCTACGGAGCTGACTCACTGGTCCTGAGCTACAGGGTATAGGAGCTGTCAAGGGTAAACTGGGCAGCCGTCTACGGACTCTTTGGCTCACTAGGGGTATGGCAGGCTCACTATAAGCAGAGGGTTGATTCTCCGGGTCTGCTTGTGTAGGGTCTTCTGCCTCCTGGACCGGCTGTTCTTCTAGTTCTACCTGTGTCTCCGTAGGCACTTGGGATGCTGGTTGGAGGAACGTGAGGACGGGTACCACAACAGCACCATTGACTTGAGTCCAAGACCGAGGGAAGTCTCCGAGCACAGTACTAACCATATCTTCCCTTTCCTCTACGGGTCGAGGGTCCTCTTGTTCCTCTTCAGGGTTCCGTAGCTGTTCGGGACACTTCTTTAGGTGATCCCGGGATACAATGGCTGTGGTTTCCCCTCCGTCTTTACTGATTGTACAGATCTTTGGGTTGTCGTAGCTTGAGGGCAGTACGGTGTACGGGTCCTTCTCCCACTGGTCGTCCAACTTGTGGAGCCGTCTTTTCCTCTTCAAGACCTGCTCTCCGGGCACCAGGGGAACAGCGGGAGCATACTGGTTGTAAGTTTTCTCTTGTCTTTCCCTAGCTTGACAGAGACTTCGCTCCACGCTCTCCTGTACTTTCCGGTACTGCTGCTGCCTCTCTGTGTCCCAGTCTGCTTCTGGTGAAGTGTCCTCGGGTGTCAGGACTCCCATCTCCAGATCAACAGGAAGCTTACCAGGTCTTGCCCTCATTAGGTAAGCCGGGGTACAGTTGGTGGAACCTACAGGGATGTGGTTGTATAGGTCCACCAGGTCGGGCAGCTTTTCAGGCCACAGACTGCGTTCCTCCAGGGGCAATGTTTTCAGGAGATCTATCACCACCTGGTTCATTTTTTCACAAAGTCCATTAGTTTGCGGGTGATAGGGTGTTGTTCTAATCTTCCGGCATCCATACAGGGTGCAGAACTCCTGGAAGACTTCCGCTTCAAAGGCAGGCCCCTGGTCCGTCAGCACCTGCTCCGGGTATCCATGCGGACGGCAGAAGTGCTGCTGGAAGGCTCTAGCTGCTGTGTGAGCCGTTAAATCCTTGACGGGGACGACAACCAAGAACCGGGAGTAGTGATCCACGATGGTTAATGCGTAGACGTAGCCACTTCTGCTTGGGGTCAGCTTTACATGATCCAAGGCTACCAGTTCCAACGGCTGTCTGGTGATGATGGACCGCAGGGGAGTCTTCTGGCTGGCACGGTCCCTCCTTCTTAAGTTGCATGGGCCACAGTCTCTGCACCACCTCTCGATGGTCCCTCTCATGCCTACCCAATGGAACCGCCCGCGCAGCAGAAACTCCAGCTTCTTCCATCCGAAGTGCCCAGCTCCGTCGTGGTATGCCTCCATCACCATAGCTGCGTCTCTTCTTGGCACCACTACTTGCCAGATTAGTTCATGCGTCCGGGAGTTAACCATTCTGCGGCACAACTTCCCCTTGTAAAGGAACAGTCGACTCTTCTCAGCCCACAGTTGCTTGGCTTCCTCCGGAGCGTCTGGGTCAAGGCGTGCATCTGGCCGAGTCAGCATCTCCTTTACCAGTCGGACGGCAGTGTCACTGTCTTGCGTCTCCGCCCAGTTGTAATGAGGTAACGGGTTGAACGTAGCGGATTGCTTACTCCTTACACGGTGGGAATACTGGATAGTCCCATGACGGTGGAACGCGGGGAGTTCAACTTCTTCCAGTTCCTCTGAATCTTCCCCTACGTCCGGTAGGTTCGGCATCCTGGACAGGGCGTCCGCGTTGGTATTGGAGCGTCCTGCCCGGTATTTGATTGTAAACTCATAGTTGGACAAGCGGGCCATCCATCTCTGCTCTAGGGCACCGAGTCTTGCAGTGTCCAGGTGTGTCAACGGGTTGTTATCCGTGTACACGGTGAACCGGGAAGCAGCAAGGTAGTGCTTAAAGCGTTCGGTGACTGCCCACACCACTGCCAGGAACTCTAGCTTAAATGAGCTGTAATTCTCAGGGTTTCTTTCGGTGGGTCGCAGTTTTCGGCTGGCGTAAGCAATTACCCGTTCTTTCCCCTGCTGGATCTGGGACAGTACGGCTCCTAGCCCGATGTTACTAGCGTCGGTGTAGAGGATAAAGGGCTGGCTGTAATCCGGGTACGCCAGGATTTCATCCCCCGTGAGGACCATCTTCAGCTGGCGGAAGGACTCTTCTTCCAGCTTCTCCCATCTGAAGGGTGGCTTCTGGTTCTTGGCCTTCCTGGACTGGCCTATCAGGAGGTCCTGCATAGGAGCTGCCTTCTTGGTGAAACCGGGTATGAACCTTCGGTAGTAGCCTACCAACCCGAGGAACTGCCTCACTTCCTTTACGCTGGAGGGGCTTGGCCATTCCTTAATTGCAGTGATCTTATCAGGGTCGGGAGCCACTCCGTCAGCACTCACCATGTGTCCCAGGTACTGCACCTTTGGCTTCAGGAGGTGACACTTGGAGGGTTTCACCTTTAGGCCGTAACTTGCCAGAGCTTCGAACACTTCCGCCAGGTGTTTCAGGTGGTCCTCGTAGGTCTTGGAGTAGACGATGACATCGTCCAGGTATAACAGGACCGTCTCAAAGTTCCGGTGTCCCAGACAGCACTCCATCAGTCGCTGGAAGGTTCCTGGTGCGTTGCAGAGTCCAAACGGCATGCAGGTAAACTCGCTAAGTCCCATCGGGGTGGTGAATGCGGTCTTCTCCCGGTCCGCCTCTGCTACAGGAACCTGCCAGTACCCGCTAGTGAGATCCAAGGTGGAGAAGAAGTTAGCAGATTTTAAAGCAGCCAAAGACTCCTCTATTCTTGGTAAGGGGTACGCATCTTTGTGTGTGATACGGTTAATTTTCCGGTAATCTACACACATTCTCATGGTGTTGTCTTTCTTTTTGACTAAGACTAGTGGAGCTGCCCAGGGGCTACAGCTATCCCTGATTACCCCAGCCTCCTTCATGTCTCTAAGCATCCCCTTGGCGTGTTGGTAGTGTGCAGGGGGTACGGGTCGATACCTCTCTTTTATGGGAGGATGGTCTCCCGTGGGGATGTGGTGTTCTACCCCCTTGTCTCGCCCGAAGTCTAACGGGTGTTTACTAAACACTCTCTCGTACTCTTGAACCACCCGGTAGACTCCCTGTTTCTGGTGGAAGGGAGTGGAGTCAGTACCCAAATGTAGTTGCTGACACCAATCCTCCATTATTTTCGTAGAGCCGTTACCTTCCTCCGGGTGAGATGGAGGCAAGGGTTCCACAGACTGTATAGAATTTTGGTTGATAGTATATAATTTGGCTAGCGTAGCATACCGGGGCAGGTATACTTCCCTTTTCCCGATATTTATTATGCGAACGGGTACCCTCCCATGGCGTACATCAACTACCCCCCGGGCTGTCAAAATGGTGGGCCTACTGTCTGAGTAGACTGGCTCTACCATGGCCTGGTAATC
Organism: Phyllobates terribilis; assembly: GCF_046119375.1. Taxonomy (NCBI): domain Eukaryota; kingdom Metazoa; phylum Chordata; class Amphibia; order Anura; family Dendrobatidae; genus Phyllobates; species Phyllobates terribilis. The sequence goes on along the minus strand of NW_027362765.1, from coordinate 511,641,416 downwards.
TCTACCTCTCAGACCAATAGCTGCCTGGCACCAAATCATCATTTCACTTTTCGGGGGTATGGCAATAGGGAAAGGGTCACACATTCTTACGCTACCAATCTCACCGCCGGAGAGTTCCACTTGTTGCCGTCGCATCAGTGCCCGGATCTCTTTCTGGAGCACTCGCTGCTGGCCGGAGCTGGCGTTCTTGGCAACCTGCTGTAAAATGAAAATCACCTCTGCAAGACAATTTTCAATCACATTAGTTCCTAGAGTTATCTTTGGGTGACTCTCGCGCTTGTCAATGTCTACAATGATCAGTCCCTGTGCTGCCAGTTCGACTCTACCAATTTTAATGGTCATTTCTTTAAATCCGATCTGTGGCACGGGCTGACCATTACTGGCGATGATACTCAAGTTTTCGTCTGGATAGCGGGTTATATCCGAGTCATTCCAGTACTGCTTGAAGAGCACGTACGGGATGGTGGTGACCTGTGACCCGGTGTCCAGTAGGGCACTCATAGGGATGCCATCCAGTACCACAGGCAAGACTGGACGTCCTCCCACATATTTGTCGCGCCAGCTCGATGGGCCTGGTGATCTTTTTCCTGGGGGTTGGCCCTCTACCCCAGGTTGTGCCAGTTTAAAGGACAGTACCTTGCCATATGTTCGGGTTGATTGCAGCGGCGGCAGATGGGTTGTCCGTCCTCGTTGTATCGGTCGCTGGGTCTTCCTCTGGCCGGTGGGGTCCTCCTTGGTCGACGCCATGGGATGTCCTCCGGTCCGGATGCCAGCTGGATCTTCCCTGGAGTGGAAACCTGTAAAGACTGCACAGTTCGGGTTAGCGCAGCAACGCTTTTAGCTAGCTCTTGGACCTGATGGTGCAGGTCTGGAGCCGGGTCATTGTTCAAAGCCTGCGCATCAGCCCCCACAGGCCCTGCCGACAAGGGCGCCGCCTCCTGGTGGTAAGTGATAGCTGGGCGCCTGTGGGTCTCAACGCCACCCGGTGCCGGTTCTCGGAGCACCCGGATGGCTCTGTCCTTGAACTGTGCAAAGTCCAGATGAGGATCCTGTAAGGCCATGGCCCGCAACTGGGTCCGGTGGACATTGCAATATAGTCCCTCTATAAATTGCTCGGTCAACAGCCTGTCCTCGTTTCCCACGCCGTCAGGGTCGGTCTGCTTAATGGCTCTCAGGGCCTCTTGTAGGTTTAGTGCATAGTCCCTTATACTCTCATGTGCTCGCTGCTTGCACCCATAGAATCTAAGCTTAATCTCGGCTGAGGTGCGGGTATCAAAGGTGTCCCTCAGCCGGGTTAGTATCCCTGCGACAGTCCTCCTCCCAGGTGGCCAGGACTTTACCTCCCTTTGGGCTGCCCCGGTTAGTTGGGCCACCAGGATGCTCACTTTTTGCTCCTCTGTGAGGGGGTATACCTGGAAGAGGCTATCCAGCTTTTCTTTAAAGTCATTCAGGGTATGTGACTCCCCTGAGTACCGGGGTAGCCAGGCTGCTCCCGGGATATAGGGCATGGTGAAAGGCATGACTGCAGCAGCGGTGGCGCTGGCGGTGGCTGCGGCAGTGAAGCTCTCCTCCGTATCCGCCATCTTCCTCCCCCCTAGTGGACCGTGGCCTACCTTGCGATGATCCTCTTCCGTAGGCCGCGGCTCCGCAGTGGATCGTCAGGGTTGAGGACCTTCCGTCGCGCTCCTGTGACGTCGGCGTCTGCTGGGCTCCTTCCAGGACCTTACGCGACGTCTGGACGTGAGGCGGGGCCTCAGTTCTCGCGCGCTTTCGGAGTCCACGCCCCTCTTCTTCCCGCGCGGCGTCTTCAAGATGGCGTACAACGGCGGGAAAACTCCACGGAAGGCGGGAAGAAGGCTGAAAATGGCGCCGGATGGCGGGAATCTTCGCGGATGGCGGAAAGAAGGCTGAAGATGGTGCCGGATGGCGGGAATCTTCACGGATGGCGGGAATCTTCACCACTGGTAAGTTTGAACAGTCTTTTTCAGGCACGCAGTACCCGGTGGTTGCGGGCACGTAATCCTGCCGACTACGCCAAAAGTTGACGCGCCCCTGGGCCTGTGCTGAGTAGCGTTGCGCACGCGGGAGCCTACCCGGAGCCGGATCTGATAGGGGTAGTAGTCTCGTGGCGGTGACCCGGTCCGTGCCCAGGGAGTCAAACTGTGTGGCTGAGTATTAGCAGTAGATGTAGGACGACTACGCCACCCGTTGAATGCAGCTATGGAGCTGCCGCTGCAGGGCAGACCGCTGAGGCCGGTGGTAGGATAGTGCAGCGTAGATGGTATAACCCCCAACGGGAGGGGTATGGCCTCAGGGCAGCCGACGTGGATGATGGGGGTAGCAGGAACCACTCAGAGACGATGCGGTGTAGTTCAGGGTCTTTACTGGTGACAAAGATAGACCCTCCCGGAGTACTGGCTAGCGGTCGGGGCCTGGTCAGTCCTTGAGCAGATGGGATCCCCCTTGGCCAGGCGGAGTTGTAGGCCTCCCCAACTAATCATACTCTTCTGGCTACCTTGCTAGAGGCGGGTAAAAGTAGCCCACGTCCCTGAGTGTACCGTGTGGTGCTCACCCGTATGGCCGGTGACTCGGGGCCTTCTAGTGGCTTCCGCTCCACGACGGCGGTGCTGGTCCCACGCGTGTGACCGTGCCTTCGGGTTTCTTGGCCAGAGGACCTGAAATCCCCTGCCGGGCGGTTTCTGCTGCTGGGTCTGGGTTAATCCCCACAGCCTCGGACTCCGGGTCCGGTAGTAACTCTTCAATCAGGGCGAGCTCTTCAGCTGCCAGCCCCTGATTCCTTTTAGCCTGCTTCCACAGAGCTCCTGATCTTTCTTTCCTATGCTGCTTCTCTTCTTCTCAACTCTTCTCTTCTCACTAACCCTGCCTCAGCCCCAGTTTTATATAGGGGAAGTTCTTCCCCTCCCAGGACTGGGCAGGAGGTGTGGCATGCATAGGATTCCTGACCAAGAGACCTCCCACCTGCTCTCAGACATAACATTGCTATTACTGTGGAGACCAGACCCCTGGGGTGCCACACATACACATCTATACGGCGGCCCAGACTGTGACATAACGTACATACACGTCTATACGGCGGCCCAGACTGTGACATAACGTACATACACATCTATACGGCAGCCCAGACTGTGACATAACGTACATACACGTCTATACGGCGTCCCAGACTGTGACATAACGTACATACACGTCTATACGGCGGCCCAGACTGTGACATAACGTACATACACGTCTATACGGCGTCCCAGACTGTGACATAACGTACATACACGTCTATACGGCGGCCCAGACTGTGACATAACGTACATACACGTCTATACGGCGGCTCAGACTGTGGCATAACGTACATACACATCTATACGGCAGCCGAGACTGTGACATAACGTACATACACGTCTATACGGCGGCCCAGACTGTGACATAACGTACATACACGTCTATACGGCGTCCCAGACTGTGACATAACGTACATACACGTCTATACGGCGGCCCAGACTGTGACATAACGTACATACACGTCTATACGGCGTCCCAGACTGTGACATAACGTACATACACGTCTATACGACGGCTCAGACTGTGACATAACGTACATACACGTCTATACGGCGGCTCAGACGGTGGCATAACGTACATACACATCTATACGGCAGCCGAGACTGTGACATAACATACATACACGTCTATACGGCGGGCCAGACTGTGACATAACGTATATACACGTCTATACGGCGTCCCAGACTGTGACATAACGTACATACACGTCTATACGGCGTCCCAGACTGTGACATAACGTACATACACATCTATACAGCGTCCCAGACTGTGACATAACGTACATACACGTCTATACGGCGGCCCAGACTGTGACATAATGTACACACACATCTATATGGCGTCCCAGACTGTGACATAACGTACATACACATCTATACAGCGTCCCAGACTGTGACATAACGTACATACACGTCTATACGGCGGCCCAGACTGTGACATAACGTACATACACGTCTATACGGCGTCCCAGACTGTGACATAACGTACATACACATCTATACGGCAGCCGAGACTGTGACATAACGTACATACACATCTATACGGCGTCCCATACTGTGACATAACGTACATACACATCTATACGGCGGCCAGACTGTGACATAACGTACATACACATTTATACGGCGGCCAGACTGTGACATAACGTACATACACATCTATACGGCGTCCCAGACTGTGACATAACGTACATACACATCTATACGGCGGCCAGACTGTGACATAATGTACATACACATCTATACGGCGGCCAGACTGTGACATAACGTACATACACATCTATACGGCGGCCAGACTGTGACATAACGTACATACACATCTATATGGCGTCCCAGACTGTGACATAACGTATATACACATCTATACGGCGGCCCAGACTGTGACATAACGTACATACACGTCTATACGGCGGCTCAGACTGTGACATAACGTACATACACATCTATACGGCAGCCGAGACTGTGACATAACATACATACACGTCTATACGGCGGCCCAGACTGTGACATAACGTACATACACGTCTATACGGCGGCCCAGACTGTGACATAACGTGCATACACATCTATACGGCGTCCCAGACTGTGACATAACGTACATACACGTCTATACGGCGGCCCAGACTGTGACATAACGTACATACACATCTATATGGCGTCCCAGACTGTGACATAACGTACATACACATCTATACAGCGGCTCAGACTGTGGCATAACGTACATACACATCTATACGGCAGCCCAGACTGTGACATAACGTACATAGACGTCTATACGGCGTCCCAGACTGTTACATAACGTACATACACGTCTATACGGCGGCTCAGACTGTGGCATAACGTACATACACATCTATACGGCAGCCCAGACTGTGACATAACGTACATAGACGTCTATACGGCAGCCAAGACTGTGACATAACGCACATACACGTCTATACGGCAGCCGAGACTGTGACATAACGTACATACACGTCTATACGGCGGTCCAGACTGTGACATAACGTAGATACACGTCTATACGGCGTCTCAGAATGTGACATAACGTACATACACATCTATACGGCGTCCCATACTGTGACATAACGTACATACACGTCTATACGGCGGCCCAGACTGTGACATAACATACATACACGTCTATACGGCGGCCCAGACTGTGACATAACGTACATACACGTCTATACGGCGGCCCAGACTGTGACATAACGTACATACACGTCTATACGGCGGCCCAGACTGTGACATAACGTACATACACTTCTATACTGCGGCCCAGACTGTGACATAACGTACATACACATCTATACTGCGGCCCAGACTGTGACATAACGTATATACACGTCTATACGGCGGCCCAGACTGTGACATAACGTACATACACATCTATACTGCGGCCCAGACTGTGACATAACGTACATACACGTCTATGCGGCGTCTCAGACTGTGAATTAACGTACATACACGTCTATACGGCGTCCCAGACTGTGACATAACGTACATACACATCTATACGGCGTCCCAGACTGTGACACAACGTACATACACGTCTATACGGCGGCCCAGACTGTGACATAACGTACATACACATCTATACGGCGGCCCAGACTGTGACATAACGTACATACACATCTATACGGCGTCCCAGACTGTGACATAACGTACATACACGTCTATACGGCGGCCCAGACTGTGACATAACGTACATACACGTCTATACGGAGTCCCAGACTGTGACATAACGTACATACCCGTCTATACGGCGGCCCAGACTGTGACATAACGTACATACACATCTATACTGCGGCCCAGACTGTGACATAACGTATATACACGTCTATACGGCGGCCCAGACTGTGACATAACGTACATAAACATCTATACGGCGGCCCAGACTGTGACATAACGTACATAAACATCTATACGGCGGCCCAGACTGTGACATAACGTACATACACATCTATACTGAGGCCCAGACTGTGACATAACATACATACACATCTATAAGGCGGCCCAGACTGTGACATAACGTACATACACGTCTTTACGGCGTCTCAGACTGTGACTTAACGTACATACACGTCTATACGGCTTCCCAGACTGTGACATAACGTACATACACATCTATACAGCGGCCCAGACTGTGACATAACGTACATATGTGACACCCCAGGGGTCTGGTTGCCACAGTGATAGAGATATTATGTCTGAGAGCAGGTGGGAGGTCCTTTGGTCAGGGATCCTGTGCATGCCACACCTCCTGCCCAGTCTTGGGAGGGGAAGAACTTCCCCTGTATAAACCCGGGGCTGAGGCAGGGTGAGTCAGACAAGGAGAGTGGAGAAGAGAAGCAGCATAGGAAACAGCAGAGTTACAAGGAGTCAGGGGCTGGCAGCTACAGAGCTCGCCCTGACTAAGAAGATTCTTTACCGGACCCGGAGTCCGAGGCTGTGGGGACTAACTCCTACCCAGCAGCAGAATCCGTCGGGCAGGGGATTTCAGGTCCTCTGGCCCAGAAGCCCGAAGGCACGGTCACACGCGTGGGACCAGCACCGCCATCGTGGAGCGGAAGCCATTAGAAGGCCCCGAGTCACCGGCCATACGGGTGAGCACCACACGGTACACTCAGGGACGTGGGCTACTTACATCAGCTTCTAGCAAGGTAGCCAGAAGAGTACAGTCAGTTTGGGAGGCCTACAACTACGCCTGGCCAGGGGAGATCCCATCTGCTCAAAGACTGACCAGGCCCCGTTTGCTAGCAAGTACTCCGGGAGGGTCTGTCGTTGTTACCAGTAAAGACCCTGAACTACACCGTACCGTCTCTGAGTGGTTCCTGCTACCCCCATCATCCACGTCGGCTGCCCTGAGGCCATACCCCTCCCGTTGGGGGTTATACTATCACGCTGCACAATCCTACCACCGGCCTCAGCGGTCTGACCTGCAGCAGCAGCTTCCTGGCTGCACTCAACGGGTGGCGTAGTCATCAACTATTTACTACTAATAGACTGCCGTCTAGTTTGACTCCCTGGGCACGGACCGGGTCACCGCCACGAGATTACAACCCTCCACGGATCCGGCTCCGGGTAAGCTCCCGCGTGCGCACCGCAGCGCGACACAGGCCCAGGGGCGCGTCACATACACATCTATACAGCGGCCCAGACTGTGACATAACGTACATACACGTCTATACGGCAGCCCAGACTGTGACATAACGTACATACACGTCTATACGGCGGCCCAGACTGTGACATAACGTACATACACATCTATACGGCGGCCCAGACTGTGACATAACGTACATACACGTCTATACGGCGGCCCAGACTGTGACATAACGTACATACACGTCTATACGGCGGCCCAGACTGTGACATAACGTACATACACGTCTATACGGCGGCCCAGACTGTGACATAACGTACATACACGTCTATACGGCGGCCCAGACTGTGACATAACGTACATACACGTCTATACAGCGGCCCAGACTGTGACATAACGTACATACACGTCTATACGGCGGCCCAGACTGTGGCATAACGTACATACACGTCTATACTGCGGCCCAGACTGTGACATAACGTACATACACGTCTATACGGCGGCCCAGACTGTGGCATAACGTACATACACGTCTATACGGCGTCCCAGACTGTGACATAACGTACATACACGTCTATACGGCGGCCCAGACTGTGACATAACGTACATACACGTCTATACGGCGGCCCAGACTGTGGCATAACGTACATACACGTCTATACGGCGTCCCAGACTGTGACATAACGTACATACACGTCTATACTGCGGCCCAGACTGTGACATAACGTACATACACGTCTATACGGCGGCCCAGACTGTGGCATAACGTACATACACGTCTATACGGCGTCCCAGACTGTGACATAACGTACATACACGACTATACGGCGTCCCAGACTGTGACATAACATACATAGACGTCTATACGGCGGCCCATACAGTGACATAACGTACATACACATCTATACGGCGGACCAGACTGTGGCATAACGTACATACACGTCTATACGGCGTCCCAGACTGTGACATAACGTACATACACGTCTATACGGTGTCCCAGACTGTGACATAACGTATATATACATCTATACGGCGTCCCAGACTGTGACATAACGTACATACACATCTATACGGCGGCCCAGACTGTGACATAACGTACATACACATCTATACAGCGTCCCAGACTGTGACATAACGTATATACACATCTATACAGCGTCCCAGACTGTGACATAACGTACATACACATCTATAAGCGTCCCAGACTGTGACATAACGTATGTACACATCTATACAGCGTCCCAGACTGTGACATAACGTACATACACATCTATACGGCGGCCCAGACTGTGACATAACGTATATACACATCTATACAGCGTCCCAGACTGTGACATAACGTACATACACATCTATACGGCGGCCCAGACTATGACATAACGTACATACACGTCTATACGGCGTCCCAGACTGTGACATAACGTACATACACATCTATACAGCGTCCCAGACTGTGACATAACGTATATACACATCTATACAGCGTCCCAGACTGTGACATAACGTACATACACATCTATACGGCGGCCCAGACTGTCACATAACGTACATACACGTCTATACGGAGTCCCAGACTGTTTCATAACGTACATACACGTCTATACGGCGGCCCAGACTGTGACATAACGTACATACACATCTATACGGCATCCCAGACTGTGACATAACGTACATACACGTCTATACGGCAGCCCAGACTGTGACATAACGTACATACACGTCTATACGGCAGCCCAGACTGTGACATAACGTACATACACGTCTATACAGCGTCCCAGACTCTGACATAACGTACATACACATCTATACGGCGTCCCAGACTGTGACATAATGTACATACACGTCTATACGGCGGCCCAGACTGTGACATAACGTACATACACGTCTATACGGCGGCCCAGACTGTGACATAACGTACATACACGTCTATACGGCAGCCCAGACTGTGACATAACGTACATACACGTCTATACGGCGTCCCAGACTGTAACATAACGTACATACACGTCTATACGGCGGCCCAGACTGTGACATAACGTACATACACGTCTATACGGCGTCCCAGACTGTGACATAACGTACATACACGTCTATACGGCGGCCCAGACTGTGACATAACGTACATACACGTCTATACCGCGGCTCAGACTGTGACATAACGTACATACACGTCTATACGGCGGCTCAGACTGTGACATAACGTACATACACGTCTATACGGCGGCTCAGACTGTGGCATAACGTACATACACGTCTATACGGCGGCTCAGACTGTGACATAACGTACATACACATCTATACGGCAGCCGAGACTGTGACATAACGTACATACACGTCTATACGGCGGCCCGGACTGTGACATAACGTACATACACGTCTATACGGCGGCCCAGACTGTGACATAACGTACATACACATCTATATGGCGTCCCAGACTGTGACATAACGTACATACACATCTATACAGCGTTCCAGACTGTGACATAACGTACATACACGTCTATAAGGCGGCTCAGACTGTGGCATAACGTACATGCACGTCTATACGGCGGCCCAGACTGTGACATAACGTACATACACGTCTATACGGCGGCTCATACTGTGACATAACATACATACACATCTATACGGCGGCCCAGACTGTAACATAACGTATATACACATCTATATGGCGTCCCAGACTGTGACATAACGTACATACACGTCTATACGGCGGCCCAGACTGTGACATAACGTACATACACGTCTATATGGCAGCCCAGACTGTGACATAACGTACATACACATCTATACGGCAGCCCAGACTGTGACATAACGTACATAGACGTCTATACGGCGGCTCAGACTGTGGCATAACGTACATACACGTCTATACGGCAGCCGAGACTGTGACATAACGTACATACACGTCTATACGGCGGTCCAGACTGTGACATAACGTACATACACGTCTATAAGGCGTCTCAGACTGTGACATAACATACATACACATCTATACGTCGTCCCATACTGTGACATAACGTACATACACATCTATACGGCGGCCCAGACTGTGACATAACATACATACACGTCTATACTGCGTCCCAGACTGTGAAATAACGTACATACCCGTCTATACGGCGGCCCAGACTGTGACATAACGTACATACACTTCTATACTGCGGCCCAGACTGTGACATAACGTACATACACGTCTATACTGAGGCCCAGACTGTGACATAACGTACATACACGTCTATACGGCGTCTCAGACTGTGACTTAACGTACATACACGTCTATACGGCGTCCCAGACTGTGACATAACGTACATACACATCTATACGGCGTCCCAGACTGTGACATAACATACATACACGTCTATACGGCGGCCCAGACTGTGACATAACGTACATACACGTCTATATGGAGTCCCAGACTGTGACATAACGTACATACCCGTCTATACGGCGGCCCAGACTGTGACATAACGTACATACACATCTATATGTCGTCCCAGACTGTGACATAACGTACATACACATCTATACAGCGGCTCAGACTGTGGCATAACGTACATACACATCTATACGGCAGCCCAGACTGTGACATAACGTACATAGACGTCTATACGGCGTCCCAGACTGTTACATAACGTACATACACGTCTATACGGCGGCTCAGACTGTGGCATAACGTACATACACGTCTATATGGCAGCCCAGACTGTGACATAACGTACATACACATCTATACGGCAGCCCAGACTGTGACATAACGTACATAGACGTCTATACGGCGGCTCAGACTGTGGCATAACGTACATACACGTCTATACGGCAGCCGAGGCTGTGACATAACGTACATACACATCTATACGGCGTCTCAGACTGTGACATAACATACATACACATCTATACGTCGTCCCATACTGTGACATAACGTACATACACATCTATACGGCGGCCCAGACTGTGACATAACGTACATACACATCTATACGGCGGCCCAGACTGTGACATAACGTACATACACATCTATACTGCGTCCCAGACTGTGAAATAACGTACATACCCGTCTATACGGCGGCCCAGACTGTGACTTTAACGTACATACACTTCTATACTGCGGCCCAGACTGTGACATAACGTACATGCACATCTATACTGCGGCCAAGACTGTGACATAACGTATATACACATCTATACTGAGGCCCAGACTGTGACATAACGTACATACACATCTATAAGGCGGTCCAGACTGTGACATAACGTACATACACGTCTATACGGCGTCTCAGACTGTGACTTAACGTACATACACGTCTATACGGCGTCTCAGACTGTGACTTAACATACATACACGTCTATACGGCGGCCCAGACTGTGACATAACATACATACACGTCTATACGGCGTCTCAGACTGTGACATAACGTACATACACATCTATAAGGCGGTCCAGACTGTGACATAACGTACATACACGTCTATACGGCGTCTCAGACTGTGACTTAACGTACATACACGTCTATACGGCGTCTCAGACTGTGACTTAACATACATACACGTCTATACGGCGGCCCAGACTGTGACATAACGTACATACACGTCTATACGGCGTCTCAGACTGTGACATAACGTACATACACATCTATACGGCGTCCCAAACTGTGACATAACATACATACACGTCTATACGGCGGCCCAGACTGTGACATAACGTACATACACGTCTATACGGAGTCCCAGACTGTGACATAACGTACATACCCGTCTATACGGCGGCCCAGACTGTGACATAACGTACATACACATCTATACGGCGGCCCAGACTGTGACATAACCTACATACACATCTATACGGCGTCCCAGACTGTGACATAACGTACATACACGTCTATACGGCGGCCCAGACTGTGACATAACGTACATACACATCTATACTGCGGCCCAGACTGTGACATAACGTATATACACATCTATACTGAGGCCCAGACTGTGACATAACGTACATACACGTCTATACGGCGTCTCAGACTGTGACTTAACGTACATACACGTCTATACGGCTTCCCAGACTGTGACATAACGTACATACACATCTATACAGCGGCCCAGACTGTGACATAACGTACATACACATCTATACGGCGGCCCAGACTGTGACATAACGTACATACACGTCTATACAGCGTCCCATACTGTGACATAACGTATATACACATCTATACAGCGTCCCAGACTGTGACATAACGTACATACACATCTATACAGCGTCCCAGACTGTGACATAACGTATATACACATCTATACAGCGTCCCAGACTGTGACATAACGTACATACACATCTATACAGCGTCCCAGACTGTGACATAACGTACATACACATCTATACGGCAGCCTAGACTGTGACATAACGTACATACACGTCTATACGGCGTCCCATACTGTGACATAACGTACATACACGTCTATACGGCGTCCCAGACTCTGACATAACGTACATACACGTCTATACGGCGTCCCAGACTGTGACATAATGTACATACACATCTATACGGCGGCCTGACTGTGACATAACGTACATACACGTCTATACGGCGGCCAGACTGTGACATAACGTACATACACATCTATACGGCGGCCAGACTGTGACATAACGTACATACACATCTATACGGCGTCCCATACTGTGACATAACGTACATACACATCTATACGGCGGCCAGACTGTGACATAACGTACATACACATCTATACGGCGGCCAGACTGTGACATAACGTACATACACATCTATATGGCGTCCCAGACTGTGACATAACGTACATACACATCTATACAGCGTCCCAGACTGTGACATAACGTACATACACGTCTATACGGCGGCTCAGACTGTGACATAACGTACATACACATCTATATGGCGTCCCAGACTGTTACATAACGTACATACTTAACAGACAGGACATTCAGCGTCTCCCACTCACGCACCACCTCCTCATCTCGCCCCCTATCTGTCGGTGTCCCCCAAGGTTCAGTTCTAGGACCCCTCCTCTTCTCCATCTACACCTTCGGCCTGGGACAGCTCATAGAGTCTCACGGCTTTCAGTATCACCTCTATGCTGACGACACACAGATCTACCTCTCTGGACCCGATATCTCCTCCCTACTAACCAGAATCCCACAATGTCTGTCCGCCATCTCATCCTTCTTCTCCGACAGGTTTCTAAAACTCAACATGGATAAAACAGAGTTCATCATCTTTCCACCCTCTCATTCACATCCCCCATCCGACCTATCCATCAACGTCAATGGCTGTTCACTCTCCCCAGTCCCACAAGCTCGCTGCCTTGGGGTAACCCTGGACTCTGATCTCTCCTTCAAGCCACATATTCAAGCCCTTTCCACCTCCTGCCGACTCCAACTCAAAAACATCTCCCGGATCCGTGCATTCCTGAGCAAAGACTCTGCAAAAACACTAGTGCATGCCCTCATCATATCCCGCCTCGACTACTGCAACCTCCTGCTCCGTGGCATCCCTTCCAACACTCTTGCACCTCTCCAATCTATCCTAAACTCTGCTGCTCGACTAATCCACCTGTCCCCCCGCTATTCCCCGGCCTCTCCTCTCTGTCAATCCCTTCACTGGCTCCCTATTGCCCAGAGAATTCAGTTCAAAACTCTAACCATGGCATACAAAGCCATCCACAACCTGTCTCCCCCATACATCTGTGACCTAGTCTCCCGGTACTTACCTGCACGCAACCTCCGATCCTCACAAGATCTCCTGCTCTACTCCCCTCTTATCTCCTCCTCCCACACTCGTATACAAGATTTCTCCCGTGCTTCCCCCCTACTCTGGAACTCTCTACCCCAACATATCAGACTCTCGCCGACCGTGGAAACCTTCAAAAGGAACCTGAAGACCCACCTCTTCCGACAAGCCTACAACCTGCAGTAAACACCACTGCACGACCAGCTCTACCCTCACCTACTGTATCCTCACCCATCCCTCGTAGACTGTGAGCCCTCGCGGGCAGGGTCCTCGCTCCTCCTGTACCAGTCGCTGACTCGTTTTGTTAAGATTATGTAAATGCTTTTGTTATGTATATCCCTATCACATGTAAAGCGCCATGGAATAAATGGCGCTATAATAATAAATAATAATAATAATAATAATAATAATAATCTATAAGGCGGCCCAGACTGTGACATAACGTACATACACGTCTATACGGCGGCCCAGACTGTGACATAACGTACATACACGTCTATACGGCGGCCCAGACTGTAACATAACGTACATACACATCGATACGGCGTCCCAGACTGTGACATAACGTACATACACATCTATACGGCGGCCCAGACTGTGACATAACGTACATACACGTCTATACAGCGGCCCAGACTGTGACATAACGTATATACACATCTATACAGCGTCCCACACTGTGACATAACGTACATACACATCTATACGGCGGCCCAGACTGTCACATAACGTACATACACGTCTATACGGCGTCCCAGACTGTGACATAACGTACATACACGTCTATACGGCGGCCCAGACTGTGACATAACGTACATTCACATCTATACGGCGTCCCAGACTGTGACATAACGTACATACACGTCTATACGGCAGCCCAGACTGTGACATAACGTACATACACGTCTATACGGCGTCCCAGACTGTGACATAACGTACATACACGTCTATACGGCATCCCAGACTGTCACATAACGTACATACACGTCTATACGGCGTCCCAGACTGTGACATAACGTACATACACGTCTATACGGCGGCCCAGACTGTGACATAACGTACATTCACATCTATACGGCGTCCCAGACTGTGACATAACGTACATACACGTCTATACGGCAGCCCAGACTGTGACATAACGTACATACACGTCTATACGGCGTCCCAGACTGTGACATAACGTACATACACGTCTATACGGCGTCCCAGACTCTGACATAACGTACATACACATCTATACGGCGTCCCAGACTGTGACATAATGTACATACACATCTATACGGCGTCCCAGACTGTGACATAACGTACATACACATCTATACGGCGGCCCAGACTGTGACATAACGTACATACACGTCTATACAGCGGCCCAGAATGTGACATAACGTATATACACATCTATACAGCGTCCCAGACTGTGACATAACGTACATACACATCTATACGGCGGCCCAGACTGTCACATAACGTACATACACGTCTATACGGCGTCCCAGACTGTGACATAACGTACATACACGTCTATACGGCGGCCCAGACTGTGACATAACGTACATTCACATCTATACGGCGTCCCAGACTGTGACATAACGTACATACACGTCTATACGGCAGCCCAGACTGTGACATAACGTACATACACGTCTATACGGCGTCCCAGACTGTGACATAACGTACATACACGTCTATACGGCGTCCCAGACTGTGACATAACGTACATACACATCTATACGGCAGCCCAGACTGTGACATAACGTACATACACGTCTATACGGCGTCCCAGACTGTGACATAACGTACATACCCGTCTATACGGCGTCCCAGACTGTGACATAACGTACATACACGTCTATACGGCGGCCCAGACTGTGACATAACGTACATACACATCTATAAGGCGGCCCAGAGTGTGATATAGCGTACATACACATCTATACGGCGGCCCAGACTGTGACATAACTTACATACACATCTATACGGCGGCCCAGACTGTGACATAACGTACATACACATCTATACGGCGTCCCAGACTGTGACATAACGTACATACACATCTATACGGCGTCCCAGACTGTGACATAACGTACATATGTGGAACCCCAGGGGTCTGGTTACCACAGTAATAGCAATATTACGTCTGTGAGCAGGTGGGAGGTCTCCTGGTCAGGAATCCTAAGCATGCCACACCTCCTGCCCAGTCCTGGGAGGGGAAGAACTTCCCCTATATAAACTGGGGCTGAGGTGGGGTTAGGGAGAAGAAGAGGAGTCCCAGACAGAGACACAGTCTGGTCTGGAGTGGAGCTGATACAGGGAGAGCAAGATCAGGAGCTCTGTGGGAGCAGTGATAAAAGGGGTCAGAGACTGGAAGCTGTAGAGCTCGTCCTGACTGAAGAGATCTCACCGGACACGGAGTCCGAGGCTGTGGGGACTGAGCCATACCCAGCAGCAGAAACCGACCGGCAGGGGATTTCAGGTCCTCTGGCCAAGAAACCCGAAGGCACGGTCACACGCAAGGGACCAGCACCTCTGTCGTGGAGCGGAGGCTACCAGAAGGCCCCGAGTCACCGGCCATACGGGTGAGCACCACACGGTATACTCAGGGACGTGGGCTACTTTTACCCGCTTCTAGCAAGGTAGCCAGGAAGAGTACAATTAGTGGGGAGGCCTACAACTCCGCCTGGCCAGGGGAGATCCTATCTGCTCACGGACTGACCAGGCCCCGATCGCTAGCCAGTACTCCCGGGAGGGTCTACCTTTGCCACCAGTAAAGACCCTGAACTACACCGCACCGTCTCTGAGTGGTTCCTGGTGCCTGCGAGCAATTCTACTATCCCCATCATCCACGTCCGCTGCCCTTAGGCCATACCCCTCCCGTTGGGGGTTATACTATCCACGCTGCACAACCGTACCACCGGCCTCAGCGGTCTGCCCTGCAGCGGCGGTTTCATAACCGCATTCAACGGGTGGCGTAGTCGAACACTATAACATCTTATACTAAACTCCGCCGCTTAGTTTGACACCCTGGGCACGGACCGGGTCACCGCCACGAGGACTACTATCCCCAGCAGATCCGGCTCCGGGTATCCCCCTGCGCAGCAGAAGCAGCACAGGCCCAGGGGGCGCGTCACATACACATCTACACGGCTGCCCTGACTGTGACATAACGTACATACACATCTATACGGCGTCCCAGACTGTGACATAACGTACATACACATCTATACGGCGTCCCAGACTGTGACATAACGTACATACACATCTATACGGCGGCCCAGACTGTGACATAACGTACATACACGTCTATACGGCGTCCCAGACTGTGACATAACGTACATACACTTCTATATGGCGTCCCAGACTGTGACATAACGTACATACACATCTATACGGCGGCCCAGACTGTGACATAACGTACATACCCGTCTATACGGCGGCCCAGACTGTGACATAACGTACATACACGTCTATAAGGCGGCCCAGACTGTGACATAGCGTACATACACGTCTATACGGCGGCCCAGACTGTGACATAAAACGTACATACCCGTCTATACAGCGTCCCAGACTGTGACATAACGTACATACACGTCTATACGGCGGCCCAGACTGTGACATAACGTACATACACGTCTATACGGCGGCCCAGACTGTGACATAACGTACATACACTTCTATACGGCGTCCCAGACTGTGACATAACGTACATACACATCTATACTGCGGCTCAGACGGTGACATAACGTATATACACATCTATACGGCGGCCCAGACTGTGACATAACATACATACACGTCTATACGGCGGCCCAGACTGTGACATAACGTACATACACAACTATACGGCGGCCCAGACTGTTACATAACGTACATACACGTCTATACTGCGGCCCAGACTGTGACATAACGTACATACACGACTATACGGCGGCCCAGACTGTGACATAACGTATATACACATCTATACTGCGGCTCAGACAGTGACATAACGTATATACACATCTATACGGCGGCCCAGACTGTGACATAACATACATACACGTCTATACGGCGGCCCAGACTGTGACATAACGTACATACACAACTATACGGCGGCCCAGACTGTTACATAACGTACATACACGTCTATACTGCGGCCCAGACTGTGACATAACGTACATACACGTCTATACGGCAGCCCAGACTGTGACATAACGTACATACACGTCTATACGGCGGCCCAGACTGTGACATAACGTACATACACGTCTATACTGCGGCCCAGACTGTGACATAACGTATATACACGTCTATACGGCGTCTCAGACTGTGACATAACGTACATACA
This sequence comes from Phyllobates terribilis, assembly GCF_046119375.1. NCBI lineage: Eukaryota > Metazoa > Chordata > Amphibia > Anura > Dendrobatidae > Phyllobates > Phyllobates terribilis. The sequence goes on along the minus strand of NW_027362765.1, from coordinate 511,623,161 downwards.
CATCTATATGGCGTCCCAGACTGTGGCATAACGTACATACACGTCTATACGGCGGCCCAGCCTGTGACATAACGTACATACACGTCTATACGGCAGCCCAGACTGTGACATAACGTACATGCACGTCTATACGGCGGCCCAGACTGTGGCATAGCGTACATACACGTCTATACGGCGGCCCAGCCTGTGACATAACGTACATACACATCTATACGGCAGCCCAGACTGTGACATAACGTACATACACGTCTATACGGCAGCCCAGACTGTGACATAACGTACATACACGTCTATACGGCGGCCCAGAGTGTGGCATAACGTACATACACGTCTATACGGCGGCCCAGACTGTGACATAACGTACAGACACGTCTATACGGCGTCCCAGACTGTGACATAACGTACATACACGTCTATACCGCGGCCCAGACTGTGACATAACGTACAGACACGTCTATACGGCGTCCCAGACTGTGACATAACGTACATACACGTCTATACGGCGTCCCAGACTGTGACACAACGTACATACACGTCTATACGGCGGCCCAGACTGTGACATAACATACATACACGTCTATACAGCATCCCAGACTGTGACATAACGTACATACACATCTATACGGCATCCCAGACTGTGACATAACGTACATAGACATCTATATGGCGGCCCAGACTGTGACATAACGTACATACACGTCTATACGGCGTCTCAGACTGTGACATAACATACATACACATCTATACTGCGGCCCAGACTGTGACATAACGTACATACACGTCTATACGGCGTCCCAGACTGTGACATAACTTACATACACGTCTATACTGCGGCCCAGACTGTGACATAACGTACATACACATCTATACTGCGGCCCAGACTGTGACATAACTTACATACACATCTATACGACGGCCCAGACTGTGACATAACGTACATACACATCTATACTGCGGCCCAGACTGTTACATAACGTACATACACATCTATACGACGGCCCAGACTGTGACATAACGTACATACACATCTATACTGCGGCCCAGACTGTGACATAACGTACATACACATCTATACTGCGGCCCAGACTGTGACATAACGTACATACACATCTATACGACGGCCCAGACTGTGACATAACGTACATACACATCTATACTGCGGCCCAGACTGTTACATAACGTACATACACATCTATACTGCGGCCCAGACTGTGACATAACGTACATACACATCTATACTGCGGCCCAGACTGTGACATAACGTACATACACATCTATACGACGGCCCAGACTGTGACATAACGTACATACACGTCTATACTGCGGCCCAGACTGTGACATAACGTACATACACATCTATACAGCGTCCCAGACTGTCACATAACGTACTTACACATCTATACGGCGTCCCAGACTGTGACATAACGTACATACACATCTATACAGCATCCCAGACTGTGACATAACGTACATACACATCTATACGGCGTCCCAGACTGTGACATAACGTACATACACGTCTATACGGCGGACCAGACTGTGACATAACATACATACACATCTATACTGCGGCCCAGACTGTGACATAACGTACATACACGTCTATACGGCGGCCCAGACTGTGACATAACGTACATACACATCTATACTGCGGCCCAGACTGTGACATAACTTACATACACATCTATACGACGGCCCAGACTGTGACATAACGTACATACACATCTATACTGCGGCCCAGACTGTTACATAACGTACATACACATCTATACTGCGGCCCAGACTGTGACATAACGTACATACACATCTATACGACGGCCCAGACTGTGACATAACGTACATACACGTCTATACTGCGGTCCAGACTGTGACATAACGTACATACACGTCTATACTGCGGCCCAGACTGTGACATAACGTACATACACGTCTATACTGCGGCCCAGACTGTGACATAACGTATATACACGTCTATACGGCGTCTCAGACTGTGACATAACGTACATACACATCTATATGGCGTCCCAGACTGTGGCATAACGTACATACACGTCTATACGGCGGCCCAGCCTGTGACATAACGTACATACACGTCTATACGGCAGCCCAGACTGTGACATAACGTACATGCACGTCTATACGGCGGCCCAGACTGTGGCATAGCGTACATACACGTCTATACGGCGGCCCAGCCTGTGACATAACGTACATACACATCTATACGGCAGCCCAGACTGTGACATAACGTACATACACGTCTATACGGCAGCCCAGACTGTGACATAACGTACATACACGTCTATACGGCGGCCCAGAGTGTGGCATAACGTACATACACGTCTATACGGCGGCCCAGACTGTGACATAACGTACAGACACGTCTATACGGCGTCCCAGACTGTGACATAACGTACATACACGTCTATACCGCGGCCCAGACTGTGACATAACGTACAGACACGTCTATACGGCGTCCCAGACTGTGACATAACGTACATACACGTCTATACGGCGTCCCAGACTGTGACACAACGTACATACACGTCTATACGGCGGCCCAGACTGTGACATAACATACATACACGTCTATACAGCATCCCAGACTGTGACATAACGTACATACACATCTATACGGCATCCCAGACTGTGACATAACGTACATAGACATCTATATGGCGGCCCAGACTGTGACATAACGTACATACACGTCTATACGGCGTCTCAGACTGTGACATAACATACATACACATCTATACTGCGGCCCAGACTGTGACATAACGTACATACACGTCTATACGGCGTCCCAGACTGTGACATAACTTACATACACGTCTATACTGCGGCCCAGACTGTGACATAACGTACATACACATCTATACTGCGGCCCAGACTGTGACATAACTTACATACACATCTATACGACGGCCCAGACTGTGACATAACGTACATACACATCTATACTGCGGCCCAGACTGTTACATAACGTACATACACATCTATACGACGGCCCAGACTGTGACATAACGTACATACACATCTATACTGCGGCCCAGACTGTGACATAACGTACATACACATCTATACTGCGGCCCAGACTGTGACATAACGTACATACACATCTATACGACGGCCCAGACTGTGACATAACGTACATACACATCTATACTGCGGCCCAGACTGTTACATAACGTACATACACATCTATACTGCGGCCCAGACTGTGACATAACGTACATACACATCTATACTGCGGCCCAGACTGTGACATAACGTACATACACATCTATACGACGGCCCAGACTGTGACATAACGTACATACACGTCTATACTGCGGCCCAGACTGTGACATAACGTACATACACATCTATACAGCGTCCCAGACTGTCACATAACGTACTTACACATCTATACGGCGTCCCAGACTGTGACATAACGTACATACACATCTATACAGCATCCCAGACTGTGACATAACGTACATACACATCTATACGGCGTCCCAGACTGTGACATAACGTACATACACGTCTATACGGCGGACCAGACTGTGACATAACATACATACACATCTATACTGCGGCCCAGACTGTGACATAACGTACATACACGTCTATACGGCGGCCCAGACTGTGACATAACGTACATACACATCTATACTGCGGCCCAGACTGTGACATAACTTACATACACATCTATACGACGGCCCAGACTGTGACATAACGTACATACACATCTATACTGCGGCCCAGACTGTTACATAACGTACATACACATCTATACTGCGGCCCAGACTGTGACATAACGTACATACACATCTATACGACGGCCCAGACTGTGACATAACGTACATACACGTCTATACTGCGGTCCAGACTGTGACATAACGTACATACACGTCTATACTGCGGCCCAGACTGTGACATAACGTACATACACATCTATACGGTGTCCCAGACTGTCACATAACGTACTTACACATCTATACGGCGTCCCAGACTGTGACATAACGTACATACACATCTATACAGCATCCCAGACTGTGACATAACGTACATACACATCTATACGGCGTCCCAGACTGTGACATAACGTACATACACGTCTATACGACGGCCCAGAATGTGACATAACGTACATACACGTCTAAACGGCGTCCCAGACTGTGAAATAACGTACATACACATCTATACAGCATCCCAGACTGTGACATAACGTACATACACATCTATACGGCGTCCCAGACTGTGACATAACGTACATACACGTCTATACGACGGCCCAGACTGTGACATAACGTACATACACGTCTATACGGCGGCCCAGACTGTGACATAACGTACATACACGTCTATACGGCGTCCCAGACTGTGACATAACGTACATACACGTCTATACGGCGGCTCAGACTGTGACATAGCGTACATACACATCTATACGGCGTCCCAGACTGTGACATAACGTACATACACGTCTATACGGCGGCCCAGACTGTGACATAACGTACATACACATCTATACGGCGTCCCAGACTGTGACATAACGTACATACACGTCTATACGACGGCCCAGACTGTGACATAACGTACATACACGTCTATACGGCGGCCCAGACTGTGACATAACGTACATACACGTCTATACGGCGTCCCAGACTGTGACATAACGTACATACACGTCTATACGGCGTCCCAGACTGTGACATAACGTACATACACGTCTATACGGCGGCTCAGACTGTGACATAGCGTACATACACATCTATACGGCGTCCCAGACTGTGACATAACGTACATACACGTCTATACGGCGGCCCAGACTGTGACATAACGTACATACACGTCTATACGACGGCCCAGACTGTGACATAACGTACATACACGTCTAAACGGCGTCCCAGACTGTGACATAACGTACATACACGTCTATACGGCGGCCCAGACTGTGACATAACGTACATACACATCTATACAGCGTCCCAGACTGTGACATAACGTATATACACATCTATACGGCGGCCCAGACTGTGACATAACGTACATACACGTCTATACGGCAGCCCAGACTGTGACATAACGTACATACACATCTATACGGCGTCCCAGACTGTGACATAACGTATATACACATCTATACGGGGGCCCAGACTGTGACATAACGTATATACACATCTATACGGCGGCCCAGACTGTGACATAACGTACATACACGTCTATACGGCAGCCCAGACTGTGACATAACGTACATACACATCTATACGGGGGCCCAGACTGTAACATAACGTACATACACGTCTATACGGCAGCCCAGACTGTGACATAACGTACATACACATCTATACGGGGGCCCAGACTGTGACATAACGTATATACACATCTATACGGCGGCCCAGACTGTGACATAACGTACATACACGTCTATACGGCAGCCCAGACTGTGACATAACGTACATACACATCTATACGGGGGCCCAGACTGTGACATAACGTACATACACATCTATACGGGGGCCCAGACTGTGACATAACGTACATACACATCTATACGGGGGCCCAGACTGTGACATAACGTACATACACATCTATACGGCGGCCCATACAGTGACATAACGTACATACACATCTATACGGCGGCCCAGACTGTGACATAACGTACATACACGTCTATACGACGTCCCAGACTGTTACATAACGTATATACACGTCTATACGGCGGCCCAGACTGTGACATAACGTACATACACGACTATACGGCGTCCCAGACTGTGACATAACGTACATACACATCTATACGGCATCCCAGACTGTGACATAACGTACATACACATCTATACGGCGGTCCATACTGTTACATAAAGTACATACACGTCTATACGGCGGTCCACACTGTTACATAACGTACATACACGTCTATACGGCGGCCCAGACTGTGACATAACGTACATACACGTCTATACGGCGGCCCAGACTGTGACATAACGTACATACACATCTATACTGCGGCCCTGACTGTGACATAACGTACATACATATCTATACTGCAGCCCAGACTGTGACATAACGTACATACACGTCTATACAGCGTCCCAGACTGTGACATAACGTACATACACGTCTATACAGCGTCCCAGACTGTGACATAACGTACATACACGTCTATACGGCGGCCCAGACTGTGACATAACGTACATAGACGTCTATACGGCGTCCCAGACTGTGACATAACGTATATACACGTCTATACGGCGGCCCAGACTGTGACATAACGTACATAGATGTCTATACGGCGTCCCAGACTGTGATATAACGTACATAGACGTCTATACGGCGTCCCAGACTGTTACATAACGTACATACACATCTATACGGCGGCCCAGACTGTGACATAACGTACATACACGTCTATACGGCGGCCCAGACTGTGACATAACGTACATACACGTCTATACGGCGGCCCAGACTGTGACATAACGTACATACACGTCTATACGGCGGCCCAGACTGTGACATAGCGTACATACACATCTATACTGCGGCCCAGACTGTGACATAACGTACATACACATCTATACAGCGGCCCAGACTGTGACATAACGTACATACACGTCTATACGGCGGCCCAGACTGTGACATAACGTACATACACATCTATACAGCGGCCCAGACTGTGACATAACGTACATACACGTCTATACTGCGGCCCAGACTGTGGCATAACGTACATACACATCTATACGGCGGCCCAGACTGTGGCATAACGTACATACACATCTATACGGCGGCCCAGACTGTGACATAACGTACATACACATCTATACTGCGGCCCAGACTGTGACATAACGTACATACACATCTATACGGCGTCCCAGACTGTGACATAACGTACATACACGTCTATACGGCGGCCCAGACTGTGACATAACGTACATACACGTCTATACGGCAGCCCAGACTGTGACATAACGTACATACACGTCTATACGGCGGCCCAGACTGTGACATAACGTACATACACATCTATACGGCGGCCCAGACTGTGACATAACGTACATACACATCTATACGGCGGCCCAGACTGATACATAACGTACATACACGTCTATACTGCGGCCCAGACTGTGACATAACGTACATACACGTCTATACGGCGGCCCAGACTGTGACATAACGTACATACACATCTATACTGCGGCCCTGACTGTGACATAACGTACATACATATCTATACTGCAGCCCAGACTGTGACATAACGTACATACACGTCTATACGGCGACCCAGACTGTGACATAACGTACATACACATCTATACTGCGGCCCTGACTGTGACATAACGTACATACATATCTATACTGCAGCCCAGACTGTGACATAACGTACATACACGTCTATACGGCGACCCAGACTGTGACATAACGTACATACACATCTATACTGCGGCCCAGACTGTGACATAACGTACATACACATCTATACGGCGGCCCAGACTGTGACATAACGTACATACACGTCTATACGGCGGCTCAGTCTGTGACATAACGTACATACACATCTATACTGCGGCCCAGACTGTGACATAACGTACATACACATCTATACGGCGGCCCAGACTGTGACATAACGTACATACACGTCTATACGGCGGCTCAGTCTGTGACATAACGTACATACACATCTATACCGCGGCCCAGACTGTGACATAACGTACATACACATCTATACGGTGGCCCAGACTGTGACATAACGTACATGCACATCTATACGGCGGCCCAGACTGTGACATAACGTACATACACATCTATACGGCGGCCCAGACTGTGACATAACGTACATACACATCTATACGGTGGCCCAGACTGTGACATAACGTACATACACATCTATACTGCGGCCCTGACTGTGACATAACGTACATACACATCTATACTGCAGCCCAGACTGTGACATAACGTACATACACATCTATACGGCGGCCCAGACTGTGACATAACGTACATACACATCTATACGGCGGCCCAGACTGTGACATAACGTACATACACGTCTATACGGCGGCTCAGTCTGTGACATAACGTACATACACATCTATACGGCGGCCCAGACTGTGACATAACGTACATACACTTCTATACCGCGGCCCAGACTGTGACATAACGTACATACACGTCTATACGGCGGCTCAGTCTGTGACATAACGTACATACACATCTATACGGCGGCCCAGACTGTGACATAACGTACATACACGTCTATACGGCGGCTCAGTCTGTGACATAACGTACATACACATCTATACGGCGGCCCAGACTGTGACATAACGTACATACACATCTATACTGCGGCCCAGACTGTGACATAACGTACATACACATCTATACGGCGGCCCAGACTGTGACATAACGTACATACACGTCTATACAGCGTCCCAGACTGTGACATAACGTACATACACGTCTATACGGCGGCCCAGACTGTGACATAACGTACATACACGTCTATACGGCGTCCCAGACTGTGACATAACGTATATACACGTCTATACGGCGGCCCAGACTGTGACATAACGTACATAGACGTCTATACGGCGTCCCAGACTGTGTTATAACGTACATAGACGTCTATACGGCGTCCCAGACTGTTACATAACGTACATACACATCTATACAGCGGCTCAGACTGTGACATAACGTACATACACATCTATACGGCTGCCCTGACTGTGACATAACGTACATACATATCTATACTGCAGCCCAGACTGTGACATAACGTACATACACGTCTATACGGCGTCCCAGACTGTGACATAACGTACATACACATCTATACGGCGGCCCAGACTGTGACATAACGTACATACACATCTATACGGCGGCCCAGACTGTGACATAGCGTACATACACGTCTATACGGCGGCCCAGACTGTGACATAACGTACATACACATCTATACTGCGGCCCAGACTGTGACATAACGTACATACACGTCTATACGGCGGCCCAGACTGTGACATAACGTACATACACGTCTATACGGCGGCCCAGACTGTGACATAACGTACATACACGTCTATACGGAGGCCCAGACTGTGACATAACGTACATACACATCTATACAGCGGCCCAGACTGTGACATAACGTACATACACATCTATACAGCGGCCCAGACTGTGACATAACGTACATACACATCTATACGGCGGCCCAGCCTGTGACATAACGTACATACACATCTATACGGTGGCCCAGACTGTGACATAACGTACATACACATCTATACGGCGGCCCAGACTGTGACATAACGTACATACACATCTATACGGCGGCCCAGACTGTGACATAACATACATACACATCTATACTGCGGCCCTGACTGTGACATAACGTACATACACGTCTATACTGCAGCCCAGACTGTGACATAACGTACATACACGTCTATACGGCGGCCCAGACTGTGACATAACGTACATACACATCTATACGGCGGCCCAGACTGTGACATAACGTACATACACGTCTATACGGCGGCCCAGACTGTGACATAACGTACATAGACGTCTATACGGCGTCCCAGACTGTTACATAACGTACATACACATCTATACAGCGGCTCAGACTGTGACATAACGTACATACACGTCTATACGGCGTCCCAGACTGTGACATAACGTACATACACATCTATACGGCGGCCCAGACTGTGACATAACGTACATACACATCTATACGGCGGCCCAGACTGTGACATAACGTACATACACGTCTATACGGCGTCCCAGACTGTGACATAACGTACATACACATCTATATGGCGGCCCAGACTGTGACATAACGTACATACACATCTATACGGCGGCCCAGACTGTGACATAACGTACATACACGTCTATACGGCGGCCCAGACTGTGACATAACGTACATACACGTCTATACGGCGGCCCAGACTGTGACATAACGTACATACACGTCTATACGGCGGCCCAGACTGTGACATAACGTACATACACGTCTATACGGCGTCCCAGACTGTGACATAACGTACATACACATCTATACGGCGGCCCAGACTGTGACATAACGTACATACACATCTATACGGCGGCCAGACTGTGACATAACGTATATACACATCTATACAGCGTCCCAGACTGTGACATAACGTACATACACGTCTATACGGCGGCCCAGACTGTGACATAACGTATATACACATCTATACTGCGGCCCAGACTGACATAACGTACATACACGTCTATACGGCGGCCCAGACTGTGACATAACGTACATACACGTCTATACGGCAGACCAGACTGTAACATAACGTACATACACATCTATACAGCGGCCCAGACTGTGACATAACGTACATACACATCTATACGGCTGCCCTGACTGTGACATAACGTACATACACATCTATAAGGCGGCCCAGACTGTGACATAACGTACATACACATCTATACGGCGGCCCAGACTGTGACATAACGTACATACACATCTATACGGCTGCCCTGACTGTGACATAACGTACATACACTCTATACGGCGTCCCAGACTATGACATAACGTACATACACATCTATACGGCGGCCCAGACTGTGACATAACGTACATACACGTCTATAAGTCGTCCCAGACAGTGACATAACGTACATACACATCTATACGGTGTCCCAGACTGTGACTTAACGTACATACACATCTATACGGCGTCCCAGACTGTGACATATAACGTACATACCCGTCTATACGGCGGCCCAGACTGTGACATAGCGTACATACACATCTATACAGCGTCCCAGACTGTGACATAACGTACATACACGTCTATACAGCGTCCCAGACTGTGACATAACGTACATACACGTCTATACGGCGGCCCAGACTGTGACATAGCGTACATACACGTCTATACGGCGTCCCAGACTGTGACATATAACGTACATACCCGTCTATACAGCGTCCCAGACTGTGACATAACGTACATACACGTCTATACGGCGGCCCAGACTGTGACATAAAGTATATACACATCTATACGGCGGCCCAGACTGACATAACGTACATACACGTCTATACGGCGGCCCAGACTGTGACATAACGTACATACACTTCTATACGGCAGCCCAGACTGTGACATAACGTATATACACATCTATACTGCGGCTCAGACAGTGACATAACGTACATACACATCTATACGGCGGCCCAGACTGTGACATAACATACATACACGTCTATACGGCGGCCCAGACTGTGACATAACGTACATACACATCTATACGGCGGCCCAGACTGTTACATAACGTACATACACATCTATACTGCGGCCCAGACTGTGACATAACGTACATACACGTCTATACGGCGGCCCAGACTGATACATAACGTACATACACGTCTATACTGCGGCCCAGACTGTGACATAACGTACATACACGTCTATACGGCAGCCCAGACTCTGACATAACGTACATACACGTCTATACTGCGGCCCAGACTGTGACATAACGTACATACACGTCTATACGGCAGCCCAGACTCTGACATAACGTACATACACATCTATACGGCGGCCCAGACTGTGACATAACATACATACACGTCTATACGGCGGCCCAGACTGTGACATAACGTACATACACATCTATACGGCGGCCCAGACTGTTACATAACGTACATACACATCTATACTGCGGCCCAGACTGTGACATAACGTACATACACGTCTATACGGCGGCCCAGACTGATACATAACGTACATACACGTCTATACTGCGGCCCAGACTGTGACATAACGTACATACACGTCTATACGGCAGCCCAGACTCTGACATAACGTACATACACATCTATACGGCGGCCCAGACTGTGACATAACGTACATACACGTCTATACGGCGGCCCAGACTGTGACATAACGTACATAGACGTCTATACGGCGTCCCAGACTGTTACATAACGTACATACACATCTATACAGCGGCTCAGACTGTGACATAACGTACATACACGTCTATACGGCGTCCCAGACTGTGACATAACGTACATACACATCTATACGGCGGCCCAGACTGTGACATAACGTACATACACATCTATACGGCGGCCCAGACTGTGACATAACGTACATACACGTCTATACGGCGTCCCAGACTGTGACATAACGTACATACACATCTATATGGCGGCCCAGACTGTGACATAACGTACATACACATCTATACGGCGGCCCAGACTGTGACATAACGTACATACACGTCTATACGGCGGCCCAGACTGTGACATAACGTACATACACGTCTATACGGCGGCCCAGACTGTGACATAACGTACATACACGTCTATACGGCGTCCCAGACTGTGACATAACGTACATACACATCTATACGGCGGCCCAGACTGTGACATAACGTACATACACATCTATACGGCGGCCAGACTGTGACATAACGTATATACACATCTATACAGCGTCCCAGACTGTGACATAACGTACATACACGTCTATACGGCGGCCCAGACTGTGACATAACGTATATACACATCTATACTGCGGCCCAGACTGACATAACGTACATACACGTCTATACGGCGGCCCAGACTGTGACATAACGTACATACACGTCTATACGGCAGACCAGACTGTAACATAACGTACATACACATCTATACAGCGGCCCAGACTGTGACATAACGTACATACACATCTATACGGCTGCCCTGACTGTGACATAACGTACATACACATCTATAAGGCGGCCCAGACTGTGACATAACGTACATACACATCTATACGGCGGCCCAGACTGTGACATAACGTACATACACATCTATACGGCTGCCCTGACTGTGACATAACGTACATACACTCTATACGGCGTCCCAGACTATGACATAACGTACATACACATCTATACGGCGGCCCAGACTGTGACATAACGTACATACACGTCTATAAGTCGTCCCAGACTGTGACATAACGTACATACACATCTATACGGTGTCCCAGACTGTGACTTAACGTACATACACATCTATACGGCGTCCCAGACTGTGACATATAACGTACATACCCGTCTATACGGCGGCCCAGACTGTGACATAGCGTACATACACATCTATACAGCGTCCCAGACTGTGACATAACGTACATACACGTCTATACAGCGTCCCAGACTGTGACATAACGTACATACACGTCTATACGGCGGCCCAGACTGTGACATAGCGTACATACACGTCTATACGGCGTCCCAGACTGTGACATATAACGTACATACCCGTCTATACAGCGTCCCAGACTGTGACATAACGTACATACACGTCTATACGGCGGCCCAGACTGTGACATAAAGTATATACACATCTATACGGCGGCCCAGACTGACATAACGTACATACACGTCTATACGGCGGCCCAGACTGTGACATAACGTACATACACTTCTATACGGCAGCCCAGACTGTGACATAACGTATATACACATCTATACTGCGGCTCAGACAGTGACATAACGTACATACACATCTATACGGCGGCCCAGACTGTGACATAACATACATACACGTCTATACGGCGGCCCAGACTGTGACATAACGTACATACACATCTATACGGCGGCCCAGACTGTTACATAACGTACATACACATCTATACTGCGGCCCAGACTGTGACATAACGTACATACACGTCTATACGGCGGCCCAGACTGATACATAACGTACATACACGTCTATACTGCGGCCCAGACTGTGACATAACGTACATACACGTCTATACGGCAGCCCAGACTCTGACATAACGTACATACACGTCTATACGGCGGCCCAGACTGTGACATAACGTACATACACGTCTATACTGCGGCCCAGACTGTGACATAACGTACATACACGTCTATACGGCGTCTCAGACTGTGACATACCGTACATACACATCTATGCGGCGTCCCAGACTGTGGCATAACGTACATACACGTCTATACGGCGGCCCAGCCTGTGACATAGCGTACATACACATCTATACGGCGGCCCAGACTGTGACATAACGTACATACACGTCTATACGGCAGCGCAGACTGTGACATAACGTACATACACGTCTATACGGCGGCCCAGACTGTGGCATAACGTACATACACGTCTATACGGCGGCCCAGCCTGTGACATAACGTACATACACGTCTATACGGCAGCCCAGACTGTGACATAACATACATACACGTCTATACGGCGGCCCAGCCTGTGACATAACGTACATACACGTCTATACGGCAGCCCAGACTGTGACATAACATACATACACGTCTATACGGCGGCCCAGACTGTGACATAACGTACATACACGTCTATACGGCGGCCCAGACTGTGACATAACGTACATACACGTCTATACGGCGGCCCAGACTGTGACGTAACGTACATACACATCTATACGGCGGCCCAGCCTGTGACATAACGTACATACACATCTATACGGTGGCCCAGACTGTGACATAACGTACATACACATCTATACGGCGGCCCAGACTGTGACATAACGTACATACACATCTATACGGCAGCCCAGACTGTGACATAACATACATACACATCTATACTGCGGCCCTGACTGTGACATAACGTACATACACGTCTATACTGCAGCCCAGACTGTGACATAACGTACATACACGTCTATACGGCAGCCCAGACTGTGACATAACGTACATACACGTCTATACGGCGGCCCAGACTGTGACATAACGTACATACACATCTATATGGCGGCCCAGACTGTGACATAACGTACATACACGTCTATACGGCGGCCCAGACTGTGACATAACGTACATAGACGTCTATACGGCGTCCCAGACTGTTACATAACGTACATACACATCTATACAGCGGCTCAGACTGTGACATAACGTACATACACGTCAATACGGCGTCCCAGACTGTGACATAACGTACATACACATCTATACGGCGGCCCAGACTGTGACATAACGTACATACACATCTATACGGCGGCCTAGACTGTGACATAACGTACATACACGTCTATACGGCGTCCCAGACTGTGACATAACGTACATACACATCTATATGGCGGCCCAGACTGTGACATAACGTACATACACATCTATACGGCGGCCCAGACTGTGACATAACGTACATACACGTCTATACGGCGGCCCAGACTGTGACATAACGTACATACACGTCTATACGGCGGCCCAGACTGTGACATAACGTACATACACGTCTATACGGCGGCCCAGACTGTGACATAACGTACATACACGTCTATACGGCGTCCCAGACTGTGACATAACGTACATACACATCTATACGGCGGCCCAGACTGTGACATAACGTACATACACATCTATACGGCGGCCAGACTGTGACATAACGTATATACACGTCTATACGGCGTCCCAGACTGTGACATATAACGTACATACCCATCTATACAGCGTCCCAGACTGTGACATAACGTACATACACGTCTATACGGCGGCCCAGACTGTGACATAACGTATATACACATCTATACTGCGGCCCAGACTGACATAACGTACATACACGTCTATACGGCGGCCCAGACTGTGACATAACGTACATACACGTCTATACGGCAGCCCAGACTGTAACATAACGTACATACACATCTATACAGCGGCCCAGACTGTGACATAACGTACATACACATCTATACGGCTGCCCTGACTGTGACATAACGTTCATACACATCTATACGGCGTCCCAGACTGTGACATAACGTACATACACATCTATACGGCGGCCCAGACTGTGACATAACGTACATACACATCTATACGGCTGCCCTGACTGTGACATAACGTACATACACTCTATACGGCGTCCCAGACTATGACATAACGTACATACACATCTATACGGCGGCCCAGACTGTGACATAACGTACATACACGTCTATACGTCGTCCCAGACTGTGACATAACGTACATACACATCTATACGGTGTCCCAGACTGTGACTTAACGTACATAAACATCTATACGGCGTCCCAGACTGTGACATATAACGTACATACCCGTCTATACGGCGGCCCAGACTGTGACATAGCGTACATACACATCTATACAGCGTCCCAGACTGTGACATAACGTACATACACGTCTATACAGCGTCCCAGACTGTGACATAACGTACATACACGTCTATGCGGCGGCCCAGACTGTGACATAGCGTACATACACGTCTATACGGCGTCCCAGACTGTGACATATAACGTACATACCCGTCTATACAGCGTCCCAGACTGTGACATAACGTACATACACGTCTATACGGCGGCCCAGACTGTGACATAAAGTATATACACATCTATACGGCGGCCCAGACTGACATAACGTACATACACGTCTATACGGCGGCCCAGACTGTGACATAACGTACATACACTTCTATACGGCAGCCCAGACTGTGACATAACGTATATACACATCTATACTGCGGCTCAGACAGTGACATAACGTACATACACATCTATACGGCGGCCCAGACTGTGACATAACATACATACACGTCTATACGGCGGCCCAGACTGTGACATAACGTACATACACATCTATACGGCGGCCCAGACTGTTACATAACGTACATACACATCTATACTGCGGCCCAGACTGTGACATAACGTACATACACGTCTATACGGCGGCCCAGACTGTGACATAACGTACATACACATCTATACGGCGGCCCAGACTGTGACATAACGTACATACACATCTATACTGCGGCCCTGACTGTGACATAACGTACATACACATCTATACGGCGGCCCAGACTGTGACATAACGTACATACACATCTATACGGTGGCCCAGACTGTGACATAACGTACATACACATCTATACTGCGGCCCTGACTGTGACATAACGTACATACACATCTATACTGCAGCCCAGACTGTGACATAACGTACATACACATCTATACGGCGGCCCAGACTGTGACATAACGTACATACACATCTATACGGCGGCCCAGACTGTGACATAACGTACATACACGTCTATACGGCGGCTCAGTCTGTGACATAACGTACATACACATCTATACGGCGGCCCAGACTGTGACATAACGTACATACACTTCTATACCGCGGCCCAGACTGTGACATAACGTACATACACGTCTATACGGCGGCTCAGTCTGTGACATAACGTACATACACATCTATACGGCGGCCCAGACTGTGACATAACGTACATATACGTCTATACGGCGGCTCAGTCTGTGACATAACGTACATACACATCTATACGGCGGCCCAGACTGTGACATAACGTACATACACATCTATACTGCGGCCCAGACTGTGACATAACGTACATACACATCTATACGGCGGCCCAGACTGTGACATAACGTACATACACGTCTATACAGCGTCCCAGTCTGTGACATAACGTACATACACGTCTATACGGCGGCCCAGACTGTGACATAACGTACATACACGTCTATACGGCGTCCCAGACTGTGACATAACGTATATACACGTCTATACGGCGGCCCAGACTGTGACATAACGTACATAGACGTCTATACGGCGTCCCAGACTGTGTTATCACGTACATAGACGTCTATACGGCGTCCCAGACTGTTACATAACGTACATACACATCTATACAGCGGCTCAGACTGTGACATAACGTACATACACATCTATACGGCTGCCCTGACTGTGACATAACGTACATACATATCTATACTGCAGCCCAGACTGTGACATAACGTACATACACGTCTATACGGCGTCCCAGACTGTGACATAACGTACATACACATCTATACGGCGGCCCAGACTGTGACATAACGTACATACACATCTATACGGCGGCCCAGACTGTGACATAGCGTACATACACGTCTATACGGCGGCCCAGACTGTGACATAACGTACATACACATCTATACTGCGGCCCAGACTGTGACATAACGTACATACACGTCTATACGGCGGCCCAGACTGTGACATAACGTACATACACGTCTATACGGCGGCCCAGACTGTGACATAACGTACATACACGTCTATACGGAGGCCCAGACTGTGACATAACGTACATACACATCTATACAGCGGCCCAGACTGTGACATAACGTACATACACATCTATACAGCGGCCCAGACTGTGACATAACGTACATACACATCTATACGGCGGCCCAGCCTGTGACATAACGTACATACACATCTATACGGTGGCCCAGACTGTGACATAACGTACATACACATCTATACGGCGGCCCAGACTGTGACATAACGTACATACACATCTATACGGCGGCCCAGACTGTGACATAACATACATACACATCTATACTGCGGCCCTGACTGTGACATAACGTACATACACGTCTATACTGCAGCCCAGACTGTGACATAACGTACATACACGTCTATACGGCGGCCCAGACTGTGACATAACGTACATACACGTCTATACGGCGGCCAGACTGTGACATAACGTATATACACATCTATACGGCGGCCCAGACTGTGACATAACGTACATACACGTCTATACGGCGGCCCAGACTGTGACATAACGTACATAGACGTCTATACGGCGTCCCAGACTGTTACATAACGTACATACACATCTATACAGCGGCTCAGACTGTGACATAACGTACATACACGTCTATACGGCGTCCCAGACTGTGACATAACGTACATACACATCTATACGGCGGCCCAGACTGTGACATAACGTACATACACATCTATACGGCGGCCCAGACTGTGACATAACGTACATACACGTCTATACGGCGTCCCAGACTGTGACATAACGTACATACACATCTATATGGCGGCCCAGACTGTGACATAACGTACATACACATCTATACGGCGGCCCAGACTGTGACATAACGTACATACACGTCTATACGGCGGCCCAGACTGTGACATAACGTACATACACGTCTATACGGCGGCCCAGACTGTGACATAACGTACATACACGTCTATACGGCGGCCCAGACTGTGACATAACGTACATACACGTCTATACGGCGTCCCAGACTGTGACATAACGTACATACACATCTATACGGCGGCCCAGACTGTGACATAACGTACATACACATCTATACGGCGGCCAGACTGTGACATAACGTATATACACATCTATACAGCGTCCCAGACTGTGACATAACGTACATACACGTCTATACGGCGGCCCAGACTGTGACATAACGTATATACACATCTATACTGCGGCCCAGACTGACATAACGTACATACACGTCTATACGGCGGCCCAGACTGTGACATAACGTACATACACGTCTATACGGCAGACCAGACTGTAACATAACGTACATACACATCTATACAGCGGCCCAGACTGTGACATAACGTACATACACATCTATACGGCTGCCCTGACTGTGACATAACGTACATACACATCTATAAGGCGGCCCAGACTGTGACATAACGTACATACACATCTATACGGCGGCCCAGACTGTGACATAACGTACATACACATCTATACGGCTGCCCTGACTGTGACATAACGTACATACACTCTATACGGCGTCCCAGACTATGACATAACGTACATACACATCTATACGGCGGCCCAGACTGTGACATAACGTACATACACGTCTATACGTCGTCCCAGACTGTGACATAACGTACATACACATCTATACAGCGTCCCAGACTGTGACATAACGTACATACACATCTATACGGTGTCCCAGACTGTGACTTAACGTACATACACATCTATACGGCGTCCCAGACTGTGACATATAACGTACATACCCGTCTATACGGCGGCCCAGACTGTGACATAACGTACATACACGTCTATACAGCGTCCCAGACTGTGACATAACGTACATACACGTCTATACAGCGTCCCAGACTGTGACATAACGTACATACACGTCTATACGGCGGCCCAGACTGTGACATAGCGTACATACACGTCTATACGGCGTCCCAGACTGTGACATATAACGTACATACCCGTCTATACAGCGTCCCAGACTGTGACATAACGTACATACACGTCTATACGGCGGCCCAGACTGTGACATAAAGTATATACACATCTATACGGCGGCCCAGACTGACATAACGTACATACACGTCTATACGGCGGCCCAGACTGTGACATAACGTACATACACTTCTATACGGCAGCCCAGACTGTGACATAACGTATATACACATCTATACTGCGGCTCAGACAGTGACATAACGTACATACACATCTATACGGCGGCCCAGACTGTGACATAACATACATACACGTCTATACGGCGGCCCAGACTGTGACATAACGTACATACACATCTATACGGCGGCCCAGACTGTTACATAACGTACATACACATCTATACTGCGGCCCAGACTGTGACATAACGTACATACACGTCTATACGGCGGCCCAGACTGATACATAACGTACATACACGTCTATACTGCGGCCCAGACTGTGACATAACGTACATACACGTCTATACGGCAGCCCAGACTCTGACATAACGTACATACACGTCTATACGGCGGCCCAGACTGTGACATAACGTACATACACGTCTATACTGCGGCCCAGACTGTGACATAACGTAGATACACGTCTATACGGCGTCTCAGACTGTGACATACCGTACATACACATCTATGCGGCGTCCCAGACTGTGGCATAACGTACATACACGTCTATACGGCGGCCCAGCCTGTGACATAGCGTACATACACATCTATACGGCGGCCCAGACTGTGACATAACGTACATACACGTCTATACGGCAGCGCAGACTGTGACATAACGTACATACACGTCTATACGGCGGCCCAGACTGTGGCATAACGTACATACACGTCTATACGGCGGCCCAGCCTGTGACATAACGTACATACACGTCTATACGGCAGCCCAGACTGTGACATAACATACATACACGTCTATACGGCGGCCCAGCCTGTGACATAACGTACATACACGTCTATACGGCAGCCCAGACTGTGACATAACATACATACACGTCTATACGGCGGCCCAGACTGTGACATAACGTACATACACGTCTATACGGCGGCCCAGACTGTGACATAACGTACATACACGTCTATACGGCGGCCCAGACTGTGACGTAACGTACATACACATCTATACGGCGGCCCAGCCTGTGACATAACGTACATACACATCTATACGGTGGCCCAGACTGTGACATAACGTACATACACATCTATACGGCGGCCCAGACTGTGACATAACGTACATACACATCTATACGGCGGCCCAGACTGTGACATAACATACATACACATCTATACTGCGGCCCTGACTGTGACATAACGTACATACACGTCTATACTGCAGCCCAGACTGTGACATAACGTACATACACGTCTATACGGCAGCCCAGACTGTGACATAACGTACATACACGTCTATACGGCGGCCCAGACTGTGACATAACGTACATACACATCTATACGGCGGCCCAGACTGTGACATAACGTACATACACGTCTATACGGCGGCCCAGACTGTGACATAACGTACATAGACGTCTATACGGCGTCCCAGACTGTTACATAACGTACATACACATCTATACAGCGGCTCAGACTGTGACATAACGTACATACACGTCTATACGGCGTCCCAGACTGTGACATAACGTACATACACATCTATACGGCGGCCCAGACTGTGACATAACGTACATACACATCTATACGGCGGCCCAGACTGTGACATAACGTACATACACGTCTATACGGCGTCCCAGACTGTGACATAACGTACATACACATCTATATGGCGGCCCAGACTGTGACATAACGTACATACACATCTATACGGCGGCCCAGACTGTGACATAACGTACATACACGTCTATACGGCGGCCCAGACTGTGACATAACGTACATACACGTCTATACGGCGGCCCAGACTGTGACATAACGTACATACACGTCTATACGGCGGCCCAGACTGTGACATAACGTACATACACGTCTATACGGCGTCTCAGACTGTGACATAACGTACATACACATCTATACGGCGGCCCAGACTGTGACATAACGTACATACACATCTATACGGCGGCCAGACTGTGACATAACGTATATACACGTCTATACGGCGTCCCAGACTGTGACATATAACGTACATACCCATCTATACAGCGTCCCAGACTGTGACATAACGTACATACACGTCTATACGGCGGCCCAGACTGTGACATAACGTATATACACATCTATACTGCGGCCCAGACTGACATAACGTACATACACGTCTATACGGCGGCCCAGACTGTGACATAACGTACATACACGTCTATACGGCAGCCCAGACTGTAACATAACGTACATACACATCTATACAGCGGCCCAGACTGTGACATAACGTACATACACATCTATACGGCTGCCCTGACTGTGACATAACGTACATACACATCTATACGGCGTCCCAGACTGTGACATAACGTACATACACATCTATACGGCGGCCCAGACTGTGACATAACGTACATACACATCTATACGGCTGCCCTGACTGTGACATAACGTACATACACTCTATACGGCGTCCCAGACTATGACATAACGTACATACACATCTATACGGCGGCCCAGACTGTGACATAACGTACATACACGTCTATACGTCGTCCCAGACTGTGACATAACGTACATACACATCTATACGGTGTCCCAGACTGTGACTTAACGTACATACACATCTATACGGCGTCCCAGACTGTGACATATAACGTACATACCCGTCTATACGGCGGCCCAGACTGTGACATAGCGTACATACACATCTATACAGCGTCCCAGACTGTGACATAACGTACATACACGTCTATACAGCGTCCCAGACTGTGACATAACGTACATACACGTCTATACGGCGGCCCAGACTGTGACATAGCGTACATACACGTCTATACGGCGTCCCAGACTGTGACATATAACGTACATACCCGTCTATACAGCGTCCCAGACTGTGACATAACGTACATACACGTCTATACGGCGGCCCAGACTGTGACATAAAGTATATACACATCTATACGGCGGCCCAGACTGACATAACGTACATACACGTCTATACGGCGGCCCAGACTGTGACATAACGTACATACACTTCTATACGGCAGCCCAGACTGTGACATAACGTATATACACATCTATACTGCGGCTCAGACAGTGACATAACGTACATACACATCTATACGGCGGCCCAGACTGTGACATAACATACATACACGTCTATACGGCGGCCCAGACTGTGACATAACGTACATACACATCTATACGGCGGCCCAGACTGTTACATAACGTACATACACATCTATACTGCGGCCCAGACTGTGACATAACGTACATACACGTCTATACGGCGGCCCAGACTGATACATAACGTACATACACGTCTATACTGCGGCCCAGACTGTGACATAACGTACATACACGTCTATACGGCAGCCCAGACTCTGACATAACGTACATACACGTCTATACGGCGGCCCAGACTGTGACATAACGTACATACACGTCTATACTGCGGCCCAGACTGTGACATAACGTACATACACGTCTATACGGCGTCTCAGACTGTGACATACCGTACATACACATCTATGCGGCGTCCCAGACTGTGGCATAACGTACATACACGTCTATACGGCGGCCCAGCCTGTGACATAGCGTACATACACATCTATACGGCGGCCCAGACTGTGACATAACGTACATACACGTCTATACGGCAGCGCAGACTGTGACATAACGTACATACACGTCTATACGGCGGCCCAGACTGTGGCATAACGTACATACACGTCTATACGGCGGCCCAGCCTGTGACATAACGTACATACACGTCTATACGGCAGCCCAGACTGTGACATAACATACATACACGTCTATACGGCGGCCCAGCCTGTGACATAACGTACATACACGTCTATACGGCAGCCCAGACTGTGACATAACATACATACACGTCTATACGGCGGCCCAGACTGTGACATAACGTACATACACGTCTATACGGCGGCCCAGACTGTGACATAACGTACATACACGTCTATACGGCGGCCCAGACTGTGACGTAACGTACATACACATCTATACGGCGGCCCAGACTGTGACATAACGTACATACACGTGTATACGGCAGCCCAGACTGTGACATAACGTACATACACATCTATACGGCGGCCCAGACTGTGACATAACGTACATACACGTCTATACGGCGGCCCAGACTGTGACATAACGTACATACACGTGTATACGGCAGCCCAGACTGTGACATAACGTACATACACGTCTATATGGCAGCCCAGACTGTGACATAACGTACATACACGTCTATACGGCGGCCCAGACTGTGGCATAACGTACATACACGTCTATACGGCGTCCCAGACTGTGACATAACGTATATACACATCTATACGGCGGCCCAGACTGTGACATAACGTACATACACGTCTATACGGCGGCTCAGTCTGTGACATAACGTACATACACATCTATACGGCGTCCCAGACTGTGACATAACGTACATACACGTCTATACGGCGGCTCAGTCTGTGACATAACGTACATACACATCTATACCGCGGCCCAGACTGTGACATAACGTACATACACATCTATACTGCGGCCCAGACTGTGACATAACGTACATACACATCTATACGGCGGCCCAGACTGTGACATAACGTACATACACGTCTATACAGCGTCCCAGACTGTGACATAACGTACATACACGTCTATACGGCGGCCCAGACTGTGACATAACGTACATAGACGTCTATACGGCGTCCCAGACTGTGTTATAACGTACATAGACGTCTATACGGCGTCCCAGACTGTTACATAACGTACATACACATCTATACAGCGGCTCAGACTGTGACATAACGTACATACATATCTATACTGCAGCCCAGACTGTGACATAACGTACATACACGTCTATACGGCGTCCCAGACTGTGACATAACGTACATACACATCTATACGGCTGCCCTGGCTGTGACATAACGTACATACATATCTATACGGCGGCCCAGACTGTGACATAACGTATATACACATCTATACGGCGGCCCAGACTGTGACATAGCGTACATACACGTCTATACGGCGGCCCAGACTGTGACATAACGTACATACACGTCTATACGGCGGCCCAGACTGTGACATAACGTACATACACGTCTATACGGCGGCCCAGACTGTGACATAACGTACATACACGTCTATACGGCGGCCCAGACTGTGACATAGCGTACATACACATCTATACTGCGGCCCAGACTGTGACATAACGTACATACACATCTATACAGCGGCCCAGACTGTGACATAACGTACATACACGTCTATACGGCGGCCCAGACTGTGACATAACGTACATACACGTCTATACGGCGGCCCAGACTGTGACATAGCGTACATACACATCTATACTGCGGCCCAGACTGTGACATAACGTACATACACGTCTATACTGCGGCCCAGACTGTGACATAACGTACATACACATCTATACAGCGGCCCAGACTGTGACATAACGTACATACACATCTATACAGCGGCCCAGACTGTGACATAACGTACATACACATCTATACGGCGGCCCAGCCTGTGACATAACGTACATACACATCTATACGGTGGCCCAGACTGTGGCATAACGTACATACACATCTATACGGCGGCCCAGACTGTGACATAACGTACATACACATCTATACTGCGGCCCTGACTGTGACATAACGTACATACACGTCTATACTGCAGCCCAGACTGTGACATAACGTACATACACGTCTATACGGCAGCCCAGACTGTGACATAACGTACATACACGTCTATACGGCGACCCAGACAGTGACATAACGTACATACACATCTATACGGCGGCCCAGACTGTGACATAACGTACATACACGTCTATACGGCGGCCCAGACTGTGACATAACGTACATAGACGTCTATACGGCGTCCCAGACTGTGTTATAACGTACATAGACGTCTATACGGCGGCCCAGACTGTGACATAACGTACATACACATCTATACAGCGGCTCAGACTGTGACATAACGTACATACACATCTATACGGCGGCCCAGACTGTGACATAACGTACATACACGTCTATACGGCGTCCCAGACTGTGACATAACGTACATACACATCTATACGGCGGCCCAGACTGTGACATAACGTACATACACATCTATACGGCGACCCAGACTGTGACATAACGTACATACACGTCTATACGGCGGCCCAGACTGTGACATAACGTACATACACGTCTATACGGCGGCCCAG
Source organism: Phyllobates terribilis (assembly GCF_046119375.1). Taxonomy (NCBI): domain Eukaryota; kingdom Metazoa; phylum Chordata; class Amphibia; order Anura; family Dendrobatidae; genus Phyllobates; species Phyllobates terribilis. The sequence goes on along the minus strand of NW_027362765.1, from coordinate 511,596,745 downwards.
ACTGTGACATAACGTACATACACGTCTATACGGCGGCCCAGACTGTGACATAACGTACATACACATCTATACGGCGTCCCAGACTGTGACATAACGTACATACACATCTATACGGCGGCCCAGACTGTGACATAACGTACATACACATCTATACGGCGGCCCAGACTGTGACATAACGTACATACACATCTATACGGCGGCCCAGACTGTGACATAACGTACATACACGTCTATACGGCGGCCCAGACTGTGACATAACGTACATACACATCTATACGGCGGCCCAGACTGTGACATAACGTATATACACGTCTATACGGCGTCCCAGACTGTGACATATAACGTACATACCCATCTATACAGCGTCCCAGACTGTGACATAACGTACATACACGTCTATACGGCGGCCCAGACTGTGACATAACGTACATACACATCTATACGGCGTCCCAGACTGTGACATAACGTACATACACATCTATACGGCGGCCCAGACTGTGACATAACGTACATACACATCTATACGGCGGCCCAGACTGTGACATAACGTACATACACATCTATACGGCGGCCCAGACTGTGACATAACGTACATACACGTCTATACGGCGGCCCAGACTGTGACATAACGTACATACACATCTATACGGCGGCCCAGACTGTGACTTAACGTATATACACGTCTATACGGCGTCCCAGACTGTGACATATAACATACATACCCATCTATACAGCGTCCTAGACTGTGACATAACGTACATACACGTCTATACGGCGGCCCAGACTGTGACATAACGTATATACACATCTATACTGCGGCCCAGACTGACATAACGTACATACACGTCTATACGGCGGCCCAGACTGTGACATAACGTACATACACGTCTATACGGCGGCCCAGACTGTGACATAACATACATACACATCTATACGGCTGCCCTGACTGTGACATAACGTACATACACATCTATACGGCGTCCCAGACTGTGCCATAACGTACATACACATCTATACGGCGGCCCAGACTGTGCCATAACGTACATACACATCTATACGGCTGCCCTGACTGTGACATAACGTACATACACATCTATACGGCGGCCCAGACTGTGACATAACGTACATACACATCTATACGGCGACCCAGACTGTGACATAACGTACATACACGTCTATACAGCGGCCCAGACTGTGACATAACGTACATACACATCTATACGTCGGCCCAGACTGTGACATAACGTACATACACGTCTATACGTCGTCCCAGACTGTGACATAACGTACATACACATCTATATGGTGTCCCAGACTGTGACTTAACGTACATACACATCTATACGGCGTCCCAGACTGTGACATATAACGTACATACCCGTCTATACGGCGGCCCAGACTGTGACATAGCGTACATACACATCTATACAGCGTCCCAGACTGTGACATAACGTACATACACGTCTATACAGCGTCCCAGACTGTGACATAACGTACATACCCGTCTATACAGCGTCCCAGACTGTGACATAACGTACATACACGTCTATACGGCGGCCCAGACTGTGACATAAAGTATATACACATCTATACTGCGGCCCAGACTGACATAACGTACATACACGTCTATACGGCGGCCCAGACTGTGACATAACGTACATACACTTCTATACGGCAGCCCAGACTGTGACATAACGTACATACACATCTATACGGCGGCCCAGACTGTGACATAACATACATACACGTCTATACGGCAGCCCAGACTGTGACATAACGTACATACACTTCTATACGGCGGCCCAGACTGTTACATAACGTACATACACATCTATACTGCGGCCCAGACTGTGACATAACGTACATACACATCTATACGGCGGCCCAGACTGTGACATAACGTACATACACATCTATACGGCGGCCCAGACTGATACATAACGTACATACACGTCTATACTGCGGCCCAGACTGTGACATAACGTACATACACGTCTATACGGCAGCCCAGACTGTGACATAACGTACATACACGTCTATACGGCAGCCCAGACTGTGACATAACGTACATACACGTCTATACGGCGTCCCAGACTGTGACATACCGTACATACACATCTATGCGGCGTCCCAGACTGTGGCATAACGTACATACACGTCTATACGGCGGCCCAGACTGTGACATAACGTACATACACATCTATACGGCGGCCCAGACTGTGACATAACGTACATACACGTCTATACGGCGGCTCAGTCTGTGACATAACGTACATACACATCTATACGGCGGCCCAGACTGTGACATAACGTACATACACTTCTATACCGCGGCCCAGACTGTGACATAACGTACATACACGTCTATACGGCGGCTCAGTCTGTGACATAACGTACATACACATCTATACGGCGGCCCAGACTGTGACATAACGTACATACACGTCTATACGGCGGCTCAGTCTGTGACATAACGTACATACACATCTATACGGCGGCCCAGACTGTGACATAACGTACATACACATCTATACTGCGGCCCAGACTGTGACATAACGTACATACACATCTATACGGCGGCCCAGACTGTGACATAACGTACATACACGTCTATACAGCGTCCCAGACTGTGACATAACGTACATACACGTCTATACGGCGGCCCAGACTGTGACATAACGTACATACACGTCTATACGGCGTCCCAGACTGTGACATAACGTATATACACGTCTATACGGCGGCCCAGACTGTGACATAACGTACATACACGTCTATACGGCGTCCCAGACTGTGTTATAACGTACATAGACGTCTATACGGCGTCCCAGACTGTTACATAACGTACATACACATCTATACAGCGGCTCAGACTGTGACATAACGTACATACACATCTATACGGCTGCCCTGACTGTGACATATCGTACATACATATCTATACTGCAGCCCAGACTGTGACATAACGTACATACACGTCTATACGGCGTCCCAGACTGTGACATAACGTACATACACATCTATACGGCGGCCCAGACTGTGACATAACGTACATACACATCTATACGGCGGCCCAGACTGTGACATAGCGTACATACACGTCTATACGGCGGCCCAGACTGTGACATAACGTACATACACGTCTATACTGCGGCCCAGACTGTGACATAACGTACATACACGTCTATACGGCGGCCCAGACTGTGACATAACGTACATACACATCTATACAGCGGCTCAGACTGTGACATAACGTACATACACATCTATACAGCGGCCCAGACTGTGACATAACGTACATACACATCTATACGGCGGCCCAGCCTGTGACATAACGTACATACACATCTATACGGTGGCCCAGACTGTGACATAACGTACATACACATCTATACGGCGGCCCAGACTGTGACATAACGTACATACACATCTATACGGCGGCCCAGACTGTGACATAACATACATACACATCTATACTGCGGCCCTGACTGTGACATAACGTACATACACGTCTATACTGCAGCCCAGACTGTGACATAACGTACATACACGTCTATACGGCAGCCCAGACTGTGACATAACGTACATACACGTCTATACGGCGGCCCAGACTGTGACATAACGTACATACACATCTATACGGCGGCCCAGACTGTGACATAACGTACATACACGTCTATACGGCGGCCCAGACTGTGACATAACGTACATAGACGTCTATACGGCGTCCCAGACTGTGTTATAACGTACATAGACGTCTATACGGCGTCCCAGACTGTTACATAACGTACATACACATCTATACAGCGGCTCAGACTGTGACATAACGTACATACACGTCTATACGGCGTCCCAGACTGTGACATAACGTACATACACATCTATACGGCGGCCCAGACTGTGACATAACGTACATACACATCTATACGGCGGCCCAGACTGTGACATAACGTACATACACGTCTATACGGCGTCCCAGACTGTGACATAACGTACATACACATCTATACGGCGGCCCAGACTGTGACATAACGTACATACACATCTATACGGCGGCCCAGACTGTGACATAACGTACATACACGTCTATACGGCGGCCCAGACTGTGACATAACGTACATACACGTCTATACGGCGGCCCAGACTGTGACATAACGTACATACACGTCTATACGGCGGCCCAGACTGTGACATAACGTACATACACATCTATACAGCGTCCCAGACTGTGACATAACGTACATACACATCTATACGGCGGCCCAGACTGTGACATAACATATATACACGTCTATACGGCGTCCCAGACTGTGACATATAACGTACATACCCATCTATACAGCGTCCCAGACTGTGACATAACGTACATACACGTCTATACGGCGGCCCAGACTGTGACATAACGTACATACACATCTATACGGCGTCCCAGACTGTGACATAACGTACATACACATCTATACGGCGGCCCAGACTGTGACATAACGTACATACACATCTATACGGCGGCCAGACTGTGACATAACGTATATACACGTCTATACGGCGGCCCAGACTGTGACATAACGTACATACACATCTATACTGCGGCCATGACTGTGACATAACGTACATACACATCTATACGGCGTCCCAGACTGTGACATATAACGTACATACCCATCTATACAGCGTCCCAGACTGTGACATAACGTACATACACATCTATACGGCGGCCAGACTGTGACATAACGTATATACACGTCTATACGGCGGCCCAGACTGTGACATAACGTACATACACATCTATACTGCGGCCCAGACTGTGACATAACGTACATACACGTCTATACGGCGTCCCAGACTGTGACATATAACGTACATACCCATCTATACAGCGTCCCAGACTGTGACATAACGTACATACACGTCTATACGGCGGCCCAGACTGTGACATAACGTATATACACATCTATACTGCGGCCCAGACTGACATAACGTACATACACGTCTATACGGCGGCCCAGACTGTGACATAACGTACATACACGTCTATACGGCAGCCCAGACTGTAACATAACGTACATACACATCTATACAGCGGCCCAGACTGTGACATAACGTACATACACATCTATACGGCTGCCCTGACTGTGACATAATGTACATACACATCTATACGGCGGCCCAGACTGTGACATAACGTACATACACATCTATACGGCGGCCCAGACTGTGACATAACGTACATACACATCTATACGGCGGCCCAGACTGTGACATAACGTACATACACATCTATGCGGCTGCCCTGACTGTGACATAATGTACATACACTCTATACGGCGTCCCAGACTATGACATAACGTACATACACATCTATACGGCGGCCCAGACTGTGACATAACGTACATACACGTCTATACGTCGTCCCAGACTGTGACATAACGTACATACACATCTATACGGTGTCCCAGACTGTGACTTAACGTACATACACATCTATACGGCGTCCCAGACTGTGACATATAACGTACATACCCGTCTATACGGCGGCCCAGACTGTGACATAGCATACATACACATCTATACAGCGTCCCAGACTGTGACATAACGTACATACACGTCTATACAGCGTCCCAGACTGTGACATAACGTACATACACGTCTATACGGCGTCCCAGACTGTGACATATAACGTACATACCCGTCTATACAGCGTCCCAGACTGTGACATAACGTACATACACGTCTATACGGCGGCCCAGACTGTGACATAAAGTATATACACATCTATACGGCGGCCCAGACTGACATAACGTACATACACGTCTATACGGCGGCCCAGACTGTGACATAACGTACATACACTTCTATACGGCAGCCCAGACTGTGACATAACGTATATACACATCTATACTGCGGCTCAGACAGTGACATAACGTACATACACATCTATACGGCGGCCCAGACTGTGACATAACATACATACACGTCTATACGGCGGCCCAGACTGTGACATAACGTACATACACATCTATACGGCGGCCCAGACTGTTACATAACGTACATACACATCTATACTGCGGCCCAGACTGTGACATAACGTACATACACGTCTATACGGCGGCCCAGACTGATACATAACGTACATACACGTCTATACTGCGGCCCAGACTGTGACATAACGTACATACACGTCTATACGGCAGCCCAGACTCTGACATAACGTACATACACGTCTATACGGCGGCCCAGACTGTGACATAACGTACATACACGTCTATACTGCGGCCCAGACTGTGACATAACGTACATACACGTCTATACGGCGTCTCAGACTGTGACATACCGTACATACACATCTATGCGGCGTCCCAGACTGTGGCATAACGTACATACACGTCTATACGGCGGCCCAGCCTGTGACATAGCGTACATACACATCTATACGGCGGCCCAGACTGTGACATAACGTACATACACGTCTATACGGCAGCGCAGACTGTGACATAACGTACATACACGTCTATACGGCGGCCCAGACTGTGGCATAACGTACATACACGTCTATACGGCGGCCCAGCCTGTGACATAACGTACATACACGTCTATACGGCGGCCCAGACTGTGACATAAAGTATATACACATCTATACGGCGGCCCAGACTGACATAACGTACATACACGTCTATACGGCGGCCCAGACTGTGACATAACGTACATACACTTCTATACGGCAGCCCAGACTGTGACATAACGTATATACACATCTATACTGCGGCTCAGACAGTGACATAACGTACATACACATCTATACGGCGGCCCAGACTGTGACATAACATACATACATGTCTATACGGCGGCCCAGACTGTGACATAACGTACATACACATCTATACGGCGGCCCAGACTGTTACATAACGTACATACACATCTATACTGCGGCCCAGACTGTGACATAACGTACATACACGTCTATACGGCGGCCCAGACTGATACATAACGTACATACACGTCTATACTGCGGCCCAGACTGTGACATAACGTACATACACGTCTATACGGCAGCCCAGACTCTGACATAACGTACATACACGTCTATACGGCGGCCAAGACTGTGACATAACGTACATACACGTCTATACTGCGGCCCAGACTGTGACATAACGTACATACACGTCTATACGGCGTCTCAGACTGTGACATACCGTACATACACATCTATGTGGCGTCCCAGACTGTAGCATAACGTACATACACGTCTATACGGCGGCCCAGCCTGTGACATAGCGTACATACACATCTATACGGCGGCCCAGACTGTGACATAACGTACATACACGTCTATACGGCAGCGCAGACTGTGACATAACGTACATACACGTCTATACGGCGGCCCAGACTGTGGCATAACGTACATACACGTCTATACGGCGGCCCAGCCTGTGACATAACGTACATACACGTCTATACGGCAGCCCAGACTGTGACATAACATACATACACGTCTATACGGCGGCCCAGCCTGTGACATAACGTACATACACGTCTATACGGCAGCCCAGACTGTGACATAACATACATACACGTCTATACGGCGGCCCAGACTGTGACATAACGTACATACACGTCTATACGGCGGCCCAGACTGTGACATAACGTACATACACGTCTATACGGCGGCCCAGACTGTGACGTAACGTACATACACATCTATACGGCGGCCCAGACTGTGACATAACGTACATACACGTGTATACGGCAGCCCAGACTGTGACATAACGTACATACACATCTATACGGCGGCCCAGACTGTGACATAACGTACATACACGTCTATACGGCGGCCCAGCCTGTGACATAACGTACATACACATCTATACGGCAGCCCAGACTGTGACATAACGTACATACACATCTATACGGCAGCCCAGACTGTGACATAACGTACATACACGTCTATATGGCAGCCCAGACTGTGACATAACGTACATACACGTCTATACGGCGGCCCAGACTGTGGCATAACGTACATACACGTCTATACGGCGTCCCAGACTGTGACATAACGTATATACACATCTATACGGCGGCCCAGACTGTGACATAACGTACATACACGTCTATACGGCGGCTCAGTCTGTGACATAACGTACATACACATCTATACGGCGGCCCAGACTGTGACATAACGTACATACACGTCTATACGGCGGCTCAGTCTGTGACATAACGTACATACACATCTATACCGCGGCCCAGACTGTGACATAACGTACATACACATCTATACTGCGGCCCAGACTGTGACATAACGTACATACACATCTATACGGCGGCCCAGACTGTGACATAACGTACATACACGTCTATACAGCGTCCCAGACTGTGACATAACGTACATACACGTCTATACGGCGGCCCAGACTGTGACATAACGTACATACACGTCTATACGGCGTCCCAGACTGTGACATAACGTATATACACGTCTATACGGCGGCCCAGACTGTGACATAACGTACATAGACGTCTATACGGCGTCCCAGACTGTGTTATAACGTACATAGACGTCTATACGGCGTCCCAGACTGTTACATAACGTACATACACATCTATACAGTGGCTCAGACTGTGACATAACGTACATACACATCTATACGGCTGCCCTGACTGTGACATAACGTACATACATATCTATACTGCAGCCCAGACTGTGACATAACGTACATACACGTCTATACGGCGTCCCAGACTGTGACATAACGTACATACACATCTATACGGCTGCCCTGGCTGTGACATAACGTACATACATATCTATACGGCGGCCCAGACTGTGACATAACGTATATACACATCTATACGGCGGCCCAGACTGTGACATAGCGTACATACACGTCTATACGGCGGCCCAGACTGTGACATAGCGTACATACACATCTATACTGCGGCCCAGACTGTGACATAACGTACATACACATCTATACAGCGGCCCAGACTGTGACATAACGTACATACACGTCTATACGGCGGCCCAGACTGTGACATAACGTACATACACGTCTATACGGCGGCCCAGACTGTGACATAGCGTACATACACATCTATACAGCGGCCCAGACTGTGACATAACGTACATACACGTCTATACTGCGGCCCAGACTGTGACATAACGTACATACACATCTATACAGCGGCCCAGACTGTGACATAACGTACATACACATCTATACAGCGGCCCAGACTGTGACATAACGTACATACACATCTATACGGCGGCCCAGCCTGTGACATAACGTACATACACATCTATACGGTGGCCCAGACTGTGGCATAACGTACATACACATCTATACGGCGGCCCAGACTGTGACATAACGTATATACACATCTATACTGCGGCCCTGACTGTGACATAACGTACATACACGTCTATACTGCAGCCCAGACTGTGACATAACGTACATACACGTCTATACGGCAGCCCAGACTGTGACATAACGTACATACACGTCTATACGGCGACCCAGACTGTGACATAACGTACATACACATCTATACGGCGGCCCAGACTGTGACATAACGTACATACACGTCTATACGGCGGCCCAGACTGTGACATAACGTACATACACGTCTATACAGCGTCCCAGACTGTGACATAGCGTACATACACGTCTATACGGCGGCCCAGACTGTGACATAGCGTACATACACGTCTATACGGCGTCCCAGACTGTGACATATAACGTACATACCCGTCTATACAGCGTCCCAGACTGTGAGATAACGTACATACACGTCTATACGGCGGCCCAGACTGTGACATAAAGTATATACACATCTATACTGCGGCCCAGACTGACATAACGTACATACACGTCTATACGGCGGCCCAGACTGTGACATAACGTACATACACTTCTATGCGGCAGCCCAGACTGTGACATAACGTACATACACATCTATACGGCGGCCCAGACTGTGACATAACATACATACACGTCTATACGGCAGCCCAGACTGTGACATAACGTACATACACTTCTATACGGCGGCCCAGACTGTTACATAACGTACATACACATCTATACTGCGGCCCAGACTGTGACATAACGTACATACACATCTATACGGCGGCCCAGACTGTGACATAACGTACATACACATCTATACGGCGGCCCAGACTGATACATAACGTACATACACGTCTATACTGCGGCCCAGACTGTGACATAACGTACATACACGTCTATACGGCAGCCCAGACTGTGACATAACGTACATACACGTCTATACGGCAGCCCAGACTGTGACATAACGTACATACACGTCTATACGGCGTATCAGACTGTGACATACCGTACATACACATCTATGCGGCGTCCCAGACTGTGGCATAACGTACATACACGTCTATACGGCGGCCCAGCCTGTGACATAGCGTACATACACATCTATACGGCAGCCCAGACTGTGACATAACGTACATACACGTCTATACGGCGGCCCAGACTGTGGCATAACGTACATAAACGTCTATACGGCGGCCCAGCCTGTGACATAACGTACATACACGTCTATACGGCAGCCCAGACTGTGACATAACGTACATACACGTCTATACGGCAGCCCAGACTGTGACGTAACGTACATACACATCTATACGGCGGCCCAGACTGTGACATAACGTACATACACATCTATACGGCGGCCCAGACTGTGACCTAACGTACATACACGTCTATACGGCGGCCCAGCCTGTGACATAACGTACATACACATCTATACGGCAGCCCAGATTGTGACATAACGTACATACACGTCTATACGGCAGCCCAGACTGTGACATAACGTACATACACGTCTATACGGCGGCTCAGTCTGTGACATAACGTACATACACGTCTATACGGCATCCCAGACTGTGACATAACGTACATACACATCTATACAGCGTCCCAGACTGTGACATAACGTACATACACGTCTATACGGCAGCCCAGACTGTGACCTAACGTACATACACATCTATACGGCGTCCCAGACTGTGACATAACGTACATACACATCTATACGGCGTCCCAGACTGTGACATAACGTACATACACATCTATACGGCGGCCCAGACTGTGACATAGCGTACATACACATCTATACGGCGTCCCAGACTGTGACATAACGTACATACACATCTATACAGCGTCCCAGACTGTGACATAACGTACATACACGTCTATACGGCAGCCCAGACTGTGACATAACGTACATACACATCTATACGGCGTCCCAGACTGTGACATAACGTACATACACATCTATACGGCGGCCCAGACTGTGGCATAACGTACATACACATCTATACGGCGTCCCAGACTGTGACATAACGTACATACACATCTATACTGCGGCCCAGACTGTGACATAACGTACATACACGTCTATACGACGGCCTAGACTGTGACATAACGTACATACACGTCTATACTGCGGCCCATACAGTGACATAACGTACATACACGTCTATACGGCGGCCCAGACTGAGACATAACGTACATACACATCTATACGGCGTCCCAGACTGTGACATAACGTACATACACATCTATACGGCGGCCCAGACTGTGACATAACGTACATACACGTCTATACGGCGTCCCAGACTGTGACATAACGTACATACACATCTATACGGCGGCCCAGACTGAGACATAACGTACATACACATCTATACGGCGTCCCAGACTGTGACATAACGTACATACACATCTATACGGCGGCCCAGACTGTGACATAACGTACATACACGTCTATACGGCGTCCCAGACTGTGACATAACGTACATACACATCTATACGGCGTCCCAGACTGTGACATAACGTACATACACATCTATACTGAGGCCCAGACTGTGACATAACGTACATACACGTCTATACGGCGTCCCAGACTGTGACATAACGTACATACACATCTATACTGAGGCCCAGACTGTGACATAACGTACATACACATCTATACGGCGTCCCAGACTGTGACATAACGTACATACACATCTATACTGAGGCCCAGACTGTGACATAACGTACATACACGTCTATACGGCGGCCCAGACTGTGGCATAACGTACATACACGTCTATACGGCATCTCAGACTGTGACTTAACGTACATACACGTCTATACGGCTTCCCAGACTGTGACATAGCGTACATACACATCTATACAGCGGCCCAAACTGTGACATAACGTACATACACGTCTATACGGCAGCCCAGACTGTGACATAACGTACATACACGTCTATACGGCGGCCCAGACTGTGACATAACGTACATACACATCTATACGGCGGCCCAGACTGTGACATAACGTACATACACGTCTATACGGCAGCCCAGACTGTGACATAACGTACATACACGTCTATACGGCGGCCCAGACTGTGACATAACGTACATACACATCTATACGGCGGCCCAGACTGTGACATAACGTACATACACGTCTATACGGCAGCCCAGACTGTGACATAACGTACATACACGTCTATACGGCGGCCCAGACTGTGACATAACGTACATACACATCTATATGGCGGCCCAGACTGTGACATAACGTACATACACATCTATACGGCGGCCCAGACTGATACATAACGTACATACACGTCTATACTGCGGCCCAGACTGTGACATAACGTACATACACGTCTATACGGCGGCCCAGACTGTGACATAACGTACATACACATCTATACGGCGGCCCAGACTGTGACATAACGTACATACACATCTATACGGCGGCCCAGACTGATACATAACGTACATACACGTCTATACTGCGGCCCAGACTGTGACATAACGTACATACACGTCTATACGGCAGCCCAGACTGTGACATAACGTACATACACGTCTATACGGCAGCCCAGACTGTGACATAACGTACATACACGTCTATACGGCGTCTCAGACTGTGACATACCGTACATACACATCTATGCGGCGTCCCAGACTGTGGCATAACGTACATACACGTCTATACGGCAGCGCAGACTGTGACATAACGTACATACACGTCTATACGGCGGCCCAGACTGTGGCATAACGTACATACACGTCTATACGGCGGCCCAGCCTGTGACATAACGTACATACACGTCTATACGGCAGCCCAGACTGTGACATAACGTACATACACGTCTATACGGCAGCCCAGACTGTGACGTAACGTACATACACATCTATACGGCGGCCCAGACTGTGACATAACGTACATACACATCTATACGGCGGCCCAGACTGTGACCTAACGTACATACACGTCTATACGGCGGCCCAGCCTGTGACATAACGTACATACACATCTATACGGCGGCCCAGACTGTGACATAACGTACATACACGTCTATACGGCAGCCCAGACTGTGACATAACGTACATACACGTCTATACGGCGGCCCAGACTGTGACATAACGTACATACACATCTATATGGCGGCCCAGACTGTGACATAACGTACATACACATCTATACGGCGGCCCAGACTGATACATAACGTACATACACGTCTATACTGCGGCCCAGACTGTGACATAACGTACATACACGTCTATACGGCGGCCCAGACTGTGACATAACGTACATACACATCTATACGGCGGCCCAGACTGTGACATAACGTACATACACATCTATACGGCGGCCCAGACTGATACATAACGTACATACACGTCTATACTGCGGCCCAGACTGTGACATAACGTACATACACGTCTATACGGCAGCCCAGACTGTGACATAACGTACATACACGTCTATACGGCAGCCCAGACTGTGACATAACGTACATACACGTCTATACGGCGTCTCAGACTGTGACATACCGTACATACACATCTATGCGGCGTCCCAGACTGTGGCATAACGTACATACACGTCTATACGGCAGCGCAGACTGTGACATAACGTACATACACGTCTATACGGCGGCCCAGACTGTGGCATAACGTACATACACGTCTATACGGCGGCCCAGCCTGTGACATAACGTACATACACGTCTATACGGCAGCCCAGACTGTGACATAACGTACATACACGTCTATACGGCAGCCCAGACTGTGACGTAACGTACATACACATCTATACGGCGGCCCAGACTGTGACATAACGTACATACACATCTATACGGCGGCCCAGACTGTGACCTAACGTACATACACGTCTATACGGCGGCCCAGCCTGTGACATAACGTACATACACATCTATACGGCAGCCCAGACTGTGACATAACGTACATACACGTCTATACGGCAGCCCAGACTGTGACATAACGTACATACACGTCTATACGGCGGCTCAGTCTGTGACATAACGTACATACACGTCTATACGGCGTCCCAGACTCTGACATAACGTACATACACATCTATACAGCGTCCCAGACTGTGACATAACGTACATACACGTCTATACGGCAGCCCAGACTGTGACATAACGTACATACACATCTATACGGCGTCCCAGACTGTGACATAACGTACATACACATCTATAAGGCGTCCCAGACTGTGACATAACGTACATACACATCTATACGGCGGCCCAGACTGTGACATAGCGTACATACACATCTATACGGCGTCCCAGACTGTGACATAACGTACATACACGTCTATACGGCGTCCCAGACTGTCACATAACGTACATACACATCTATACAGCGTCCCAGACTGTGACATAACGTACATACACATCTATACGGCAGCCCAGACTGTGACATAACGTACATACACGTCTATACGGCAGCCCAGACTGTGACATAACGTACATACACGTCTATACGGCGTCCCAGACTGTGACATAACGTGCATACACATCTATACGGCGGCCCAGACTGTGACATAACGTACATACACATCTATACGGCGTCCCAGACAGTGACATAACGTACATACACATCTATACGGCGGCCCAGACTGTGGCATAACGTACATACACATCTATACGGCGTCCCAGACTGTGACATAACGTACATACACATCTATACTGCGGCCCAGACTGTGACATAACATACATACACGTCTATACGACGGCCTAGACTGTGACATAACGTACATACACGTCTATACTGCGGCCCATACAGTGACATAACGTACATACACGTCTATACGGCGGCCCAGACTGAGACATAACGTACATACACATCTATACGGCGTCCCAGACTGTGACATAACGTACATACACATCTATACGGCGGCCCAGACTGTGACATAACGTACATACACGTCTATACGGCGTCCCAGACTGTGACATAACGTACATACACATCTATACGGCGGCCCAGACTGAGACATAACGTACATACACATCTATACGGCGTCCCAGACTGTGACATAACGTACATACACATCTATACGGCGGCCCAGACTGTGACATAACGTACATACACATCTATACGGCGGCCCAGACTGAGACATAACGTACATACACATCTATACGGCGTCCCAGACTGTGACATAACGTACATACACGTCTATACGGCGTCCCAGACTGTGACATAACGTACATACACATCTATACTGAGGCCCAGACTGTGACATAACGTACATACACGTCTATACGGCGGCCCAGACTGTGGCATAACGTACATACACGTCTATACGGCATCTCAGACTGTGACTTAACGTACATACACGTCTATACGGCTTCCCAGACTGTGACATAGCGTACATACACATCTATACAGCGGACCAGACTGTGACATAACGTACATACACGTCTATACGGCAGCCCAGACTGTGACATAACGTACATACACGTCTATACGGCGGCCCAGACTGTGACATAACGTACATACACATCTATACGGCGGCCCAGACTGTGACATAACGTACATACACGTCTATATGGCAGCCCAGACTGTGACATAACGTACATACACGTCTATACGGCGGCCCAGACTGTGACATAACGTACATACACGTCTATACTGCAGCCCAGGCTGTGACATAACGTACATACACGTCTATACGGCGGCCCAGACTGTGGCATAACGTACATACACGTCTATACGGCGGCCCAGACTGTGACATAACGTACATACACTTCTATACTGCAGCCCAGACTGTGACATAACGTACATACACATCTATACGGCGGACCAGACTGTGGCATAACGTACATACACGTCTATACGGCGTCCCAGACTGTGACATAACGTACATACACGTCTATACGGCGTCCCAGACTGTGACATAACGTATATACACATCTATACGGCTTCCCAGACTGTGACATAACGTACATACACATCTATACGGCGTCCCAGACTGTGACATAACGTACATACACGTCTATACGGCGGCTCAGACTGTGGCATAACCTACATACACATCTATACGGCAGCCGAGACTGTGACATAACGTACATACACGTCTATACGGCGGCCCAGACTGTGACATAACGTACATACACGTCTATACGGCGTCCCAGACTGTGACATAACGTACATACACGTCTATACGGCGGCCCAGACTGTGACATAACGTACATACACGTCTATACGGCGTCCCAGACTGTGACATAACGTACATACACGTCTATACGGCGGCTCAGACTGTGACATAACGTACATACACGTCTATACGGCGGCTCAGACTGTGGCATAACGTACATACACATCTATACGGCAGCCGAGACTGTGACATAACGTACATACACGTCTATACGGCGTCCCAGACTGTGACATAACGAATATACACGTCTATACGGCGTCCCAGACTGTGACATAACGTACATACACGTCTATACGGCGTCCCAGACTGTGACATAACGTACATACACATCTATACAGCGTCCCAGACTGTGACATAACGTACATACACGTCTATACGGCGGCCCAGACTGTGACATAACGTACATACACATCTATATGGCGTCCCAGACTGTGACATAACGTACATACACATCTATACGGCGTCCCAGACTGTGACATAACGTACATACACGTCTATACGGCGGCCCAGACTGTGACATAACGTACATACACATCTATACGGCAGCCGAGACTGTGACATAACGTACATACACATCTATACGGCGTCCCATACTGTGACATAACGTACATACACATCTATACGGCGGCCAGACTGTGACATAACGTACATACACATCTATACGGCGGCCAGACTGTGACATAACGTACATACACATCTATACGGCGGCCAGACTGTGACATAACGTACATACACATCTATACGGCGTCCCAGACTGTGACATAACGTATATACACATCTATACGGCGGCCCAGACTGTGACATAACGTACATACACATCTATACGGCAGCCGAGACTGTGACATAACGTACATACACGTCTATACGGCGGCCCAGACTGTGACATAACGTACATACACGTCTATACGACGGCCCAGACTGTGACATAACGTACATACACGTCTATACGGCGGCTCAGACTGTGACATAACGTACATACACATCTATACGGCGTCCCAGACTGTGACATAACGTACATACACGTCTATACGGCGGCCCAGACTGTGACATAACGTACATACACATCTATATGGCGTCCCAGACTGTGACATAACGTACATACACATCTATACAGCGTTCCAGACTGTGACATAACGTACATACACGTCTATAAGGCGGCTCAGACTGTGGCATAACGTACATACACGTCTATACGGCGGCTCAGACTGTGACATAACATACATACACGTCTATACGGCGGCCCAGACTGTGACATAACGTACATACACGTCTATACGGCGGCTCAGACTGTGACATAACATACATACACGTCTATACGGCGGCCCAGACTGTAACATAACGTATATACACATCTATATGGCGTCCCAGACTGTGACATAACGTACATACACGTCTATACGGCGGCCCAGACTGTGACATAACGTACATACACATCTATATGTCGTCCCAGACTGTGACATAACATACATACACATCTATACAGCGGCTCAGACTGTGGCATAACGTACATACACATCTATACGGCAGCCCAGACTGTGACATAACGTACATAGACGTCTATATGGCGTCCCAGACTGTTACATAACGTACATACACGTCTATACGGCGGCTCAGACTGTGGCATAACGTACATACACATCTATACGGCAGCCCAGACTGTGACATAACGTACATAGACGTCTATACGGCGTCCCAGACTGTTACATAACGTACATACACGTCTATACGGCAGCCGAGACTGTGACATAACGTACATACACGTCTATACGGCGGTCCAGACTGTGACATAACGTACATACACATCTATACGTCGTCCCATACTGTGACATAACGTACATACACATCTATACGTCGTCCCATACTGTGACATAACGTACATACACATCTATACGGCGGCCCAGACTGTGACATAACGTACATACACATCTATACGGCGGCCCAGACTGTGACATAACGTACATACACATCTATACGGCGGCCAGACTGTGACATAACGTACATACACATATATACGGCGGCCAGACTGTGACATAACGTACATACACGTCTATACGGCGGCCAGACTGTGACATAACGTACATACACATCTATACGTCGTCCCATACTGTGACATAACGTACATACACGTCTATACGGCGGTCCAGACTGTGACATAACGTACATACACGTCTATACGGCGGTCCAGACTGTGACATAACGTACATACACATCTATACGTCGTCCCATACTGTGACATAACGTACATACACATCTATACGTCGTCCCATACTGTGACATAACGTACATACACATCTATACGGCGGCCCAGACTGTGACATAACGTACATACACATCTATACGGCGGCCCAGACTGTGACATAACGTACATACACATCTATACGGCGGCCAGACTGTGACATAACGTACATACACATATATACGGCGGCCAGACTGTGACATAACGTACATACACGTCTATACGGCGGCCAGACTGTGACATAACGTACATACACATCTATACGGCGGCCAGACTGTGACATAACGTACATACACATCTATATGGCGTCCCAGACTGTGACATAACGTATATACACATCTATACGGCGGCCAGACTGTGACATAACGTACATACACATCTATACGGCGGCCAGACTGTGACATAACGTACATACACATCTATATGGCGTCCCAGACTGTGACATAACGTATATACACATCTATACGGCGGCCCAGACTGTGACATAACGTACATACACGTCTATACGGCGGCTCAGACTGTGACATAACGTACATACAAATCTATACGGCAGCCGAGACTGTGACATAACGTACATACACGTCTATACGGCGGCCCAGCCTGTGACATAACGTACATACACGTCTATACAGCGTCCCAGACTGTGACATAACGTACATACACGTCTATACGGCGGCTCAGACTGTGACATAACGTACATACACTTCTATACGGCAGCCGAGACTGTGACATAACGTTTATACACGTCTATACGGCGGCCCAGACTGTGACATAACGTACATACACGTCTATACGGCGGCCCAGACTGTAACATAACGTACATACTCATCTATACGGCGTCCCAGACTGTGACATAACGTACATACACGTCTATACGGCGGCCCAGACTGTGACATAACGTACATACACATCTATACAGCGTTCCAGACAGTGACATAACGTACATACACGTCTATAAGGCGGCTCAGACTGTGGCATAACGTACATACACATCTATACAGCGTTCCAGACAGTGACATAACGTACATGCACGTCTATACGGCGGCCCAGACTGTGACATAACGTACATACACGTCTATACGGCAGCCCAGACTGTAACATAACGTATATACACATCTATATGGCGTCCCAGACTGTGACATAACGTACATACACGTCTATACGGCGGCTCAGACTGTGACATAACATACATACACGTCTATACGGCGGCCCAGACTGTAACATAACGTATATACACATCTATATGGCGTCCCAGACTGTGACATAACGTACATACACGTCTATACGGCGGCCCAGACTGTGACATAACGTACATACACATCTATATGTCGTCCCAGACTGTGACATAACGTACATACACATCTATACAGCGGCTCAGACTGTGGCATAACGTACATACACATCTATACGGCAGCCCAGACTGTGACATAACGTACATAGACGTCTATACGGCGTCTCAGACTGTGACATAACGTACATACACATCTATACGTCGTCCCATACTGTGACATAACGTACATACACATCTATACGGCGGCCCAGACTGTGACATAACGTACATACACATCTATACAGCGGCTCAGACTGTGGCATAACGTACATACACATCTATACGGCGTCCCAGACTGTGACATAACGTACATAGACGTCTATACGGCGTCCCAGACTGTTACATAACGTACATACACGTCTATACGGCGGCTCAGACTGTGGCATAACGTATATACACATCTATACAGCGTCCCAGACTGTGACATAACCTACATACACATCTATACGGCGGCCCAGACTGTGACATAACGTACATACACGTCTATACGGCGTCCCAGACTGTGACATAACGTACATACACGTCTATACGGCGGCCCAGACTGTGATATAACGTACATACACATCTATACGGCGTCCCAGACTGTGACATAACGTACATACACGTCTATACGGCAGCCCAGACTGTGACATAACGTACATACACGTCTATACGGCGTCCCAGACTGTGACATAACGTACATACACGTCTATACGGCGTCCCAGACTCTGACATAACGTACATACACGTCTATACGGCGTCCCAGACTGTGACATAATGTACATACACATCTATACGGCGGCCAGACTGTGACATAACGTACATACACATCTATACGGCGGCCCAGACTGTGACATAACGTACATACACATCTATACGGCGGCCAGACTGTGACATAACGTACATACACATCTATATGGCGTCCCAGACTGTGACATAACGTACATACACATCTATACAGCGTCCCAGACTGTGACATAACGTACATACACGTCTATACGGCGGCTCAGACTGTGACATAACGTACATACACATCTATACGGCAGCCGAGACTGTGACATAACGTACATACACGTCTATACTGCGGCCCAGACTGTGACATAACGTACATACACGTCTATACGGCGGCCCAGACTGTGACATAACGTATATAAACATCTATACTGCGGCTCAGACAGTGACATAACGTATATAAACATCTATACGGTGGCCCAGACTGTGACATAACATACATACACGTCTATACGGCGGCCCAGACTGTGACATAACGTACATACACAACTATACGGCGGCCCAGACTGTTACATAACGTACATACACGTCTATACTGCGGCCCAGACTGTGACATAACGTACATACACGTCTATACGGCGGCCCAGACTGTTACATAACGTACATACACGTCTATACTGCGGCCCAGACTGTGACATAACGTACATACACGTCTATACGGCGGCCCAGACTGTGACATAACGTACATACACGTCTATACGGCGTCTCAGACTGTGACATAACGTACATACACATCTATACGGCGTCCCAGACTGTGGCATAACATACATACACGTCTATACGGCGGCCCAGCCTGTGACTTAACGTACATACACATCTATACGGCAGCCCAGACTGTGACATAACGTACATACACGTCTATACGGCAGCCCAGACTGTGACATAACGTACATACACGTCTATACGGCGGCCCAGACTGTGGCATAGCGTACATACACGTCTATACGGCGGCCCAGCCTGTGACATAACGTACATACACATCTATACGGCAGCCCAGACTGTGACATAACGTACATACACGTCTATACGGCAGCCCAGACTGTGACATAACGTACATACACGTCTATACGGCGGCCCAGAGTGTGGCATAACGTACATACACGTCTATACGGCGGCCCAGACTGTGACATAACGTACATACACGTCTATACGGCAGCCCAGACTGTGACATAACGTACATGCACATCTATACGGCAGCCCAGACTGTGACATAACGTACATACACGTCTATACCGCGGCCCAGACTGTGACATAACGTACAGACACGTCTATACGGCGGCCCAGACTGTGACATAACGTACATACACGTCTATACGGCGGCCCAGACTGTGACATAACGTACATACACATCTATACGGCAGCCCAAAACTGTGACATAACGTACATACACGTCTATACAGCATCCCAGACTGTGACATAACGTACATACACATCTATACGGCGGCCCAGACTGTGACATAACGTACATAGAGGTCTATACCGCGGCCCAGACTGTGACATAACGTACATACACGTCTATACCGCGGCCCAGACTGTGACATAACGTACAGACACGTCTATACGGCGTCCCAGACTGTGACATAACGTACATACACGTCTATACGGCAGCCCAGACTGTGACATAACGTACATACACGTCTATACAGCATCCCAGACTGTGACATAACGTACATACACATCTATACTGCGGCCCAGACTGTGACATAACGTACATACACATCTATACGGCGGCCCAGACTGTGACATAACGTACATACACATCTATACAGCGGCTCAGACTGTGGCATAACGTACATACACATCTATACGGCGTCCCAGACTGTGACATAACGTACATTGACGTCTATACGGCGTCCCAGACTGTTACATAACGTACATACACGTCTATACGGCGGCTCAGACTGTGGCATAACGTATATACACATCTATACAGCGTCCCAGACTGTGACATAACGTACATACACATCTATACGGCGGCCCAGACTGTGACATAACGTACATACACGTCTATACGGCGTCCCAGACTGTGACATAACGTACATACACGTCTATACGGCGGCCCAGACTGTGATATAACGTACATACACATCTATACGGCGTCCCAGACTGTGACATAACGTACATACACGTCTATACGGCAGCCCAGACTGTGACATAACGTACATACACGTCTATACGGCGTCCCAGACTGTGACATAACGGACATACACGTCTATACGGCGTCCCAGACTCTGACATAACGTACATACACGTCTATACGGCGTCCCAGACTGTGACATAATGTACATACACATCTATACGGCGGCCAGACTGTGACATAACGTACATACACATCTATACGGCGGCCCAGACTGTGACATAACGTACATACACATCTATACGGCGGCCAGACTGTGACATAACGTACATACACATCTATATGGCGTCCCAGACTGTGACATAACGTACATACACATCTATACAGCGTCCCAGACTGTGACATAACGTACATACACGTCTATACGGCGGCTCAGACTGTGACATAACGTACATACACATCTATACGGCAGCCGAGACTGTGACATAACGTACATACACGTCTATACTGCGGCCCAGACTGTGACATAACGTACATACACGTCTATACGGCGGCCCAGACTGTGACATAACGTATATAAACATCTATACTGCGGCTCAGACAGTGACATAACGTATATAAACATCTATACGGCGGCCCAGACTGTGACATAACATACATACACGTCTATACGGCGGCCCAGACTGTGACATAACGTACATACACAACTATACGGCGGCCCAGACTGTTACATAACGTACATACACGTCTATACTGCGGCCCAGACTGTGACATAACGTACATACACGTCTATACGGCGGCCCAGACTGTTACATAACGTACATACACGTCTATACTGCGGCCCAGACTGTGACATAACGTACAAACACGTCTATACGGCGGCCCAGACTGTGACATAACGTACATACACGTCTATACGGCGTCTCAGACTGTGACATAACGTACATACACATCTATACGGCGTCCCAGACTGTGGTATAACATACATACACGTCTATACGGCGGCCCAGCCTGTGACTTAACGTACATACACATCTATACGGCAGCCCAGACTGTGACATAACGTACATACACGTCTATACGGCAGCCCAGACTGTGACATAACGTACATACACGTCTATACGGCGGCCCAGACTGTGGCATAACGTACATACACGTCTATACGGCGGCCCAGCCTGTGACATAACGTGTATACACATCTATACGGCAGCCCAGACTGTGACATAACGTACATACACATCTATACGGCAGCCCAGACTGTGACATAACGTACATACACGTCTATACGGCAGCCCAGACTGTGACATAACGTACATACACGTCTATACGGCAGCCCAGACTGTGACATAACGTACATGCACGTCTATACGGCGGCCCAGACTGTGGCATAGCGTACATACACGTCTATACGGCGGCCCAGCCTGTGACATAACGTACATACACATCTATACGGCAGCCCAGACTGTGACATAACGTACATACACGTCTATACGGCAGCCCAGACTGTGACATAACGTACATACACGTCTATACGGCGGCCCAGAGTGTGGCATAACGTACATACACGTCTATACGGCGGCCCAGACTGTGACATAACGTACATACACGTCTATACGGCAGCCCAGACTGTGACATAACGTACATGCACATCTATACGGCAGCCCAGACTGTGACATAACGTACATACACGTCTATACCGCGGCCCAGACTGTGACATAACGTACAGACACGTCTATACGGCGGCCCAGACTGTGACATAACGTACATACACGTCTATACGGCGGCCCAGACTGTGACATAACGTACATACACATCTATACGGCGTCCCAGACTGTGACATAACGTACATACACGTCTATACGGCAGCCCAGACTGTGACATAACGTACATACACGTCTATACGGCGTCCCAGACTGTGACATAACGTACATACACGTCTATACGGCGTCCCAGACTCTGACATAACGTACATACACGTCTATACGGCGTCCCAGACTGTGACATAATGTACATACACATCTATACGGCGGCCAGACTGTGACATAACGTACATACACATCTATACGGCGGCCCAGACTGTGACATAACGTACATACACATCTATACGGCGGCCAGACTGTGACATAACGTACATACACATCTATATGGCGTCCCAGACTGTGACATAACGTACATACACATCTATACAGCGTCCCAGACTGTGACATAACGTACATACACGTCTATACGGCGGCTCAGACTGTGACATAACGTACATACACATCTATACGGCAGCCGAGACTGTGACATAACGTACATACACGTCTATACTGCGGCCCAGACTGTGACATAACGTACATACACGTCTATACGGCGGCCCAGACTGTGACATAACGTATATAAACATCTATACTGCGGCTCAGACAGTGACATAACGTATATAAACATCTATACGGCGGCCCAGACTGTGACATAACATACATACACGTCTATACGGCGGCCCAGACTGTGACATAACGTACATACACAACTATACGGCGGCCCAGACTGTTACATAACGTACATACACGTCTATACTGCGGCCCAGACTGTGACATAACGTACATACACGTCTATACGGCGGCCCAGACTGTTACATAACGTACATACACGTCTATACTGCGGCCCAGACTGTGACATAACGTACATACACGTCTATACGGCGGCCCAGACTGTGACATAACGTACATACACGTCTATACGGCGTCTCAGACTGTGACATAACGTACATACACATCTATACGGCGTCCCAGACTGTGGCATAACATACATACACGTCTATACGGCGGCCCAGCCTGTGACTTAACGTACATACACATCTATACGGCAGCCCAGACTGTGACATAACGTACATACACGTCTATACGGCAGCCCAGACTGTGACATAACGTACATACACGTCTATACGGCGGCCCAGACTGTGGCATAACGTACATACACGTCTATACGGCGGCCCAGCCTGTGACATAACGTACATACACATCTATACGGCAGCCCAGACTGTGACATAACGTACATACACGTCTATACGGCAGCCCAGACTGTGACATAACGTACATACACGTCTATACGGCAGCCCAGACTGTGACATAACGTACATGCACGTCTATACGGCGGCCCAGACTCTGGCATAGCGTACATACACGTCTATACGGCGGCCCAGCCTGTGACATAACGTACATACACATCTATACGGCAGCCCAGACTGTGACATAACGTACATACACGTCTATACGGCAGCCCAGACTGTGACATAACGTACATACACGTCTATACGGCGGCCCAGAGTGTGGCATAACGTACATACACGTCTATACGGCGGCCCAGACTGTGACATAACGTACATACACGTCTATACGGCAGCCCAGACTGTGACATAACGTACATGCACATCTATACGGCAGCCCAGACTGTGACATAACGTACATACACGTCTATACCGCGGCCCAGACTGTGACATAACGTACAGACACGTCTATACGGCGGCCCAGACTGTGACATAACGTACATACACGTCTATACGGCGGCCCAGACTGTGACATAACGTACATACACATCTATACGGCAGCCCAGACTGTGACATAACGTACATACACGTCTATACAGCATCCCAGACTGTGACATAACGTACATACACATCTATACGGCGGCCCAGACTGTGACATAACGTACATAGAGGTCTATACCGCGGCCCAGACTGTGACATAACGTACATACACGTCTATACCGCGGCCCAGACTGTGACATAACGTACAGACACGTCTATACGGCGTCCCAGACTGTGACATAACGTACATACACGTCTATACAGCATCCCAGACTGTGACATAACGTACATACACGTCTATACGGCAGCCCAGACTGTGACATAACGTACATACACGTCTATACAGCATCCCAGACTGTGACATAACGTACATACACATCTATACTGCGGCCCAGACTGTGACATAACGTACATACACGTCTATACAGCGGCTCAGACTGTGGCATAACGTACATACACATCTATACGGCGTCCCAGACTGTGACATAACGTACATAGACGTCTATACGGCGTCCCAGACTGTTACATAACGTACATACACGTCTATACGGCGGCTCAGACTGTGGCATAACGTATATACACATCTATACAGCGTCCCAGACTGTGACATAACGTACATACACATCTATACGGCGGCCCAGACTGTGACATAACGTACATACACGTCTATACGGCGTCCCAGACTGTGACATAACGTACATACACGTCTATACGGCGGCCCAGACTGTGATATAACGTACATACACATCTATACGGCGTCCCAGACTGTGACATAACGTACATACACGTCTATACGGCAGCCCAGACTGTGACATAACGTACATACACGTCTATACGGCGTCCCAGACTGTGACATAACGTACATACACGTCTATACGGCGTCCCAGACTCTGACATAACGTACATACACGTCTATACGGCGTCCCAGACTGTGACATAATGTACATACACATCTATACGGCGGCCAGACTGTGACATAACGTACATACACATCTATACGGCGGCCCAGACTGTGACATAACGTACATACACATCTATACGGCGGCCAGACTGTGACATAACGTACATACACATCTATATGGCGTCCCAGACTGTGACATAACGTACATACACATCTATACAGCGTCCCAGACTGTGACATAACGTACATACACGTCTATACGGCGGCTCAGACTGTGACATAATGTACATACACATCTATACGGCAGCCGAGACTGTGACATAACGTACATACACGTCTATACTGCGGCTCAGACTGTGACATAACGTACATACACGTCTATACGGCGGCCCAGACTGTGACATAACGTATATAAACATCTATACTGCGGCTCAGACAGTGACATAACGTATATAAACATCTATACGGCGGCCCAGACTGTGACATAACATACATACACGTCTATACGGCGGCCCAGACTGTGACATAACGTACATACACAACTATACGGCGGCCCAGACTGTTACATAACGTACATACACGTCTATACTGCGGCCCAGACTGTGACATAACGTACATACACGTCTATACGGCGGCCCAGACTGTTACATAATGTACATACACGTCTATACTGCGGCCCAGACTGTGACATAACGTACATACACGTCTATACGGCGGCCCAGACTGTGACATAACGTACATACACGTCTATACGGCGTCTCAGACTGTGACATAACGTACATACACATCTATACGGCGTCCCAGACTGTGGCATAACATACATACACGTCTATACGGCGGCCCAGCCTGTGACTTAACGTACATACACATCTATACGGCGGCCCAGACTGTGACATAACGTACATACACGTCTATACGGCAGCCCAGACTGTGACATAACGTACATACACGTCTATACGGCGGCCCAGACTGTGGCATAACGTACATACACGTCTATACGGCGGCCCAGCCTGTGACATAACGTACATACACATCTATACGGCAGCCCAGACTGTCACATAACGTACATACACGTCTATACGGCAGCCCAGACTGTGACATAACGTACATACACGTCTATACGGCAGCCCAGACTGTGACATAACGTACATGCACGTCTATACGGCGGCCCAGACTGTGGCATAGCGTACATACACGTCTATACGGCGGCCCAGCCTGTGACATAACGTACATACACATCTATACGGCAGCCCAGACTGTGACATAACGTACATACACGTCTATACGGCAGCCCAGACTGTGACATAACGTACATACACGTCTATACGGCGGCCCAGAGTGTGGCATAACGTACATACACGTCTATACGGCGGCCCAGACTGTGACATAACGTACATACACGTCTATACGGCAGCCCAGACTGTGACATAACGTACATGCACATCTATACGGCAGCCCAGACTGTGACATAACGTACATACACGTCTATACGGCGGCCCAGACTGTGACATAACGTACATACACGTCTATACGGCGGCCCAGACTGTGACATAACGTACATACACATCTATACGGCAGCCCAGACTGTGACATAACGTACATACACGTCTATACAGCATCCCAGACTGTGACATAACGTACATACACATCTATACGGCGGCCCAGACTGTGACATAACGTACATAGAGGTCTATACCGCGGCCCAGACTGTGACATAACGTACATACACGTCTATACCGCGGCCCAGACTGTGACATAACGTACAGACACGTCTATACGGCGGCCCAGACTGTGACATAACGTACATACACGTCTATACGGCGGCCCAGACTGTGACATAACGTACATACACATCTATACGGCAGCCCAGACTGTGACATAACGTACATACACGTCTATACAGCATCCCAGACTGTGACATAACGTACATACACATCTATACGGCGGCCCAGACTGTGACATAACGTACATAGAGGTCTATACCGCGGCCCAGACTGTGACATAACGTACATACACGTCTATACCGCGGCCCAGACTGTGACATAACGTACAGACACGTCTATACGGCGTCCCAGACTGTGACATAACGTACATACACGTCTATACAGCATCCCAGACTGTGACATAACGTACATACACGTCTATACGGCAGCCCAGACTGTGACATAACGTACATACACGTCTATACAGCATCCCAGACTGTGACATAACGTACATACACATCTATACTGCGGCCCAGACTGTGACATAACGTACATACACATCTATACGGCGGCCCAGACTGTGACATAACGTACATACACATCTATTCGGCATCCCAGACTGTGACATAACGTACATACACGTCTATACGGCGGCCCAGACTGTGACATAACGTACATACACGTCTATACGGCGGCCCAGACTGTGACATAACGTACATACACGTCTATACGGCGTCTAAGACTGTGACATAACATACATACACATCTATACTGCGGCCCAGACTGTGACATAACGTACATACACGTCTATACGGCGTCCCAGACTGTGACATAACGTACATACACGTCTATACTGCGGCCCAGCCTGTGACATAACGTACATACACATCTATACGGCGTCCCAGACTGTCACATAACGTACTTACACATCTATACGGCGTCCCAGACTGTGACATAACGTACATACACATCTATACAGCATCCCAGACTGTGACATAACGTACATACACATCTATACGGCGTCCCAGACTGTGACATAACGTACATACACATCTATACGGCGGCCCAGACTGTGACATAACGTACATACACGTCTATACGGCGTCCCAGACTGTGACATAATGTATATACATGTCTAAACGGCGTCCCAGACTGTGACATAACGTACATACACATCTATACGGCGGCCCAGACTGTGACATAACGTACATACACATCTATACGGCGGCCCAGACTGTGACATAACGTACATACACGTCTATACGGCGTCCCAGACTGTGACATAATGTATATACATGTCTAAACGGCGTCCCAGACTGTGACATAACGTACATACACATCTATACGGCGGCCCAGACTGTGACATAACGTACATACGCGTCTATACAGCGTCCCAGACTGTGACATAACGTACATACACATCTATACGGGGGCCCAGACTGTGACATAACGTATATACACATCTATACGGCGGCCCAGACTGTGACATAACGTACATACACATCTATACGGGGGCCCAGACTGTGACATAACGTATATACACATCTATACGGCGGCCCAGACTGTGACATAACGTACATACACGTCTATACGGCGGCCCAGACTGTGACATAACGTACATACACGTCTATACGGCAGCCCAGACTGTGACATAACGTACATACACATCTATACGGGGGCCCAGACTGTGACATAACGTACATACACATCTATACGGCGTCCCAGACTGTGACATAACGTACATACACATCTATACGGCGTCCCAGACTGTGACATAACGTACATACACATCTATACGGCGTCCCAGACTGTGACATAACGTATATACACGTCTATACGGCAGCCCAGACTGTGACATAACGTACATACACATCTATACGGGGGCCCAGACTGTGACATAACGTATATACACATCTATACGGCGGCCCAGACTGTGACATAACGTACATACACGTCTATACGGCGGCCCAGACTGTGACATAACGTACATACACGTCTATACGGCAGCCCAGACTGTGACATAACGTACATACACATCTATACGGGGGCCCAGACTGTGACATAACGTACATACACATCTATACGGCGTCCCAGACTGTGACATAACGTACATACACATCTATACGGCGTCCCAGACTGTGACATAACGTACATACACATCTATACGGCGTCCCAGACTGTGACATAACGTATATACACGTCTATACGGCAGCCCAGACTGTGACATAACGTACATACACATCTATACGGCGGCCCAGACTGTGACATAACGTACATACACGTCTATACGGCGGCCCAGACTGTGACATAACGTACATACACGTCTATACGGCAGCCCAGACTGTGACATAACGTACATACACGTCTATACGGCAGCCCAGACTGTGACATAACGTACATACACGTCTATACGGCGGCCCAGACTGTGACATAACGTACATACACATCTATACGGCGTCCCAGACTGTGACATAACGTACATACACATCTATACTGCGGCCTAGACTGTGACATAGCGTACATACACGTCTATACGGCGGCCCAGACTGTGACATAACGTACATACACATCTATACGGCAGCCCAGACTGTGACATAACGTACATATACGTCTATACGGCGGCCCAGACTGTGACATAACGTACATACACGTCTATACGGCGTCCCAGACTGTGACATAACGTACATACACATCTATACGGCGTCCCAGACTGTGACATAACGTACATACACGTCTATACGGCAGCCCAGACTGTGACATAACGTACATACACATCTATACGGCAGCCCAGACTGTGGCATAACGTACATACACGTCTATACGGCGGCCCAGCCTGTGACATGACGTACATACACATCTATACGGCGGCCCAGACTGTGACATAACATACATACACATCTATACGGCGGCCCAGACTGTGACATAGCGTACATACACGTCTATACGGCAGCCCAGACTGTGACATAACGTACATACACATCTATACGGCAGCCCAGACTGTGACATAACGTACATACCCGTCTATACGGCAGCCCAGACTGTGACATAACGTACATACACGTCTATACGGCAGCCCAGACTGTGACATAACGTACATACACATCTATACGGGGGCCCAGACTGTGACATAACGTACATACACATCTATACGGCGTCCCAGACTGTGACATAACGTACATACACATCTATACGGCGTCCCAGACTGTGACATAACGTACATACACATCTATACGGCGTCCCAGACTGTGACATAACGTATATACACGTCTATACGGCAGCCCAGACTGTGACATAACGTACATACACATCTATACGGCGGCCCAGACTGTGACATAACGTACATACACGTCTATACGGCGGCCCAGACTGTGACATAACGTACATACACGTCTATACGGCAGCCCAGACTGTGACATAACGTACATACACGTCTATACGGCAGCCCAGACTGTGACATAACGTACATACACGTCTATACGGCGGCCCAGACTGTGACATAACGTACATACACATCTATACGGCGTCCCAGACTGTGACATAACGTACATACACATCTATACTGCGGCCTAGACTGTGACATAGCGTACATACACGTCTATACGGCGGCCCAGACTGTGACATAACGTACATACACATCTATACGGCAGCCCAGACTGTGACATAACGTACATATACGTCTATACGGCGGCCCAGACTGTGACATAACGTACATACACGTCTATACGGCGTCCCAGACTGTGACATAACGTACATACACATCTATACGGCGTCCCAGACTGTGACATAACGTACATACACGTCTATACGGCAGCCCAGACTGTGACATAACGTACATACACATCTATACGGCAGCCCAGACTGTGGCATAACGTACATACACGTCTATACGGCGGCCCAGCCTGTGACATGACGTACATACACATCTATACGGCGGCCCAGACTGTGACATAACATACATACACATCTATACGGCGGCCCAGACTGTGACATAGCGTACATACACGTCTATACGGCAGCCCAGACTGTGACATAACGTACATACACATCTATACGGCAGCCCAGACTGTGACATAACGTACATACCCGTCTATACGGCAGCCCAGACTGTGACATAACGTACATACATGTCTATACTGCGGCCTAGACTGTGACATAACGTACATACACATCTATACGGCAGCCCAGACTGTGACATAACGTACATACACATCTATACGGCGGCCCAGACTGTGACATAACGTACATACACGTCTATACGGCGTCCCAGACTGTGACATAACGTACATACACGTCTATACGGCAGCCCAGACTGTGACATAACGTATGTACACATCTATACAGCGTCCCAGACTGTGACATAGCGTACATACACGTCTATACGGCGTCCCAGACTGTGACATAACGTACATACACATCTATACGGCGGCCCAGACTGTGACATAACGTACATACACGTCTATACGGCAGCCCAGACTGTGACATAACGTACATACACATCTATACGGCGGCCCAGACTGTGACATAACGTACATACGCGTCTATACGGCTGCCCATACTGTGACATAACGTACATACACATCTATACGGCGTCCCAGACTGTGACATAACGTACATACACGTCTATACGGCGGCCCAGACTGTGACATAACGTACATACACGTCTATACGGCGTCCCAGACTGTGACATAACGTATATACACATCTATACTGCGGCCCAGACTGTGACATAACGTACATACACGTCTATACGGCGTCCCAGACTCTGACATAACGTACATACACGTCTATACGGCAGCCCAGACTGTGACATAACGTACATACACGTCTATACGGCGGCCCAGACTGTGACATAACGTACATACACATCTATACGGCGTCCCAGACTGTGACATAACGTACATACACGTCTATACGGCGTCCCAGACTGTGACATAACGTACATACACATCTATACTGCAGCCCAGACTGTGACATAACGTACATACACATCTATACGGCGTCCCAGACTGTGACATAACGTACATACACATCTATACGGCGGCCCAGACTGTGACATAACGTACATACACGTCTATACGGCGTCCCAGACTGTGACATAACGTACATACACATCTATACTGCAGCCCAGACTGTGACATAACGTACATACACATCTATACGGCGTCCCAGACTGTGACATAACGTACATACCCGTCTATACGGCGGCCCAGACTGTGACATAACGTACAGTTAGGTCCATATATATTTGGACAGAGACAACATTTTTCTAATTTTGGTTCTACACATTACCACAATGAATTTTAAACAAAACAATTCAGATGCTGTTGAAGTTCAGACTTTCAGCTTTCATTTGAGGGTATCCACATTAAAATTGGATGAAGGGTTTAGGAGTTTCAGCTCCTTAACATGTGCCACCCTGTTTTTAAAGGGACGAAAAGTAATTGGACAATTGACTCCAAGGCTATTTCATGGACCGGTGTGGGCAATCCCTTCATTATGTCATTCTCAATTTAGCAGATAAAAGGCCTGGAGTTGATTTGAGGTGTGGGGCTTGCATTTGGAAGGTTTTGCTGTGAAGTAAACATGCAGTCAAAGGAGCTCTCCATGCCGGTGAAACAAACCATCCTTAAGCTGCAAAAACAGAAAAAAACCATCCGAGAAATTGCTACAATATTAGGAGTGGCAAAATCTACAGTTTGGTACATCCTGAGAAAGAAAGAAGCACTGGTGAACTCATCAATGCAAAAAGACCTAGGCGCCCTCAGAAGACAACAGTGGTGGATGATCGCAGAATAATCTCCATGGTGAAGAGAAACCCCTTCTCAACAGCCAACCAAGCGAACAACACTCTCCAGGAGGTAGACGTATCAATATCCAAATCTACCATAAAGAGAAGACTGCATGAAAGTAAATACAGAGGGTTCACTGCACGGTGCAAGCCACTCATAAGCATCAAGAATAAAAAGGCTAGACTGGACTTTGCTAAAAAACATCTAAAAAAGCCAGCCCAGTTCTGGAAGAACATTCTTTGGACAGATGAAATCAAGATCAACCTCTACCAGAATGATGGAAAGAGAAAAGTATGGCGAAGGCGTGGTACAGCTCATGATCCAAAGCATACCACATCATCTGTAAAACACTGTGGAGGCAGTGTGATGGCTTGGGCATGCATGGCTGCCAGTGGCACTGGGTCACTAGTGTTTATTGATGATGTGACACAGGACAGAAGCAGCTGAATGAATTCTGATGTATTCAGAGCCATACTGTGTGCTCAGATCCAGCCAAATGCAGCCAAACTGATTGGTCGTCGTTTCATACTACAGATGGACAATGACCCAAAACATAAAGCCAAAGCAACCCAGTAGTTTATTAAAGCAAAGAAGTGGAATATTCTTGAATGGCCAAGTCAGTCATCTGATCTCAACCCAATTGAGCATGCATTTCACTTGTTAAAGACTAAACTTCAGACAGAAAGGCCCACAAACAAACAGCAAATGAAAACCACCGCAGTGAAGGCCTAGCAGAGCATCAAAAAGGAGTTAACCCAGTGTCTGGTGATGTCCATGAGTTCAAGACTTCAGGCAGTCATTGCCAACAAAGGGTTTTCAACCAAGTACTAGAAATGAACATTTTATTTACAATTATTTAATCTGTCCAATTACTTTTGGTCCCTTTAAAAACAGGGTGGCACATGTTAAGGAGCTGAAACTCCTAAACCCTTCATCCAATTTTAATGTGGATACCCTCAAATGAAAGCTGCAAGTCTTAACTTCAACTGCATCTGAATTGTTTTGTTTAAAATTCATTGTGGTAATGTCTAGAACCAAAATTAGAAAAATGTTGTCTCTGTCCAAATATATATGGACCTAACTGTACATACACGTCTATACGGCGGCCCAGACAGTGACATAACATACATACACATCTATACGGCGGGCCAGACTGTGACATAACGTACATACACGTCTATACGGCGGCCCAGCCTGTTACATAACGTACATACACGTCTATACGGCGTCCCAGACTGTGACATAACGTACATACACGTCTATACGGCGGCCCAGCCTGTTACATAACGTACATACACGTCTATACGGCGTCCCAGACTGTGACATAACGTACATACACGTCTATACGGCGTCCCAGACTGTGACATAACGTACATACACATCTATACTGCGGCCCAGACTGTGACATAACGTACATACACATCTATACGGCGTCCCAGACTGTGACATAACGTACATACACGTCTATACTGCGGCCCAGACTGTGACATAACGTACATACACATCTATACGGCGTCCCAGACTGTGACATAACGTACATACACATCTATACGGCAGCCCAGACTGTGACATAACGTACATACACGTCTATACAGCGGCCCAGACAGTGACATAACATACATACACATCTATACGGCGGCCCAGACTGTGACATAACGTACATACACATCTATACGGCGGCCCAGACTGTGACATAACGTACATACACATGTATACGGCGTCCCAGACTGTGACATAACGTACATACACATCTATACGGCGGCCCAGACTGTGACATAACGTACATACACATGTATACGGCGTCCCAGACTGTGACATAACGTACATACACGTCTATACTGCGGCCCAGACTGTGACATAACGTACATACACATCTATACGGCGTCCCAGACTGTGACATAACGTACATACACGTCTATACAGCGGCCCAGACAGTGACATAACATACATACACATCTATACGGCGTCCCAGACTGTGACATAACGTACATACACATCTATACGGCGGCCCAGACTGTGACATAGCGTACATACACATCTATACGGCGGCCCAGACTGTGACATAACGTACATACACGTCTATACAGCGGCCCAGACTGTGACATAACGTACATACACGTCTATACTGCGGCCCAGACTGTGACATAACGTACATACACATCTATACGGCAGCCCAGACTGTGACATAACGTACATACACATCTATACTGCAGCCCTGACTGTGACATAACGTACATACACGTCTATACTGCGGCCCAGACTGTGACATAGCGTACATACACATCTATACGGCGGCCCAGACTGTGACATAGCATACATACACGTCTATACAGCGGCCCAGACAGTGACATAACGTACATACACGTCTATACGGCAGCCCAGACTGTGACATAACGTACATACACGTCTATACGGCGGCCCAGACTGTGACATAACGTACATACACATCTATACGGCAGCCCAGACTGTGACATAACGTACATACACATCTATACTGCAGCCCAGACTGTGACATAACGTACATACACGTCTATACTGCGGCCCAGACTGTGACATAACGTACATACACATCTATACGGCAGCCCAGACTGTGACATAACGTACATACACATCTATACGGCGTCCCAGACTGTGACATAACGTACATACACATCTATACGGCAGCCCAGACTGTGACATAACGTACATACACGTCTATACGGCGGCCCAGACTGTGACATAACGTACATACACATCTATACGGCAGCCCAGACTGTGACATAACGTACATACACGTCTATACGGCGGCCCAGACTGTGACATACCGTACATACACATCTATACGGCGTCCTAGACTGTGACATAACGTACATACACGTCTATACAGCGTCCCAGACTGTGACATAACGTACATACACATCTATACGGCGGCCCAGACTGTGACATAACGTACATACACGTCTATACGGCGGCCCAGACTGTGACATAACGTACATACACGTCTATACGGCGGCCCAGACTGTGACATAACGTACATACACATCTATACGGCAGCCCAGACTGTGACATAACGTACATACACGTCTATACGGCGGCCCAGACTGTGACATACCGTACATACACATCTATACGGCAGCCCAGACTGTGACATAGCGTACATACACGTCTATACAGCGTCCCAGACTGTGACATAACGTACATACACATCTATACGGCGTCCTAGACTGTGACATAACGTACATACACGTCTATACTGCGGCCTAGACTGTGACATAGCGTACATACACATCTATACTGCGGCCCAGACTGTGACATAACGTACATACACGTCTATACGACGGCCCAGACTGTGACATAACGTACATACACATCTATACGGCGTCCCAGACTGTGACATAACGTACATACACATCTATACGGCAGCCCAGACTGTGACATAACGTACATACACATCTATACGGCGGCCCAGACTGTGACATAGCGTACATACACATCTATACGGCGTCCCAGACTGTGACATAACGTACATACACGTCTATACGGCATCCCAGACTGTGACATAATGTACATACACGTCTATACAGCGTCCCAGACTGTGACATAACGTACATACACGTCTATACGGCGTCCCAGACTGTGACATAACGTACATACACATCTATACGGCGTCCCAGACTGTGACATAACGTACATACACGTCTATACGGCGTCCCAGACTGTGACATAACGTACATACACGTCTATACAGCGTCCCAGACTGTGACATAATGTACATACACGTCTATACGGCGTCCCAGACTGTGACATAACGTACATACACATCTATACGGCGTCCCAGACTGTGACATAACGTAAATACACGTCTATACGGCGTCCCAGACTGTGACATAACGTACATACACGTCTATACGGCGTCCCAGACTGTGACATAACGTACATACACGTCTATACAGCGTCCCAGACTGTGACATAATGTACATACACATCTATACAGCGTTCCAGACTGTGACATAACGTACATACACATCTATACGGCGTCCCAGACTGTGACATAACGTACATACACATCTATACGGCGTCCCAGACTGTGACATAACGTACATACACGTCTATACAGCGGCCCAGACAGTGACATAACGTACATACACATCTATACGGCGGCCCAGACTGTGACATAACGTACATACACGTCTATACGGCGGCCCAAACTGTGACATAACGTACATACACTTGTATACGGCGTCCCAGACTGTGACATAACGTACATACACATCTATACGGCGGCCCAGACTGTGACATAACGTACATACACGTCTATACGGCGGCCCAGACTGTGACATAACGTACATACACGTCTATACGGCGGCCCAGACTGTGACATAACGTACATACACATCTATACGGCGTCCCAGACTGTGACATAACGTACATACATGTCTATACTGCGGCCTAGACTGTGACATAGCGTACATACACATCTATACTGCGGCCCAGACTGTGACATAACGTACATACACGTCTATACGACGGCCCAGACTGTGACATAACGTATATACACATCTATACAGCGTCCCAGACTGTGACATAACGTACATACACATCTATACGGCGTCCCAGACTGTGACATAACGTACATACACATCTATACGGCGTCCCAGACTGTGACATAACGTACATACACATCTATACGGCAGCCCAGACTGTGACATAACGTACATACACATCTATACGGCGTCCCAGACTGTGACATAACGTACATACATGTCTATACTGCGGCCTAGACTGTGACATAGCGTACATACACATCTATACTGCGGCCCAGACTGTGACATAACGTACATACACGTCTATACGACGGCCCAGACTGTGACATAACGTACATACACGTCTATACTGCGGCCCAGACAGTGACATAACGTACATACACATCTATACGGCAGCCCAGACTGTGACATAACGTACATACACATCTATACGGCGGCCCAGACAGTGACATAATGTACATACACGTCTATACGACGGCCCAGACTGTGACATAACGTACATACACATCTATACGACGGCCCAGACTGTGACATAACGTACATACACATCTATACGACGGCCCAGACTGTGACATAACGTACATACACGTCTATACTGCGGCCCAGACAGTGACATAACGTACATACACATCTATACGGCAGCCCAGACTGTGACATAACGTACATACACATCTATGCGGCGGCCCAGACTGTGACATAACGTACATACACGTCTATACGGCGGCCCAGACTGTGACATAACGTACATACACGTCTATACGGCGGCCCAGACTGTGACATAACGTACATACACATCTATACGGCGTCCCAGACTGTGATATAACGTACATACACGTCTATACGGCGGCCCAGACTGTGACATAACGTACATACACGTCTATACGGCGGCCCAGACTGTGACATAACGTACATACACGTCTATACGGCGGCCCAGACTGTGACATAACGTACATACACATCTATACGGCGGCCCAGACTGTGACATAACGTACATATGACGCGCCCCCTGGGACATATTCCTTTCTGAGGGGAATACCCGGCACCGGATCAGATGGGGGGGTTGTAGTCTCCGAGCGGCTGTGACCCGGTCCCGTGCCCAGGGCGTCAAGCTCAGTGTTATGTGGCAGTCTTTACTGATGTTATTAAAGTTCGTTGTGTCGACTACGCCACCCGTTGTGATGCGGTCACTGTGGCCGCCGCTGCAGCAGGGTCCGCTGAGGCTGATGGTGGATGCGCAGCTTGGTGGGATAACCCCCAACGGGAGGGGTATAGCCTCAGAGGGGACAGGCGCAGAGGATGGGGGTTGTGGTGGTGCGGTGCAGCCGGTAATGATGACAGACTCGGGTTGTGCAGTTAAGGGTCTTTACTTACTGCAGATGTTCCTGGTCACTCTAGCTCCAAGTGACCTCCCGAGCCGTGCTGCGTCCACCAGGTCCTGGATCCGGCCAACCCCCAAACAAGTCCGGAGCGTGGCCCTGAGCTCTCCCTCTGTCCTTACTTCAGCCGTCCCCACCAGTGATTCACCTAAGTCCAGCTCCCTCGGGCCTTCTGTTGGGCAACCTTTGGCCTTAGGTTCCCTGACCCTTCCTGTGGTGTGCCTTCAGGGTGAATGTAGTGGGTGACCGTGACAGACACTGCCCACGGTCTCCGGTCTCTGGCTGGGGAATGTCTTTGCCCCCACCAGCTTGGGTTCCGGTACCCTTCTGCTGACTCCTCACCCGGTGCTCTAATTTGGGTTCTTGGGTCCCTTCTGCTGTCCCCCTCTGGGTCTTTCTCTTTCTTTCTCCTCTCTCTCTCTCCAGGGCTGCTGTTGTCTTCTCTCTCCTCTCCAACTGACTTGTTCTCAGCGTCTGACCCTGATCTAAGTTGGTGCCCTCCTTATATATCCCTCTATGTGTGAGCTCAGGTGACCAGCACCCAATGAGCTCCTACTACTACCCAGACTGCTCCCCCTATCTGCCCCTACACTACATGGGATGTACCACCCCCCTCCCACTCCAGCCAGGAACAGGCTCGGTTGTACCTGCACATTTCTAAGTGGGAGTACCGTCGGCCTGCTCCTCTGGAATGGGATGTATGTAGTGCATGCAGTCTATCTGAGCTCAGTTCCACACTCCTTCCTTACCCGGGAGTGGAATATCACACCTCTGGGTTGAGGTGCAATACCCCTGTAGCAGCCGAATCCTCAGGGTGCTACATTCCCCCCTGGTAAATCACAGCACGTCCTCGGGCTGTAAGACATAAACAACACCAAAACATACAAAAATTTTTTTCATAAACATATAAAACAACATATATTAGCAAATAAAACATTCTCGTCGCCTCTGGCTCCTCCTCCGGTCACTGTGCAACGTGTGACCGGGTAAAGTGCGACAGTCTCTCTGGAAAACTGGTTTTCCTATAAAACCAGTAGGGGGCGCTTTAGGAAGCGCAACTATATACAGGGGAAGTTGGCCGCTCTCAGTCCTCGGCCAGGTAAAGGGAAGGGAATGGCTGCTCACAGTCCTCAGCCTGGTATGGATTACGGAATAACGGGTAAACAGTTCACTGGTCCCAACGGGGACTATTTTAGCAGCAGCAACAGTTCCAGTTTCTATATACCCCGATTGGGTAACTATTTACAACACTTCTCGGCCGCACTCAACGGCGTCTTCCTCCTGCTCTTTGCTTATAGCTGGTTGTTACTTCAGACCCGTCCGGGTCCTCTGGCTCCTCCTCCTCGCACCGCAACTCCTCCTCCGTCAGGCGGTGTACGTGGAGGGCATAAGGTCCTTTGGCACACTTGTGCCGGGTGAAAGTGACCTCGTCTCCGACGTAGAGGTCACGGCCTTTGTGACCTTCCGGCAGGTGGGACTCGACGTCTCTGCGAGTCACAAAAACGTCACCGCGGTTGTTACGGTCCCGAATAAAGCCCCACCCATGCTGCGGGTTGAACTTTATCACTGTCCCGATGGTGCGGGGACAATGCGCTGCACGGGGGTTCCTCCTAGTCCGGCTCTTCTGCTCCGCGCTCTGGATTTGGGCCTGTTGTTCTCTGACCCGCCTCTCCTCCCGTTCTCTCTTAAACTCTGCCAGCTGTTGACGGCAACACTCTGTACGTTCAGCTGCGGCTGCCCGAGTTTCTCCGGTGAACCCCATCAAATCTTCTCCCGTGGGGTCCCACACGAATTGGGCTTCTGCTAGAGGAGGCGAGACCCGAGCCACGGGCTTCGGAGCCGGGATTAGGGGCTCACACAAGGGCCCTAGTCTTTGCTGCCGCTCCAGCTCAGGGTACCCTTCGGGCCAGATGAAGGGCCGCCCGTCCGGCCATGTGAGCTGGCCGAAGAGGTCCTCCCCCAGGTGTGGCACCCTTGGTATTGCGGGCGCGGGCGCGGTGGTGGTGGCGCCCGGGTTGCCCAGGCCTTGCGGCCAGGCCTGGGGCACCTGGAAGGTGAAGGGCACCGTTAGGACGGCGGCGCCCTGGGCTACCTGGCCTTGCGGCCAGGCTGGAGGCTCCGCGGAGGTAGGGGGCGCTGTTGGTGGT
The DNA here is from genome assembly GCF_046119375.1 of Phyllobates terribilis. NCBI lineage: Eukaryota > Metazoa > Chordata > Amphibia > Anura > Dendrobatidae > Phyllobates > Phyllobates terribilis. The sequence goes on along the minus strand of NW_027362765.1, from coordinate 511,553,819 downwards.
GCGGCGCCCGGGGGTACTAGGCCTTGCGACCAGGCTGGTGGTAATTCCTGCTTTGTCACGCTCCGGGTCGAGGCGCGTGACGTCACAGGGGTCGCTGCGGCGGCTTCCGGTCGGGGCCTAGTCCATGGCGGTGACATGGCGGCTACGGGCACAGCAGGGGGACTTTCGGGCTCTGCGACGGGGAGCTGGGGCAGGTAAGCGGTGTCACGGCTTGGGGTATAGGCGTCCCCTTTACCTGCCTCCATGCGTTCGGCTCCCTCCTCGGCGCCGTCTCCGGCCTTGGGTCCTCCCGCGCCATCCTCAGAGGCGGTCTGTTTCCTCTTCCAGGGTAGCGTGCTCTGTTGACTGGTCTCTACTTGCTGGGCCATCTCCCGGCTCCACTCCGCCAGTATCTCACGCTGTACCCGGGCCATCCTCCTTGCGAGGCCCTCCAGGGCAGTTTGTGCACACTCCCGGTCTCGGGGGAGCTGCGCTAGGATCTCCGCTAGACCTAGCGGGGTTGTGGACTCTAGCAGGCTCCTGACCATCGGGTCGGTGCTGCTCTGCTCGGCTTCCGGCAGGCTCCTGGCCAGCGGGCCGGTGCTGCTCTGCTCTCCTCCTTCTTCCTTCTGCAGGCTCCTGGCCAGCGGGCCGGTGCTGCTCTGCTGCCGCTCCATTCCCGGGTCTACTCTTCCTCTTCTCGACTCCGGGTGCTCTCGCTCTAGACACCTTGTCTCCGGGTGCGCTCGTTCTAGACTCCTCCAAGCGACACCCATCTTTTCTCTTTTCCTTCGTCTCCTCCCACTTCGAGGGCGGTCCCGGGGCAACTCGGTGACTGTCAGCTCCAGGGGTAGTTCTTTCACGCTGACAGACACCTCCAGCATCACAGTCTCTGTTGGTGGGGGCGGTTTCCACTTTTGGCGCCATTTTCTGTCCCGGCCCACGATGGGAGGTGGCCTCTTGCCCTCCTTTGGCACGCCCATAATGGCGTCCGCTGCTCTTCCAAGGCGGGAAATCTGCGGTTTTGGCGGGAATCGCTTCCCAGTGGCGGGAAACTCGGCAGATGGCGGGAACAAGCTGGAAATGGCGGACAATCGGCGGGAAACGACTGGTGATGGAGTCCGATGGCGTGGACCCTCCGGAACCGGCGGGAGACTTCTTTCTGAGGTAAACTTGCACTTTTCTTCAGGCACGCAGTACCCGGGTGTTGCGGGCACGTAATCCTGCCGACTACGCCAAAGTTGACGCGCCCCCTGGGACATATTCCTTTCTGAGGGGAATACCCGGCACCGGATCAGATGGGGGGGTTGTAGTCTCCGAGCGGCTGTGACCCAGTCCCGTGCCCAGGGCGTCAAGCTCAGTGTTATGTGGCAGTCTTTACTGATGTTATTAAAGTTCGTTGTGTCGACTACGCCACCCGTTGTGATGCGGTCACTGTGGCCGCCGCTGCAGCAGGGTCCGCTGAGGCTGATGGTGGATGCGCAGCTTGGTGGGATAACCCCCAACGGGAGGGGTATAGCCTCAGAGGGGACAGGCGCAGAGGATGGGGGTTGTGGTGGTGCGGTGCAGCCGGTAATGATGACAGACTCGGGTTGTGCAGTTAAGGGTCTTTACTTACTGCAGATGTTCCTGGTCACTCTAGCTCCAAGTGACCTCCCGAGCCGTGCTGCGTCCACCAGGTCCTGGATCCGGCCAACCCCCAAACAAGTCCGGAGCGTGGCCCTGAGCTCTCCCTCTGTCCTTACTTCAGCCGTCCCCACCAGTGATTCACCTAAGTCCAGCTCCCTCGGGCCTTCTGTTGGGCAACCTTTGGCCTTAGGTTCCCTGACCCTTCCTGTGGTGTGCCTTCAGGGTGAATGTAGTGGGTGACCGTGACAGACACTGCCCACGGTCTCCGGTCTCTGGCTGGGGAATGTCTTTGCCCCCACCAGCTTGGGTTCCGGTACCCTTCTGCTGACTCCTCACCCGGTGCTCTAATTTGGGTTCTTGGGTCCCTTCTGCTGTCCCCCTCTGGGTCTTTCTCTTTCTTTCTCCTCTCTCTCTCTCCAGGGCTGCTGTTGTCTTCTCTCTCCTCTCCAACTGACTTGTTCTCAGCGTCTGACCCTGATCTAAGTTGGTGCCCTCCTTATATATCCCTCTATGTGTGAGCTCAGGTGACCAGCACCCAATGAGCTCCTACTACTACCCAGACTGCTCCCCCTATCTGCCCCTACACTACATGGGATGTACCACCCCCCTCCCACTCCAGCCAGGAACAGGCTCGGTTGTACCTGCACATTTCTAAGTGGGAGTACCGTCGGCCTGCTCCTCTGGAATGGGATGTATGTAGTGCATGCAGTCTATCTGAGCTCAGTTCCACACTCCTTCCTTACCCGGGAGTGGAATATCACACCTCTGGGTTGAGGTGCAATACCCCTGTAGCAGCCGAATCCTCAGGGTGCTACACATACACATCTATGCGGCGGCCCAGACTGTGACATAACGTACATACACGTCTATACGGCGGCCCAGACTGTGACATAACGTACATACACGTCTATACGGCGGCCCAGACTGTGACATAACGTATATACACGTCTATACGGCGGCCCAGACTGTGACATAACGTACATACACATCTATAAGGCGGCCCAGACTGTGACATAACGTACATACACATCTATACGGCGGCCCAGACTGTGACATAACGTACATACACATCTATACTGCAGCCCAGACTGTGACATAACGTACATACACGTCTATACGGCAGCCCAGACTGTGACATATCATACATACACGTCTATACTGCGGCCCAGACTGTGACATATCGTACATACACGTCTATACGGCGGCCCAGACTGTGACATAATGTACATACATGTCTATACAGCGTCCCAGACTGTGACATAATGTACATACACGTCTATACGGCGTCCCAGACTGTGACATAATGTACATACACGTCTATACAGCGTCCCAGACTGTGACATAACGTACATACACGTCTATACGGCGTCCCAGACTGTGACATAACGTACATACACGTCTATACAGCGTCCCAGACTGTGACATAATGTACATACACGTCTATACGGCGTCCCAGACTGTGACATAACGTACATACACATCTATACAGCGTTCCAGACTGTGACATAACGTACATACACGTCTATACGGCATCCCAGACTGTGACATAACGTACATACACGTCTATACGGCATCCCAGACTGTGACATAACGTACATACACGTCTATACGGCGTCCCAGACTGTGACATAACGTACATACACGTCTATACGGCGGCCCAGACTGTGACATAACGTACATACAGGTCTATACGGCGGCCCAGACTGTGACATAACGTACATACACATCTATACGGCGTCCCAGACTGTGACATAACGTACATACACGTCTATACGGCATCCCAGACTGTGACATAACGTACATACACATCTATACTGCGGCCCAGACTGTGACATAACGTACATACACATCTATACGGCGGCCCAGCCTGTGACATAACGTACATACACGTCTATATGGCGGCCCAGCCTGTTACATAACGTACATACACGTCTATACGGCGGCCCAGCCTGTGACATAACGTACATACACGTCTATACGGCGGCCCAGCTTGTGACATAACGTACATACACATCTATATGGCGGCCCAGCCTGTGATATAACGTATATATGTAGCGCCCCGAGGGTTCGGCCGCTACAGGGGTATTGCACCTCAGTCCAGAGGTGTGATATTCCACTCCCGGGTAAGGATGGAGTATGGACCAGGGCTCAGTTAGCTGCATACAGCACACACACCCCATTTCCGAGGGACAGCTCAACGGTGCTCCCACTAGACATAAGTGCAGGCACGACCGACTATGTCCCTGCCTGGAGTGGGGAGGGGGGTGGAACACCCAGTGTTGTAGGGGCAGATAGGGGGTTGGTTCCTGAGCATAGGAAGGAGCTCATTGGTTGCTGGTCACCTGGGCTCATGGCTAGAGGGAGGTATAAAAAGGTGGGCACCATCTTAGTTCTGGGTCAGTTCAGCCAGAGGAGAAGACAGGGCGTAGAGGCTCTGTAGGAGCTCTACTCCAGGAGGGCCTAGTGAGAGGCCGAGGAGGAGGTGAAGGGGAGCTGGGATTTTGGCTCATCTCAGCTCCAAGAGAACGGAACAGAAAGGAACAGAGAAAGAGAAGGAGAGACAGAGAAACAGAAGGGCTCAGGAACAAGAAGGTGGAAGGGACCCTAAGAACCCAAGAGAATCCAGGGTGCAGGGTCAGGCAGATTAAGGGTACCGGATCCCAAGTTGGTGGAGGAGAAACAACCCTCAGCCAAAGACCGGTCGTCGTGATCATCTATTGGTGCGACACCTCATCAAATCTGCTAGGAAGGCACCATATAGGACAGCGCAGGACGGGGCCCACGTTTAACCGCACAAGTCCGCGGCAGCCGGACAAAAGTGGGTCACTGGTGAGGCAGGCCAGAGAAAGGATTAAAGGGGGTCCTGTGCCATGCTCTTGACTGCTTGGGAGTTGACCGAGCCCCACACCTGGTGGACGCAGCACGGCTTGGGCGGTCACTGCCGACGGAAGTGACCCGGGACAAACGAACTGTGAGTAAAGACCCTGGACTGTAACTTGTTGTCCGTGTGCTCCTTCGCTCCTCCGGCACTACCGGTACTGGGACCTTCACCACCATCACTCCCACCATCCACTACACTGCCCTGGGGCCGCACTCTTCCCGTGGGGAGTCACACCATCCCAGCTGCATTCATCATCAGCCCCAGCGGACTGCCTTGCAGCGGCGGTTCCTAATAACCGCAATCCACGGGTGGCGTAGTCGGACATTATCTGAAGCACGTAGCAGACTACCAATGGTCTGACCACCCTGAGCCGCGGGACCGGGCCGCCACTACTACTACCCCCATTGTTCCCCTATCGCCCGGATCCGCGTGCCCCACGGCCCAGGGGGCGAGTCACATACACGTCTATACTGCGGCCCAGCCTGCGACATAACGTACATCAATGTCTATACGTTGGCCCAGCCTGTGACATAGCGTACATACACATCTATACGGCGGCCCAGCCTGTGACATAACGTACATACACGTCTATACGGCGGCCCAGACTGTGACATAACGTACATACACGTCTATACGGCGGTCCATACTGTTACATAAAGTACATACATGTCTATATGGTGGCCCAGCCTGTGACATAATGTACATTGTGTCATTGTCTTGTTGGAATGTGAACCTCCATCCCAGTCACTTCACTGAAAGACTGAAACAGGTTTTGCCCAAGAATATCCCTTTATTTTGCACCATCCATCTTCTCCTCGACTCAGACATAATTTTCCCTGTCCCTGCTGCTGAAAAACATCCCCACAACATGATGCTGCCACCACAATGTTTCACTGTGGGGATGCTGTTCTTGGGGTGAGGAGCTGTGTTATTTTGATTCCAGACATAGCGTTTTCCTTGGTGATCAAAAAGTTACATTTTGGTCTTATCTGACCACAGCACCTTCTTCCATACATTTGAGGAGTCTCCCACATGTGTTTTTGCAAGCTCAAAACAAGCCTTACAATTTTTGTGTGTAAGTCTCTGCTTGAGAACTCTGCAACTTCTTAAGGGTTACCTTTGGTCTCTGTGCTGCTTCTCTGATTAATACCCTCCTTGCCCGGGCTGAGAGTTTTGGTGAGCGGCCCTCTCTTGGCAGGTTTGTTGTGGTACCATGTTCTTTCCATTTGATGATAATGGATTTGATGGAGCTCCGGGGGATCATCAGAGATTGGGATATTTTTTTTGTAAACCAGCCCTGAGTTGTACTTCTCAATAACTTTATCCCTGACTTGTTTGGAGATCCCCTTGATCTTCATGGTATTTGGTTAGTGGTGCCTCTTGCTTAATGCTGCTGCAGCATCTGTGGCCTTTCAGAAAAGGTGTGTATATACTGACAGACCATGTGACACTTAGATTGCACACAGGTGGACTTCCTTTCTCTAAGCATGTGACTTATGAAGGTAATTGCTTGCACCAGAAATTTTCAGGAGCTTCATAGCAAAAGGGATGAATACATATGCACATGCCAATTTTTAATTATTTGATCCCATAAATTTAATTTATGCCTATATTTTTCTCACTTCACTTCACCAACTTAGACTATTTAGTGCTGATTCATCACACACAGTTCAGATTACAAAAATATTTAAACACAGGTTGTAAGGTAAAAAAATAGGTAAAAAGCCAAGGGGGTGAATACATTTGCAAGCCACTGTACATAGACGTCTACTAGTTGGTGCAGACTGTGACATAACATACATACACGTCTGTAAGGTGGTGCAGACTGTGATATAAAGTACAGTAGGTGGGACAGACACATGCACCACACCCAGGTCTGGAAGAATAGTAGCCTCCTAGTAAGCAGTCGTCCCTAATTAGCAGTGCATATCTGAGGAGGGATCCTGTGCAGGGCCTGCAATCTACTGAGTGTGTTAATCAGGCTATAAAAGGACTAACCAGTCTAATCTGGGGCATCCCTGATGAAGGAAGCTAATTGCTCACAATACGCGTAGGAATTGGTCCATTTAGCCATCTTTACTGCCATCGTGGCGTCACGCAAAACCGGGTTACTGGAGTTCACCAGCATACTCAGTTCACCGGAGTTCTTCAACACCGACGGGCGTGAGTCCCAGCGAGCATCTGCAGCTTCTACTTTCAAGCGCGCGGCATCGGTTGGGGCTCCGCCTGCAAATGGACTAACACCCGTAAGAGTACTCCAACACTCCTTTACAATTCAACTTGGATTTTTGAACATGGAAATCTAATAGAAGATGCTCAGGTACCTGAGAACTGAGTTAGCACATTTAGGTCTATGGCTATGTTCAGACATTCAGTTTTTTTGCTGCGTTTTTTTATGCAAATTTTAAGCTGCATTTTACAGTACCAGCAAAAACTATGAGATTTCAGAAATCTCATGCACACACATAGTTTTTTTTCCTGACTGAATGGTAAAACTGCTGCTTTTTTGTAAACTGCAGCATATCAATTCTTTCAGCGTTTTTGCAGCTTTTTTTTTCACCCATAGAAAGCAATGACTAAGTCCAAAAGAACAGCAAAAATACGGCAAAAAATGTTGCCATCAGTTTTTACTGCATTTTCAGTGAAAAACAGCAGGTACAGTAGGATATAAAACACATTTATTTTTGTGATTTTCTCAAGTTTAAACCAAAATGTCGGTGTCCTCACCTGAGAACAACAGTTAGGATTAGTACTAGTGTTGAGCGAGCATGCTCGACACTGCTCGGTACTCGCCCGAGCATCACGCTACTCGGGATGTTCGGTGAGCACCGAGCATTTCCGGGTTACTCGGGCGGGAGCTCTGGTCTCCGCCCTGCATGTTTGGCGCTCTTTACAGAGCCAATAAACATGCAGGGATTGCCAGCCAGTCACTGTAATGCACGCAGCCATGTTGTTTGTAGGCATTACAGTGATTGGCTGGCCGCACAGCGTCACCTCGAGTATTTAAAACCAGGCGCCGCCATCTTGGACACATTCGCTCCGGATCAGACAGTGTAGGGACAGCGCTGCTGATTTAGGGAGAGATATATCCTGCAAAATAGTTAGTGTAGGGTCTGTAAAGGCTGCCAGATCAAACAAACAGTCCTTCTCAGGACTAATATCCATCCCAGATATCAGGCAGGCAGGCAGGCTGTATAGGAGACGCAGTGGTTATACCAGCAAACGCTGCATTACAGTCCTGTGTGCTCCTGTTGCTGAAATTGCTGGACTTAGCTCCAGGTCTCGAGGGCCAGGAAAAATCCTATTTTTTCATCTAAATCCTCTTTTTTTTTCCCTCCTTCACACTGTATAAATACCCGTCTTATTAACCTTTTGGTGTCACCCCCCCCCCCAAAAAAAAAAGCGTGTCTCTGATTTTTCAGACACAAATATATCTGTTGAAAATAGTCTGGTGTAGGCCAGAGAGACAGAAGTGTGCTTTTGCTGTTCCACGGTAAAAAATCTCTATTATCCTGCTCTTGGCATTTTTTGCCGTAAAAAAAAATAAATAATAGTGTCTCCCTGATTTTTCAGACACAAATATATCTGTTGAAAATAGTCTGGTGTAGGCCCGAGAAATACAAGTGTGGTTTTGCAGTTCCACAGTTCAAATCTCTGTATTATGCACTTTTGGGCTATTTGTATCTAAAAAAAACAGTTTGAGTGTGTCGCTCACTGTTCAGCCGCAAATATATATATTAGTAAATGGCGTTTTGGCATTTTTTGCCGTAAAAAAATAAATAGTGTCTCCTGATTGTTCAGACACAAATATATCTGTTGTCCCCTTTTATGCCCACTCCATCCATCTGGACCATCGAAATGTTTTGCCGTGCAACGCTCGATGGTCCAGATGGATGGAGTGCAGGATGGCTGGTTGATGGACACCCCATGCAAACACGGCTATGGCGCCAACAAGGAGGAGGTGGAGTAATGTTTTGGGCTGGAATCATGGGGAGAGAGATTGTCGGCCCCTTTAGGATCCCTGAAGGGGTAAAAATGAACTCCATAATGTATGTTAAGCTTCTCAAACAGCACTTCCTTCCATGGTTCAAGAAGAAGAACCGTGCATTCTGCAGCAAGATCATTTTCATGCATGATAATGCCCCGTCTCATGCTGCACATAACACATCTGCATCTCTGGCTGCTATGGGCATAAAAGGGGACAAACTTATGGTGTGGCCCCCATGCTCCCCTGACCTTAACCCCATTGAGAACCTCTGGAGCATCATCAAAAGGAGTGTCTATGATGGCGGGAGGCAGTTCACATCTAAGCAACAGCTCTGGGAGGGTATTCTGTCCTCATGCAAAACAATTGTAGCAGAAACCATCCAAAACCTGACAAATTCAATGGACGAGAGAGTTCAGAAGCTCCTTTCGAACAAGGGGTCCTATGTGCAAATGTAACATCACCTAGAATAAAGTTTTGAGGTGAAAACTGTTTGATTTCAGTTTGTAATAACCTGCTAATGCTTAAAATGACCATTTTTTTTATTCTTTATTAAAATGAAAAGGTTGAAAACTCTGCTGTGCATAATAATTTGGAACATGCATTTTGAGTGCAGTTTGAGTATTATTTTTTTTAAAATATACTGTTATCGTAGGCAGTTTGTACAAAAACCTTTCAATTGTACTCTAATAGTTATTTGACTGGAAAATTACAATGACTGCAATTCATATAGGTAATTTGAGAAAATCTGAGAAAATATTATTTGCATAATAATTTGGAACACAGTGTAGTCTGGTGTAGGCCCGAGAAATACAAGTGTGGTTTTGCAGTTCCACGGTTCAAACCTCTGTATTATCCACTTTTGGGCCATTTGTATCTAAAAAAAAACAGTTTGAGTGTGTCGCTCACTGTTCAGCCGCAAATATATATATTTAAAAAAGTCTGGTATACACCAGTAAATTATAACTGTGGTTTTGCTGTTCCACTGTAAGAAATCTCTATTATTCAGCTTTTGGTATTTTGTCCGTAAAGAAAAACAGTAATATTTTCTCCCTGATTGTTCAGATTGTTTAAAAGAGTCGGGTGTAGGCCAGAGAAATAGAACTGTGGTTTTCCTCTTCCACGGTTCTAATCTACTTTTTATTACCCTTTTTCCATTGATAGTGCGAGTGTAAGCTATTTTACTTACTTTACAATGGGCAAGGCGCGTGGCAAGGGACGTGGAAGTGGACGTTCTGGTGATGGTGCGTGCAGAGGACGGGGCCGTGGCCAAGGTGAAAATGTGCCACAACCAACAGCCACATCTTCTCGCTCCCACTTCTTGACCGAATTACTAGGGAAGCACAGAACAACACCAGTATTGCGAACTGAGCAGTGTGAACAGGTTATTAATTGAATAGCAGATAATACTTCCAGTTACCTGGGCACCACCACCTCCGGCCTGTCTTCCACACGGTCAACTCTTAGTAGCCGTGAGTCTCGACCGCATACTCCTCCTCACCCTGATGTTCCTTCTTCCCACCATGCCGAGTGTTGTCAGACAGCAACTGATCCCACACTTGGACACTCTGAAGAGCTGTTCACTGGTCCATTTCCAGATTTGTGCCCCTCGCCTGCTCCGCTTGAAGTGGTGGAAGAGGAGATCCCATATAGCGATGCCCAAATATTTGAACAGCCACGGCCACAGGAAGTCGACGCTGGCAATTTGTCACAAGAGGTGGATGATGACGAGACACAATTGCCAGGAAGTGAGGAGGAGGATCGTGGTGCGCAAGTGGAAGAGGAGGAGGTGGTGGATGATCTAGTAACTGACCCAACGTGGCAGGAGGACATGCAGAGTGAGGCCAGCAGCACACAGGGGGAGGGAGGCAGAGTACCCCAACAGGCAGGAAGAAGCAGTGTGGTGGCCGCACACAGAAGGCGGGCAACCGTTCCCCGTAACACCAACACGAGGGACGTTGCCAGTACAACCGGTAGGTCTTCCAGAGTCTGGAATTTTCTTAAAGACTCTGCTGATAACCCCAAAAAGGCCATTTGTACCACTTGCCAAGCCAGCATCAGCAGGGGTGACAAAACTACCAGCCTGACCACCACCAGCATGATCAGGCACATGGCAGCAAAGCACCCGACTTTGTGGGGCGAACCCCAGGGTCCACGACCAGTGTCAGCGGGTGTCACCACTGCTTCTTCCACTGTTGTGCGTACAATAGAACCCCCTGTTGTGTGTGCAAGGCAATCCCCTGTCCATACTGCATGCAAAGATGCCCCCTCCTCTCAGTCTTCACTTGTTATGGCAGTTTCTCAAGAAACAGCATCAACGTCCACGTCCCACCGCAGCGTTCAATTGTCCATATCTCAGACCTTTGAACGAAAGCGGAAATTCGCAGCTAACGTCCCACAGGCCACAGTCCTAAATTCGCACATTTCACGACTGCTTGCGTTTGAAATGCTGCCTTTTAGGCTGGTGGAGACAGAATCCTTCCGCAAACTTATGGCGGTGGCCGTCCCTCGGTACTCGGTCCCCAGCCGCCACTATTTTGCCCGGTGTGCCATCCCCGCACTACACAAGCACGTGTCCCATAACATCTGCTGTGCCCTCAACAACGCAGTTACTTGGAGAGTCCACCTGACAACGGACACGTGGACAAGTGCTTGTGGCCAGGGACGGTACATCTCCCTGACGGCACACTGGGTAAACATAGTGGAAGCCGGGACCCAGTCGGACATTGGGACGGAACACATCCTCCCCACACCGAGGATTGCGTGCCCTATGTCAGTCAGAGTTGCCCCCACAGTGTACAGCTCCTGCGCATCATCCTCCTCCTCCTCCTCATGTTCAGCCTCCATCTCAGATATCACCACATCAGTTACAAGCTAGAAGCGCTGCAGTACTGCCTCCTCCAAGCGGCAACAGGCTGTTCTGAAACTCCTAAGCTTAGGTGAGAAACCTCACACTGCTTGTGAGTTGTGGACAGCTGTGAAAGAGCAGGCAGATCTGTGGCTGAGACCGCTGAACCTACATCCAGGCATGGTCGTGTGTGACAATAGCCGTAACCTGGTGGCGGCTCTGAGGCGAGGCGAGATCACACACGTACCATGCCTGGCTCATGTGCTTAACCTCGTGGTTCAGCGGTTTCTTAAATCGTACCCCGAGTTGCCAGATCTGCTCGTCAAAGTACGCCGCCTGTCAGCTCATTTTCGCAAGTCGGCTACAGCTTCCGCCGCTCTTGCTGTGTTGCAGCAGCGTTTGCATCTTCCGTCAAACCGACTGGTGTGTGATGTCCCCACACGTTGGAACTCTACCCTCCACATGTTGCAAAGGATTTGTGAGCAGAAGAGAGCAGTTGTGGAGTACCAGCTGCAACAAGGCCGTCGATATTCAGGTCAGACTCCATACATAAGACCTCAGGAGTGGACCTGGATGTCTGACATCTGTACCATCTTGACAAACTTTGAGGAGTCCACCCAGATGGTGAGTGGCGATGATGCCATCATTAGCATCAGCATTCCACTTGTCTGTCTTTTGCAACGCTCTCTGCAGAGAATTAAAGAGGAGGCATTGCAGCCAGAGTATGATGAGATGGATCAAGAAGCCGTAGCGGTCGATTACACACAGCTCAGCCTCATCTCATCCCAACATGCACTGGGGGACAATGAGGGAGAGGAGGAGGAAGAACAGGAGCTTGTATCATGCGCTGTAGACGGTAGTACCTGTACAACTGTCATACCGTCGGTTCAGCGTGGGTGGCCTGAGGACAGGGGGGAGGAGGAGGAGGAGAGCATGGTCAGTCGTCATCTTGGTGAGGACACGGAAGTCTTGCCCGTTACCAGTCTGGCACACATGGCTGACTTTATGTTGCGCTGCCTTAACCGTGACCCTCGCGTTGTCAAAATGTTGGGTGACAGTCATTACTGGTTGGTGACACTTTTAGACCCCCGCTACAAGGAGAACTTTCACTCTCTTATTCCTGAGGTGGAGAGGTCTAAAAAAATGGGGCAGTACCAGAAGGCCTTTGCTGCAGAACTGTTAAAAAAGTTCCCATCTGAACACACTAGCGGCAGAGGTCACAGTTCGTTGACCAACCAAGGCGTACAAGCGAGAGAGAGGCAACTCCAATCCAGCAGAGGCAGGGGAACACTGTCAACGTTCTGGGACAGTTTTCTGAGACCCACCCAGCTTACAGGCCCTGAGGCGCGGGGTACTCTCACAAGGAGTGGAAAGTTTCAAAAGATGGTGAGGGAGTACCTTGCCGATCGTACCAGCATCCTCCGTGATTCCTCTGTGCCTTTTAATTATTGGGTATCCAAGCTGGACACTTGAAATGAACTCACTCTGTACGCCTTGGAGGTCCTGGCCTGCCCTTCCGCTAGCGTGTTATCGGAGCGTGTTTTTAGTTCCGCTGGGGGAATTATAACTGATAAGCGCACTCGCCTGTCAACTGACAATGCTGACAAGCTGACCCTTATCAAAATGAACAAGGGCTGGATTGGGCCAGACTTCTCATCACCACCAAATGACAGCAGAGTAACATAAAGTCAAATCCACTGTGTTTTTTCAGGAGGTGTATTCACATGCACCGCTTCACACGCACACATGGGTATACGCTTCCTCATTTCGGCTGTTTATGTTCTTCTCCTTATCCTCAGCCTCCACCACCACTATACCACCAGGGTATTTGTCAGCTTTTACTTGGAAGGCATAAGCAAAGACTGTGGGAGACCCACTCCCCAATAATGGGAATAATATTTTTAAGATGCTGTACTGTATGGCTCTTGTAAGGGGCATTGCAAGTTCCTCCGTCCTAATTTTTGGCAGCTTTTGCTTGGAAGGCATAAGCAAATACTATGGGAGACCCACTCCCCAATCATGGGAATAATGTTTGTAATATGCTGTACTGCATGGCTCTTGTAAGGGGCATTGCAAGTTCCTCCGTCCTAATTTTTGGCAGGTTTTGCTTGGAAGGCATAAGCAAAGACTATGGGAGACCCACTCCCCAATAATGGGAATAATGTTTGTAATATGCTGTACTGCATGGCTCTTGTAAGGGGCATTGCAAGTTCCTCCTGTAACGGGTCTGGGAGGCGGAACCTCTGAGCTACTATACAAGGGGGCGGTCCTTGTAAGGGAGCGGGTGGCGACCAGGGTAGACGGGCAGGCAGTCACAGCAGGTGACCGGGACAGTCTCTGAATGAACGGACAGGAGGTCACGGCAAGTGACCGGGGCAGTCTCTGGATGAACGAGCAGGAGGTCACAGCAAGTGACCGGGGCAGTCTCTGGGTAAAGGATTGGTACGACCTGTGGAGGCTGATGATAGACGTGAGCTCCCAGGTGAGCAGGCGAGAGTCTCTGGATAAACGGGTGGTCACAGCATGTGACGGCGGAGCCTCCAGGAAGACCAACAGACAGGTAGCAGATGAGCGCTCCCAGGTGAGCGGGCAGAAGTCTCTGGACAGGCGGGTGGTCACAGCACGTGACGGCAGAGCCTCCAGGTAGGCTAGCAGACAGGCAGCAGATGAGCGCTCCCAGGTGAGCGGGCAAGCTGGTCCATAGACAGACTGTCAGGAGTTGGAAGGCAGACCGTCGGACCTCAGGCAAGCAGGCAGGTAGCAGATGTGCGCTCCCAGGTGAGCGGGCAAGCTGGTCCTTAGACAGACTGACAGGAGTTGGAAGGCAGACCGTCGGACCTCAGGCTAGCAGGCAGGTAGCAGAATATCAGGCAGGAATAAGACAGCAAGCTGGCAGGAATCTGGCAGGTATCTGGCAGGTAACTGGCAACGGGACCTGAGGGCTGAAGCAGAGTAGTGAACAGTGCTACAACATTGCTCGGGCACCTCCATTTTGGAGGAGGTGCCTTTTATATGGAAGGTCCTCCGGCAATTGGCCGGGGACTCCTTAGGACGGCGCGCGCGGTTCCTTTAAGAGAGGGGAAGCGCGCGCGCGCCCTAAGCACACTGCCGGGGGAGGAGCGCATGCCGGAAGCAGCGGGGAGAGAAGCGCTGGAGGACGCCGCGCCAGGAGCGGGGAGGTGAGAGGGACGGCGTCTCTGCCCCGTTCTACACCTCTACACCTCCGCCCTAATTTTTGGCAGCTTTTGCTTGGAAGGCATAAGCAAAGACTATGGGAGACCCACTCCCCAATAATGGGAATAATGTTTGTAATATGCTGTACTGCATGGCTCTTGTAAGGGGCATTGCAAGTTCCTCCGTCCTAATTTTTGGCAGCTTTTGCTTGGAAGGCATAAGCAAATACTATGGGAGACACACTCCCCAATAATGGGAATAATGTTTTTAAGATGCTGTACTGTATGGCTCTTGTAAGGGGCATTAAAAGCATCTTGTTAAGCTACTGCGACCTCCACCACTTTTCCGAGGGGCATTAAAAGCGTCTTGTTAAGCTACTGGGACCTCTACGTCTCTTCTGAGGGGCATTAAAAGCATCTTGCTATGCTACTGGGACCTCCACCACTTTTCCGAGGGGCATTAAAACTGTCTTGTTAAGCTACTGGGACCTCCACGTCTCTTCTGAGGGGCATTAAAAGCGTCTTGTTAAGCTACTGTGACCTCCACCACTTTTCCGAGGGGCATTAAAAGCATCTTGTTAAGCTACTGGGACCTCCATGTTTCTTCTGAGGGGCATTAAAAGCGTCTTGTTAAGCTACTGGGACCTCCACGTCTCTTCTGAGGGGCATTAAAAGCGTCTTGTTAAGCTACTGGGACCTCCACCACTTTTCCGAGGGGCATTAAAACCGTCTTGTTAAGCTACTGAGAGCTCCACGTCTCTTCTGAGGGGCATTAAAAGCGCCTTGTTAAGCTACTGCGACCTCCACCACTTTTCCGAGGGGCATTAAAAGCGTCTTGTTAAGCTACTGGGACCTCCACGTCTCTTCTGAGGGGCATTAAAAGCATCTTGTTAAGCTACTGGGACCTCCATGTTTCTTCTGAGGGGCATTAAAAGCGTCTTGTTAAGCTACTGGGACCTCCACGTCTCTTCTGAGGGGCATTAAAAGCGTCTTGTTAAGCTACTGGGACCTCCACCACTTTTCCGAGGGGCATTAAAACCGTCTTGTTAAGCTACTGAGAGCTCCACGTCTCTTCTGAGGGGCATTAAAAGCGCCTTGTTAAGCTACTGCGACCTCCACCACTTTTCCGAGGGGCATTAAAAGCGTCTTGTTAAGCTACTGGGACCTCCACGTCTCTTCTGAGGGGCATTAAAAGCATCTTGTTAAGCTACTGGGACCTCCACGTCTCTTCTGAGGGGCATTAAAAGCGTCTTGTTAAGCTACTGGGACCTCCACGCCTCTTCTGAGGGGCATTAAAAGCGTCTTGTTAAGCTACTGGGACCTCCACCACTTTTCCGAGGGGCATTAAAACCGTCTTGTTAAGCTACTGGGACCTCCACGTCTCTTCTGAGGGGCATTAAAAGCATCTTGTTAAGCTACTGGGACCTCCACGTCTCTTCTGAGGGGCATTAAAAGCATCTTGTTAAGCTACTGGGACCTCCACGTCTCTTCTGAGGGGCATTAAAAGCGTCTTGTTAAGCTACTGGGACCTCCACATCTCTTCTGAGGGGCATTAAAAGCATCTTGTTAAGCTACTGGGACCTCGACCACTTTTCCGAGGGGCATTAAAACCGTCTTGTTAAGCTACTGGGACCTCCACGTCTCTTCCGAGGGGCATTACAACCGTCTTGTTAAGCTACTGGGACCTCCACGTCTCTTCTGAGGAGCATTCAAAGCGTCTTGTTAAGCTACTGTGACCTCCACCACTTTCCCGAGGGGCATTAAAAGCGTCTTGTTAAGCTACTGTGACCACCACTTTTCCGAGGGGCATTAAAACCGTCTTGTTAAGCTACTAGGACCTCCACGTCTCTTCCAAGGGGCATTCAAACCATCTTGTTAAGCTACTGGGACCTCCACGTCTTTTCCGAGTGGCATTAAAACCGTCTTGTTAAGCTACTGTGACCTCCACGTCTCTTCAAAGGGGCATTAAAAGTGTCTTCTTAAGCCACTCTGAACTCCACAGCTCTTCCAAGGGGCATTGAAATGTTGTTTTTAATTAACTCTAACCTGCACGACTCTTCCAACGGGCGTTGCATTTCCTCCTAATTTTAGTCAGGTTTTGCTTTTCAATGAAAAGGTGAAAACTAAGGGAGACCCACTCCCCAATAATGGGTAGAAGGTTTTTAGTACGCTGTAATCCACGTCTGTTTCAAGGGGCATTGCAGTTCCTCATAATTTTTGGAAAGCCTTCCATTCACTGCTTAGGCCAACAGTGTACAGGAGACCCAGTTGCTATAAATGGAAAAAACGGTTTAGTTAAGGCCCTCTGACCTCCATGTCATTTCCAATGGGCATTGGAGTGCCTCAAAATTTTTGGTAGGCATTGCCCTATAACTGTGTAGCCGAACCGCTCATTTTGTTACAGAAAGATATCCTACAAGACATATGTGGTTGACTGGCCTGATATTGATGTGAATGGTCCCTGTTCCTCCTGCTCTTTCTCCTTTGCCACCACCTCATCCATCATTTATCACCTGAAGCTTTGTTTTAACGGGAGTCATAGAACTGGGATAGTAGCAGGAAAACATCCAGCAATCCTCGGAGGAGGTAGGATATGCGCCAAAACGCTGACCACCTCAGGCCTAGCCGCTACTACATACATGCGCTTGCATTCCAAGAAAACAAAGCAGATGCTAACTTGTATCATCATCATCATGCTCCTCACCTTGGCACGCTCAACTCCCCTGATGGAGAAGCCAGGGCCCACCGGAGGAGTCTGGTTCTCTGGTGGTCTCGTCCAATGCTGCCCTAAAGTAGGCCGGGCTAAGAAAAGTGTGTGGGGGGATGTTCCAAGGAGAAATAGGGGCAGCTGGGGACTGTTTATGGACACCCGGCTGCCCCCAGGTGGCTGGGGACCGAGTGTGGACACCCGGCCGCCGGGCGGCTGGGGACTGAGTATGGATTCCAGGCCGCCAACACAGCCATGACGTGGTGGCCTGATTCCGCCTCCACATGCCTAAAAGGCCCAATTTCAAGTGCAAGCAAGCAGTATGGTATTGCTGCCTGGGGGTGGGTGGGTGGCAGGCTGCACACTTACGCTTGCATTCCAAGAAAACAAAGCAGACTCTAACTTGTATCATCATCATCATGCTCCTCACCTTGGCACTCTCAACTCCCCTGATGGAGAAGCCAGGGCCCACCGGAGGAGTCTGGTTCTCTGGTGGGCTCATCCAATGCTGCCCTAAAGCAGGCCGGGCTAAGAAAAGTGTGTGGGGGGATGTTCCAAGGAGAAATAGGGGCGGCTGGGGACCGTTTAAGGACACCCGGCTGCCCCCAGGCGGCTGGGGACCGAGCATGGACACCCAGGCCGCCCCCTGGTGGCTGGGGCCCGAGTGGGGACACCTGGCCGCCGGGTGGCTGGGGACTGAGTATGGATTCCAGGCCGCCAACGCAGCCATGACGTGGTGGCCAGATTCCGCCTCCACATGCCTAAAAGGCCCAATTTCAAGTGCAAGCAACCAAGCAGCATGGTATTGCAGCCTGGGGGTGAGTGGGTGGCAGGCTGCACACTTACGCTTGCATTCCAAGAAAACAAAGCAGATGCTAACTTGTATCATCATCATCATGCTCCTCACCTTGGCACTCTCAACTCCCCTGATGGAGAAGCCAGGGCCCACCAGAGAAGTCTGGTTCTCTGGTGGGCTTTTCCAATGCTGCCCTAAAGCAGGCCGGGCTAAGAAAAGTGTGTGGGAGGATGTTCCAAGGAGAAATAGGGGTGGCTGGGGACCGTTTATGGACACCCGGCTGCCCCCAGGCTGCTGGGGACCGTGTGTGGACACCCAGCCGCGGGGCGGCTGGGGACCGAGTATGGACACCCGACCGCCCCCTAGTGTCTGGGGACCGAGTGTGGATACCCGGCCGCCGGGCGGCTGGGGATTGAGTATGGATTCCAGGCCGCCAACGCAGCCATGACGTGGTGGCCAGATTCCGCCTCCACATGCCTTAAAGGCCCAATTTCAAGTGCAAGCAAGCAGTATGATATTGCAGCCTGAGGGTGGGTGGGTGGTTGGCTGTATATTTGCGCTTGCATTGCAAGGAATGGGGGACGTACAATTGAACAGTGCCCTGGGACAAGAACTTGCACGGGAATAGTTGCAAGTCTGCATCTTCTGATGCGGCAAGGATGACTTCTGAAGGGCACACTTTTAGGCAGTGACCTGGGTGTCAGAGATGCTTCCAGGGGTCTTCCCCTTTCTGTTCCCATGTCTTTTCAGCACTGTATGCATGCGTCACACAGCACATCGCCAGATAAGGTTGTAAAATGTTAAAATGACATTTCCCAGTGAATGCATTTGTCACGGTTGAAAGCAATACAAAAGTGCAAAAACGCATAAAAAATGCTACTTGTGAACATAGCCCAAGGTGTGGAGGAGTATTTTTTTGGGGGGTTATTTATTTTACCTTATACACAAGTCTTTACCCTGGAAAGGAACTTCCTTAACATATTTCACAGGAAAGCAGTTTCAGTTTCGTTTTTGAACGTTTTATTGTGAGCCCTTAAAAGTGGCTTAATACCTCTGACTACGTTGTTGACAGCAGTGACCTGGGGGTCAGAAATGCTTCCTGGGGCGATCCCCATGCTGTCCTTATGTCATTTGAGCACTGTCGCCAGTGGCGTACCGCCAATGGCGGCAGACCACGCGACTACTATGGGGCCCGTCAGCCGGGGGGGCCCCATAGCAGTCCAGGGGTGGACATACCTCCGCCGGTGCAGCTGCGCCGGGTCCCCACCATGCAGCTACACCAAGGGGCCCGCAAGGTGCAGCTGCTCCCTGCACGCGGCGGTCAGGGAGCGATCCCTGCAGCTCCGCTGCTGTCAGGAGGAGAATAGCAGCGGAGCTGGAGGGTTCGTCCTCTGCTTCCTCCCTGACCCGGGCGCGCGCAGCTTGATGACGTCATCATGCAGCGCGCGCCTGGGTCAGGAAGAAAGCTGCAGGCAACCAGGAGGATGCTGCTGCAGGGGAGCGAGCTGAGGTAAGTTGTTGTTTTTTTTTTTTGTTTTTTTTTTACTGAAATGCTGGGGAGGGGAGGTGGGGGAGAGCAATGGTGGGATGGTGGGGCTAGGGAGAGGAATGATGGGGCTGGGAAGAGCAATAATGAGGCTGATGGGGCTGGGGAGAGGAATAATGGGGTTGATGGGGCTGGGGAGAGCAATAATGGGGTTGATGGGGCTGAGGAGAGCAATAATGGGGCTGATGGGGCTGGGGAGAGGAGTGATGGGGCTTGGGATAGGAATAATGGGACTAATGGGGCTGGGAAAAGCAATAATGGGGCTGGGAAGAGGAATGATGGGGTTGATGGGGCTGGGGAGAGGAATAATGGTATGGTGGGGCTAGGGGGAGCAATGATGGGGCTGGGGAGAGGAATGATGGGGCTGGGGAGAGCAATGATGGGGATGGTGGGGCTGGGGAGAGCAATAATGGGATGGTGGGGCTGGGGTGAGCAATAATGGGGCTGATGGGGCTGGGGAGAGGAATAATGGAGTTGATGGGGCTGGGGAGAGGAATGATGGGGCTGGGGAGAGCAATAATGGGGCTGATGGGGCTGGGGAGAGGAATGATGGGGCTGGGAAGAGCAATAATGGGGCTGATGGTGCTGGGAAGAGCAATAATGGGGCTGATGGGGCTGGGGAGAGGAATGATGGGGCTGGGAAGAGCAATAATGGGTCTGATAGGGCTGGGGAGAGGAATGATGGGGCTGGGAAGAGCAATAATGGGTCTGATAGGGCTGGGGAGAGCAACGATGGGGATAGTGGGGAAGGGGAGAGCAATGACGTGTTGCTGGGCGAGAGCAATGATGGGGGTACTAGGAGCGAATAATGATGGGGTGTTGGGACAAAGCAATGGTGGGGGTGCTGAGAGGAAATGATGGGGGTGCTGGGAGAGCGCAATGATGGGGGTGCTGGGAGAGAGCAATGATGGGAGGGCTGGGAGAGAGCATTGATGGAGGTGCTGGGACAGAGCAATGATGGGGGTGCTGGGACAGAGCAATGATGGGGGCTGGGAGAGAGCAATGATGGGGTGGTGGGACAGAGCAATGATGCGGGTCCTGAGAGAGAGCAATGATGGGGGTGCTGGGAGAGAGCAATGATGGGGGTGCTGGGAGAGAGCAATGATGAGGGTGCTGGAAGAGAGCATCGATGAGGGTGCTGGGACAGAGCAATGACGGTGGTGCTGGGACAGAGCAATGATGGGGGTGCTGAGAGAGAGCAATGATGGGGGTGCTGAGAGAGAGCAATGATGGAGGTGGTGGGAGAGAGCAATGACGGGGGTGCTGGGAGAGAGCAATGACGAGAGTGCTGGGAGAGAGCAATGATGGGGGTGCTGGGAGAGAGCAATTATGGGGGTTTCACTTTGCTTGTACTGTGAAGCCTTGTATGTTTTCCGTGTGCACATAGCCTTACAGTTAATTGGGGAGAGTCACAGAGACTGAATAATTTATATTATTGGCTGGTGCAGATTATAGTTAATGGGGGGCACAGTGGGCACAGTGCCGCTTATCACTTTATATTTTGATTACTAAGTGGCTAATAGTATATTAATGGGGGGGTTACATATCTGTATTCGAGGACACAGAGCGGGGGAGACACATGTATGCATACAATATATGACCTTGTTATTTTCTAGGCTGGAGATCATCGTGACAAGACGAGTCGTGGCTGGTTGATGTCGACATGAAGGTCTGACCAGATGGAGAAGAAGCAGCAGAAACAGACTCTGATCATATGACACGTCAGCAGTAAGTGCCTGGATGTAAATATTATTCTATATCT
Organism: Phyllobates terribilis; assembly: GCF_046119375.1. NCBI lineage: Eukaryota > Metazoa > Chordata > Amphibia > Anura > Dendrobatidae > Phyllobates > Phyllobates terribilis. The sequence continues at coordinate 511,532,513 of NW_027362765.1, read as the reverse complement.
GCACTGTGTGACTTGAAGTGATAATGTTATCTGTAAAATCCACATTCTCACATTTGTGTAAAATGTCCGTGTGCTGCCAGATCTTTTTATCGGATGGTCCACGGACTCGTACAGTTTTATAGATCCATTCACACATCCATGAAAATCACGGATCTGAGAATGAGATCTAAGAGGGTCAGAGAATGTCCTGTTCTGATCCGATTTTGAGGATTACAATAGGACATGCTCAATGCGTCAGTAAAACAGCACACTGACACTGCACACAGATGCAGGAATGTAGCCTTATTATGTATAGCACAGTCCCTTAGTATATAGTGTACTCACTTATTATGTATAGCGCCATCCTTAGTTATATAGTTTCCTCTTTTATTATGTATAGCGCCGTCCCTTATTATGTACCATCCTCTCTAGCGGCTCACAGTTGGGGGATCATACTGTGTTGGGGTCAGCATACTTTACCCTGGGAGCTGAGGTGGGGTACAGTAGGGTCACTATACTGTGCATGTGGAGGAATTCACCATGGGGGTTTCATACTGTGTTTGGGGGGCCCTTTTATTGGCATCATACTTTATGGGACAATGAAAGAGAGATCTAGGACGTCAGCAGGAGGAAAATTACTATGTAAAGGATGGAAAGTTGTGAGATCTGATCTTTGGTGACCCCGACAATTATTTACATTTTTTTTGGGGGGGGGGGGGGCAATTAGAGCTTCTGCTATGGGGCCCCATGATTCCTATGTACGCCCCTGACTGTCACTATCGTTTTGGGCACTTGTTAGGCTTTTAAAAGACTGCCGGGGGTGCCACCGCAAAAATGCTCGGGTTTCCCATAGACTAACATTGGGCTCGTTGCTCGGGTCGAGCACCCGAGTATCACGGCGAGCTCGGCCCGAGCTTCGAGCACCCGAGCATTTTAGTGCTCGCTCAACACTAATTAGTACAGTTTAATTAAATTAGTGATGTGTTAAAGTAAACATTGGCTGAGCAATTCAATGGCCAACCAAAGAGTAAAACTAAATATTGCCTGACTAATGTGTGAATGTGGAGTTCCCTATACTGAGCTTTATAAATTGCAATACTACAGGCATAATATATTTGATAGAATGTGTAGAATTCAACATCCAATATGTGGGCTGTACAACAGGACCACTTAAAAAACGCATGAGGAGACATTTATTCGATGAGATTCGTTCACAGCAATTAATATCTCAGCAGTCTCTAAACATTTTTCCCAGAAACATAATGGTAATACTAGTTCATTAAAATTCTCTGGCATTGAAAAAGTATTTAAACCAATTAGGGGGGACCTAAAAAGGAAAATATTAAATAGGGAATCATATTAGATTTTCAAACTTCAAACCAGAGTTCCTTTTGGTATGAATACCAGACAAGATTTGATTTTGCAATATACTTATTATATTATATATAACATAATAAGTTATATGATATATAACTTACTTATATTTGTGTTTGTCATGTTGATATTATTTTTTGTATGCGATTTTAGTCTATATTATGGGTTTGATATCTCCTGCTTGGTCTTTTACCCAATAGGGTTAAATTTCAGGTGAACATAATTAATTTATTCAGACATCTGTGTTCATTTAGAGCTAGATATATAAGGAAGCCTTTTAGTTTTACTGCCACATACCATGATTAAGGCTTTTAGCTGAAATGCGTCGGTTGTGTACCATGGATATCTCATGGTGATCATTGCATTTACATTTTAATATTGGATTAATAAAGACGATTTTTCTAGTTTTTTAAACTGACTTTGTCATTGGTGGAGGAAACTTTTTTCTCTTTTTGTGTGCATAGAGAAACATTGGGGACTTTTTATCGGATTGCACTCTTCCGATTGCATTGCAAGTGGGAACGAGCCCTAATGCAAGGCTATGGGGAAAATCCACACAGAAAAATTAGTGCACCCGCAAGAGAAATTGACATACTGGAGATATGAAACATGCACCGCAGGACAGTTTGCAATAAGTAAAAGAAAAATGCAGTGGGCATAAGATTTCTATAAATCCCATCTACTTTGCTGGAAATGTATGAGGCTGCATTTTTTGAGCAGTGATAATACCCAGCATCAAAAACTCATTGTGGGAACTTATCCTATATAGTATTATTATTATTATTATTTTATTAATATTTATTATTATAGCACCATTTATTCCGTAGCGCTTTACATGTGAAAAGAGGTATGCATAGTAAAAAACAAGTACAAAAATCATGAACAATACAAGTCACCGACAGGTACAGGAGGAGCGAGGACCAGCCCATGAGGGCTCATGTCTACAAAGGATGGGTGAGGATATAGCAGATGAGGGTAGAGCTAGTTGTGCAGTGGTGTGGTGGAGCGATGGTTAATGCAGGTTGTAGGCTTGTCGGAAGAGGTGAGTCTTCAGCTTCCTTTTGAAGGTTTCCACTGTAGGCGAGAGTCTGATATGTTGGGGTAGAGAGTTCCAGAGTAGGGGGGATGCGCGAGAGAAATCTTGTATGCGATTGTGGGAGGAGGAGATAAGAGGGGAGTAGGGAAGGAGATCTTGTGAGCATGGGAGGTAGCGTGCAGGTAAGTACCGTGAGACTAGGTCACAGATGTATGGGGGAGACAGGTTGCGGATGGTTTTGTATGCCATGGTTAAGGCTTTGAATTAGATTCTTGGTCAATGGGGAGCCAGTGAAGGGATTGACAGAGAGGAGAGGCCGGGGAAGAGCGCGGGGACAGGTGGATTAGTCAGGCAGGAGAGTTTAGGGTAGATTGGAGGGGTGCGAGAATGTTAGAAGGGAGGCCACAGAGCAGGAGGTTGCAGTAGCCGAGGCTCAGTACTACAGTTCAGTTAGTGAGAGTCCTATTCTCAACCCACAGTTACGCGTCTTCTTTCCCCTAAAGAGAATTAGTTTGCCAATATGGCCAGTACTGCTACTGACGACTTGAAACTCATGCCTGGGGCACTCTCTTCGTCTCACATTCTGTGTCTTGTCCTGGCCCGTTACCTTTGTGAGTTATAAACTCGGGGCCGTACTCAGAGGCGTAGCTAGGATTTTTGTTCAGGTGGGAATGGGGGGGTGGCGAAAGTTCTGAGTAGGCCCCTAACTAGGTAATCCTGATTACAACTACAGTGGCGCACCCTAATAGTGGATGTAGGAGAACCTCAGCAGATGACAGCGCTGTTGCTAAAATAAAACTCTATACAAAGACCAACACTGATATTACTGCCATATGGTGACATATAGTGGGAGATATCAGTCCTGCAGAACATATGAAAAAATACAGTACAGTTATAGATGGTGACTTACAGGTGAAGTTCTTATTGGTGGAGTCTTTCAATTTTCCATTTGGCCCAGACCGGCATGACAACTTCTTCCAGCCAGGACTCGTCTGCAGAGATTACAACAAAGACACATTTGACTTCTCACATTTCCATCACCGTCCTCATCTATTCTCAACCTGCACAAACTCCTTATCCTGCTGATACCCCAATCAGTGGCGTACCGCCAATGGCGGCAGACCACACGACTGCTATGGGGCCCATGAGCTGGGGGGGCCCATAGCAGTCCAGGGGCGGACATACCGCTGCTGGTGCAGCTGCGCCGGGGGGGCCCGCCGGTGAAGCGTCTCCCTGCTCCGCTGCTGACAGGACAGAATGGCAGAGGAGCTGCAGAGATCCGTCCTCTGCTTCCTGCCCGCCGCTTCCTCCCTCACACAGGCATGCGCTGCTTGATGACGTCATCATGCAGCACGGGCCTGTGTGAGGGAGGAAATTGCAGACAACAAGGATGCTGCGGCCTGCGAGGGAACGGGCAGAAAGGGAAGTGTTTTTTTTTTTTTTTACTGAAACGCTGGGGAGAGCAATAATGGGGCTGATGGGGCTGGAGAGAGCAATAATGGGGCTGATGGGGCTGGGGAGAGCAATGGTAGGGCTGGGGAGAGCAATCGTGGGGCTCATGGGGCTGGGGAGAGCAATGGTGGGGCTGATGGGGCTGGGGAGAGCGCTGATGGGTCTGGGGAGAGCAATTGTGGGGCTGGGAAGAGCAGTGATGCTGCAGCTTGCGGGGGAACGGGCAGAGAGGTAAGTGTTTTTATTTTTTATTTTTATGAAACGCTGGGGAGAGCAATAATGGGGCTGATTGGGCTGGAGAGAGCAATAGTGGGGCTGATGGGGCTGGGGAGAGCAATAGTGGGGCTGATGGGGCTGGGGAGAGCAATCGGGCTGGGGAGAGCAATGGTGGGGCTGATGGGGCTGGGGAGAGCGCTGATGGGTCTGGGGAGAGCAATGGTGGGGCAGGGAGAGCAATGATGGGGATTAGTAGACCAATGACGGGGATGGGGAGAGCAATGACGAGTTGCTGGGAGAGAGCAACGATGGAGGTGCTGGGAGAGTAATGACGGGGGTTGCTGGGAGATAACAATGATGAGGGTGCTCGGAGAGAGCAATGATGGGGGTGCTCGGAGAGAGCAATGATGGGGGTGCAGGGAGAGAGCAATGACGGGGGTCCAGGGAGAGAGCAATGACGGAGGGGCTGGGAGGGAGCAATGATGGGGGTGCTGGGAGAGAGCAATGATGGGGGTGCTGGGATAGAGCAATGATAGTGGTGCTGGGACAGAGCAATGATGGGGGTGCTCGGAGAGCGCAGTGACGGGGGTGCTGGGAGACAACAATGATGGGGTGCTGGGAGACAACAATGACGGTGGTGCAGGGAGAGAGCAATGACGGGAGTGCTGGGAGAGAGGAATGACAGGGGTGCTGGGAGAGAGCAATTACGAGGGTGCTGGGAGAGCAATGACAGGGGTGCTGGGAGATAACAATGATGAGGGTGCTCGGAGAGAGCAATGATGGGGGTGCTCGGAGAGAGCAATGATGGGGGTGCAGGGAGAGAGCAATGACGGGGGTCCAGGGAGAGAGCAATGACGGAGGGGCTGGGAGGGAGCAATGATGGGGGTGCTGGGAGAGAGCAATGATGGGGGTGCTGGCATAGAGCAATGATAGTGGTGCTGGGACAGAGCAATGATGGGGGTGCTCGGAGAGCGCAGTGACGGGGGTGCTGGGAGACAACAATGACGGGGTGCTGGGAGACAACAATGACGGTGGTGCAGGGAGAGAGCAATGACGGGAGTGCTGGGAGAGAGGAATGACAGGGGTGCTGGGAGAGAGCAATTACGAGGGTGCGGGGAGAGCAATGACAGGGGTGCTGGGACAGAGCAATGTTGGGGGTGCTGGTAGAGAGCAATGACGGGAGGTGCTGGGACATAGCAATGACGGGGGTGTTGGGAGAGAGCAATGATGGAGGTGCTGGGACAGAGCAATGATGGGGATGCTTGTATATTTTCCGTGTGCACATAGCCTTACAGTTAATTGGGGAGAGTCACAGAGACTGAATAATTTATATTATTGGCAGGTGGAGATTATAGTTAATGGGGGGCACAGTGCTGCTTATCACTTTATATTTTGATTACTAAGTGGCTAATAGTATATTAATTGGGGGGTACATATCTGTAGTCAGGGGCTCAGTGTGGGGGAGACACATGTACAGTACAGACCAAAAGTTTGGACACACTTTCTCATTTAAAGATTTTTCTGTATTTTCATGACTGTGAAAATTGTACATTCACACTGAAGGCATCAAAACTATGAATTAACACATGTGGAATTATATACTTAACAAAAAAGTGTGAAACAACTGAAAATATGTCTTATATTCTAGGTTCTTCAAAGTAGCCAAGTTTTGCTTTGATGACTGCTTTGTCACTCTTGGCATTCTCTTGATGAGCTTCAAGAGTTAGTCACCGGAAATGGTCTTCCAACAATCTTGAAGGAGTTCCCAGAGATGCTTAGCACTTGTTGGCCCTTTTGCCTTCACTCTGCCGTCCAGCTCACACCAAACCATCTCGATTGGATTCAGGTCTGGTGACTGTGGAGGCCAGGTCATCTGGTGTAGCACCCCATCACTCTCCTTCTTGGTCAGATAGCTCTTACACAGCCTGGAGGTGTGTTTGGGGTCATTGTCCTGTTGAAAAATAAATGATGGTCCAATAAACGCAAACCAGATGCAATAGCATGCCACTGCAAGATGCTGTGGTAGCCATGCAGGTTCAGTATGCCTTCAATTTTGAATAAATCCCCAACAGTGTCACCAGCAAAGCACCTCCACACCATCACACCTTCTCCTTCATGCTTCACGGTGGGAACCAGGCATGTAGAGTCCATCCGTTCACCTTTTCTGCGTCGCACAAAGACACGGTGGTTGGAACCAAAGATCTCAAATTTGGACTCATCAGACCAAAACACAGATTTCCACTGGTCTAATGTCCATTCCTTGTGTTCTTTAGCCCAAACGAGTCTCTTCTGCTTGTTGCCTGTCCTTAGCAGTGGTTTCCTAGCAGCTATTTTACCGTGAAGGCCTGCTGCACAAAGTCTTCGATTAACAGTTGTTGAAGAGATGTGTCTGCTCCTAGAACTCTGTGTGGCATTGACCTGGTCTCTAATCTGAGCTGCTGTTAACCTGCAATTTCTGAGGCTGGTGACTCGGATAAACTTATCCTCAGAAGCAGAGGTGACTCTAGGTCTTCCTTTCCTGGGGCGGTCCTCATGTGAGCCAGTTTCTTTGTAGTGCTTGATGGTTTTTGCAACTGCACTTGGGGACACAGTCAAAGTTTGCCCAATTTTTCGGACTGACTGACCTTCATTTCTTAAATGATGGCCACTCGTTTTTCTTTACTTAGCTGCTTTTTTCTTGCCATAATAAAAATTCTAACAGTCTATTCAGTAGGACTATCAGCTGTGTATCCACCTGACTTCTGCACAACACAACTGATGGTCCCATCCCCACTTATAAGGCAAGAAATCCCACTTATTAAACCTGACAGGGCACACCTGTGAAGTGAAAACCATTTCCGGTGACTACCTCTTGAAGCTCATCAAGAGAATGCCAAGAGTGTGCAAAGCAGTCATCAAAGCAAAAGGTGGCTGCTTTGAAGAACCTAGAATATAAGACATATTTTCAGTTGTTTCACACTTTTTTGTTAAGTACATAATTCCACATGTGTTAATTCATAGTTTTGATGCCTTCAGTGTGAATGTACAATTTTCAAAGTCATGAAAATACAGAAAAATCTTTAAATGAGAAGGTGTGTCCAAACTTTTGGTCTGTACTGTATATATATACACAATATATGTGACCTTGTTATTATCTAGGCTGGAGATCATCATGACAAGACGAATTGTGACTGGGAGATGTCGACATGAAGGTCTGACCAGATGGAGAAGAAGCAGCAGAAACCGACTCTGATCAGACGAGATGTCAGCGGTAAGTGCCTGGATGTAAATATTATTCTGTATCTGCGCTGTTTGACTTCTAGTGATAATGTTACATGTAAAATCCCTTAGGCTGCATTCTCACATTTGTGTAAAATGTCAGATTTTTTTATCGGATGGTCCACGGACTTCAAGAGTTTTATGGATCCATTCACACATCCATGAAAATCACGGATTTGAGAATGAGATCTGTGAGGGTCAGAGAATGTCCTGTTCTGATCCGATTTTGAGGATTAGAATAGGACATGCTCAATGCGTCTGTAAAACAGGGCAGCACACCGACACTGCACACAGATGCAGGAATGTAGCTGTATTATGTATAGCACAGTCCCTTAGTACATAGTGTACTCACTTATTATGTATAGCATACGCCCTTAGTACAGTATATAGTGTACTCGCTTGTTATGTATAGCGCTGTCCTTAGTTGTATAGTTTCATCTTTTATTATGTATAACACCCTCCCTTATTACCTACCATCATCTCTAGCTCTAAGGCTCACAATTGGGGGATCATACTGTGTTGGGGTCAGCAAACTTTGCCCTGGGAGTTGAGGAGAGGTACAGTAGGGTCATTACACTGCGCATGTGGAGGAATTCACCATGGGGGTATCATACTGTGTTTGGGGGACACTTTTGTTGGTATCACACTTTATGGGACAATGAAAGAGGGGCCTAGGACGTCAGCAGGAGGAAAAATACTATGTAAAGGCTGGAAGGTTGTGTGATCTGTTCTTCTGTGACCCTAACAATTATTTACTCTTTTTTTTTTGGGGGGGGGGCCCAATTTGAACTTTTGCTATGGGGCCACATGAATCCTATGTACGCCCCTGACCCCAATACTGAGTCTCTGCTGCCATATGTGTCACTATTACTGCACCTGCTGTGTGGTTCTGTGTGCCCCCTAGATGGTAAAACAAACCTCTAGAGTATATTAATGTCCCATGCAAGTGCCCTAGAAAACAGTGCCCACATTTTGCCCATTAGAAAATAAGAGTACCCTCTGTGTGCCCCTTTGACAGTTACAATAACCTGAGTTCCCCTATAACAGTAAACTTAACATTTAATAATGCCCTGAGTCTCTCCCTGTGCAGCTTTTCTCTACACAGTAGGGTGCTCTCCTATACAGAGAATAATGCCCCCACACTGTATAGAACCCCACACACAATCTACTGACCCCTTAGTAGCCCCCAAACTGTTTGATGGCCACAGCACAGTATAATGGCCCACACACTGTACAAAGGCCCCACATTAGCTCCCACACTCTATGATGGCCCCATCACCTGTATGATGGCCCCCTTACCTGCATGATTGCCCCCTCAATGTAATCCCCACACTGTATGATGGCCCCCTAAATAGCTTGCATATAGTATAATGCACTCCCCATAGTCCTCCATACAGTATAATGCACTCTCCACCATAGGACTCCATACAGTATAATGCACTCTCCACTATAGACCTCCATACAGTATAATGCACTCCCCACCATAGGCTTCCATACAATATAATGCACTCCCCATAGTCCTCCATATAGTATAATGCACTCCCCTTAAGCCTCCATATAGTATAATGCACTCCCCATAGGCCTCCATACAGTATAATGCACACCCCATAGGCCTCCATACAGTATAATGCACACCCCATAGTTCTCCATACAGTATAATACACTCCCCATAATCCACCGTACAGTATAATACACTTCCCATAATCCTCCATATACACACGTGGTCAAAATTGTTGGTACTCCTCGTTTAATGAAAGAAAAACCCACAATAGTCACAGAAATAACTTGAATCTGACAAAAGTAATAATAAAGTAAACATTTATGAAAATGAACAAATGAAAGTCACACATTGCTTTTCAACCCTGCTTCCACAGAATTTAAAAAAAATTAAACTCATGAAATAGGCCTGGACAGAAATGATGGTACCCTTGAAAATAATGTGACAAAAGGGACATGTTAAATCACGTGTGTCCACTAATTAGCATCACAGGTGTCTACAGTCTTGTAATCAGTCAGTGGGCCTGTATATAGGGCTACAGATAAACACTGTGCTGTTTGGTGACATGGTGTGTACCATACTGTAACATCCCTGGCGGCGTGCTGGCATGGCTTACCATCTCCCATCATGCAAAACCGCCAACTTACCTATCAGTCCAGGCTGCACACTTTTCTCCATTACTTGATGTGTGCATGTCTCTTGTCTGATTGCTTAGGGCGGCGGCCCTGTTACTTCCTGATTCTTAAAGTTACAGTGTGCGCAGTCCTAATGCGTCCCCAGCCTATTGCTTTGAGTCACTGGATACTTAAACCCCCTTCACCCAGTAGGAGGTGCCTGAGCAACACTTTCTTTCAGTGTGTTCTGTGCAACTGAGTTGCCAGTTCCTGTCCTGTATCTTGTCTGTTTGCGCCACCCTGGTGGCTGAGTACCCAGGCCCGTTACCTGTATCTGTGACTTCTAGTCTATTCCTGCCACCCTGGGGGCTGAGTACCCAGGCTCGTTCCTGTGTCTTGTTCCAGGTTCAGTTCCTGTCTGAACTGTGTCCTAGCCCGTTACCTGTTTGTCTCTATGTCCGATCCTTTCCTTTTCCTGCAGTGTCTGAACCTGCACCTAACTCCAACTCGTCTCTGTAATTCTGTTTGTGAGTTTTGTGTCCACTCGCTACTTCATTGCAAGTACCTTGTGTGTATCTGGTTCTGCTTGTCCTGTTTCCCTGCCTCCATATGTACCTCCTGTGTTCTAGCTATCTTCCTGTGTTTCTCAGTCTGTTCCATGTGAACAGAGCCCTGTCCTGTCTGCCTGCACCTGCAGTTCCGCTCTGCTCTGCTTGTCCTCCGCGCCTGCGGTTCTGCTCTGCTTGTCCTCTGCGCCTGCGTTTCTGCTCTGCTTGTCCTCTGCGCCTGCGGTTCTGCTCTGCTTGTCCTCTGCGCCTGCGGTTCTGCTCTGCTTGTCCTCTGCGCCTCCGGTTCTGCTCTGCTTGTCCTCCGCGCCTGCGGTTCTGCTCTGCTCTGCTTGTCCTCCGCGCCTGCGTTTCTGCTCTGCTCTGCTCCGCTTGTCCTCCACGCCTGCGGTTCTGCTCTGCTCTGCTCCGCTTGTCCTCCACGCCTGCGGTTCTGCTCTGCTCTGCTCCGCTTGTCCTCCATGCCTGCGGTTCTGCTCTGCTCCGCTTGTCCTCTGCTCCTGTGGTTCTGCTCTGTTCTGCTTGTCCTCCGCACTTGCGGTTCTGCTCTGCTCTCTTTGTCCTCCGCGCCTGCGGCTCTGTTCCTGTATCCCAGTCAGTACTGGTCCCTATCCAGCCTAGTTTCCTACCTGCCAGTATCGGCCTGTCTGCATACCTGCTGTGCCTGCCAGTACCCAACTGTCTGCATACCTGCCGTGCCTGCCAGTACCCGCCTGTCTGCATACCTGCCGTGCCTGCCAGTACCCGCCTGTCTACATACCAGCCGTGTCTGCCAGTGCCCACCTGTCTGCATACCAGCCGTGCCTGCCAGTACCCACCTGTCTGCGTACCAGCCTAACCTGCCCGTTCCTGCATTCCCCGTGTGGGTCAACAGCTGTGACCGGGGTCTGACCTGGAGTAGCACCTGGGCCACCTCCTACATCCCTCCTCGGACCACGGAGTCGATTAAGCCGCTGTCTGTTCGTGGTCAGATCTGGCGAGGCCCCTAGTCACGCCCCTCCAGGCACTCCTCGGTTCGTGGCCCAGTGGGATCACTAACCACGCTCACGCCAGTCAGTCCGGGCGTGAGATTAACACATACTCAACGTGGACCAGAGGAAGCAAAGGAAAGAGTTGTCTCAGGAGATTAGAAAGAAAATTATAGACAAGCATGTTAAAGGTAAAGGTTATAAGACCATCTCCAAGCAGCTTGATGTTCCTGTGACTACAGTTGTACATATTATTCAGAAATTTAAGATCCATGGGGCTGTAGCCAACCTCCCTGGACATGGCTGCAGGAGGAAAATTGATGACAAATCAAAGAGACGGAAAATACGAATGGTAACAAAAGAGCACAGGAAAACTTCTAAAGAGATTAAAGGTGAAATTCAAGCTCAAGGAACATCAGTGTCAGATCACACCATCCGTCGTTGTTTGATCCAAAGTGGAATTCATGGGAGACGACCAAGGAGAACACCATTGTTGAAAAAAAATCATAAAAAAGCCAGACTGGAATTTGCCAAACTACATGTTGACAAGCCACAAAGCTTCTGGGAGAATGTCCTATGGACAGATGAGACAAAAATGGAAGTTTTTGGCAAGGCACATCAGCTCTATGTTCACAGACGGAAAAATGAAGCATATCAAGAAAAGAAAACTGTCCCTACTGTGAAACATGGAGGAGGCTCTGTTGTGTTCTGGGGGTGCTTTGCTGCAATGAAATCTCAAGACTATCAAGGGATTCTAGAGAGAAATGTACTGCCCAGTGTCAGAAAGCTTGGTCTCAGTCGCAGGTCATGGGTCTTGCAACAGGATAATGACTCAAAACACACAGCTAAAAACACCCAAGAATGGCTAAGAGGAAAACATTGGACTATTCTGAAGTGGCCTTCTATGAGCCCTGACCTAAATCCTATTGAGCATCTTTGGAAAGAGCTGAAACGTGCCGTCTCGAAAAGGCAACTTTCAAACACGAGACAACCGGAGCTCATGAGGAGTTTGCTAAAATACCTGTGTAGAGGTGCAGAAGTGTCATTGACAGTTACAGGAATCTTTTGATTGCAGTGATTTCCTCAAAAGGTTGTTTAACAAAATATTAAGTTAAGAGTACCATCATTTCTGTCCAGGCCTATTTCATGAGTTTAATTTTTTTTAAATTATGTGGAAGCAGGGTTCAAAAGCAATGTCTGACTTTCATTTGTTCATTTTCATAGATTTTTAATTTATTATTACTTTTGTCAGATTCAAGTTATTTCTGTGACCATTGTGGGTTTTTCTTTCATTAAACGAGGGGTACCAACAGTTTTAACCACGTGTGTAGTACTGCATAATACACTCCCCATAGGCCTCCATATAGTATAATGCACTCCCCCTAGGCCTCCATACAGTGTATTGCACCCCATAATCCTCCATATAGTATAATGAACTCCCCATAGGTCTCCATATAGTATAATGCACTCCTCATGGGCCTCCATATAGTATAGTGCACTCTCCATAGGCCTCCATACAGTATAAAGCACTCCCCATAGGCCATCACACAGTATAATGCACTCCTCATGGAAAAAATAAAAATACAATACTCATCTCTCCTCCTCATTCCCCCCGCTGCTCCGGTATCTGCAGTGAGCGCTCTGACCCATATGTCGTCAGAAATTACTGTTAGGCCACACGTCAGGGCTGAGAAGGAAGGAGAGCTATTTGGCTTTTGGAGCACAGATTTTGGTAGAATAGTTTGCGGGCGACATTTGCAAAGCCCCTAAGGTGCCAGAACAGCAGAAAAAAAACAAAAGTGACACTATTGTAGAAATTACACCTCTCAATGAATTCATCTACGGCTGCAGTGACTATTTTGTAACAACCACGCCAGGCTTTATTCTGAAGAATTGCAAATATGCCAGTTTAGAGCCCATACATTGTGCCCCCATACAATGTAGCGCCCCCATACATTGTGCCCAGCTTGTGCTTCTGGAGACACACACCCCGTAAATTGTTAAGTGCTCTCTCCCCACAACAATACGAAGCGGGGGGGAAGAGGCGGTTGGATTTGGGAGTGCAGATTTCACTGGATTTTGTTTGAGGGGACGGGAGCCATGTCGCTTTTCCAGAGTCTTTTGTTCTACCAGTAAAGTTGCAACCCTTATAGTTCCATTGACAGATGACGGACCTGAGTGGGGGCTGGTTTTGTGTGGGATAAATTAGGGTTTTGATTGATAACAATTTGAGGTACATAATATTTTTTGATTGCTTCCAGAATAAGGCTGGGATCGCCATGTTGTGTTCCACATTGAGCGCTTGTGTCGTGGTTTCCGTGTAAATCTCACAAAAATGTGATTCAGCCGAAACCCCCGATGGCACCACCCACCATAATGAGGCAGATGGAGACACTATGGAGTCAGTTTGGCATCTGCTATGGTGGTGTCCATCTTTTTAGGTATGCACAGATCTGTGGTCGCCCACACTTGTGCGCTAAAAACACGCCTAAAATGATGCCGGAACACAGACAAGTCCAAAGTGACTCCACTTGCATCATAAGTGAGTAGTTCCATCAGGGGTTTTGTCTGAATCGCGGTTTCGGGGGAATTTATACGGAAATGCCAATGTAAGTGCTCAGCGGAGAGAGTAGGATAAATGTGAACCGAGAATTATTCATATTTTTGGGAGGTAGAATGAACATATAGATAGCAGTACAAGAATAGTCTTTATTTTTACTTTTGCTTGGTTCACCATGCGGTATAAGCGATAAAGGCAGATTTATTTTTCGGGTCGGTGCAGTTACAACGATAGCAGATTAAGGCTATGTGCCCACGATGCAGAAATGAAGCGGAAAATTTCCGCTTCATTTCTGCGTGTCCTTGCCCGGAAAAACGCATGCGGAATTTGATATGCGTTTTTCGCGCGTTTTTGAAGTGTTTTGCACATGTGGAATTGCCTTGCGTTTTTCGAATGCATTGAAGATGGCAATTCCGCATGCGTAAACGCACAAATAATGGACATGCTGCGGAATTTTCCGCACATCAAAAACGCTGCGGAAAATTCCGCAGCATGGGCATTGAAATTGCGGATTTACATTGGGGACCATGGAAGAAGGCTTACTAAGCGTTTTACAAGCGTTTACGCTGCAAAAATTCCGCAGCAAAAACGCTTGAAAAATGCATCATGGGCACGGACCTTTATATGTTTTTTTTTTTAAGATTTTCCCGCCCTCACACAGTAAAAATGCTTTTTAATAAAAAGTAGTTTTTTCGTTGCCTCATTCTGAAAGCTGTAACTTTATTTTTTGGCGATCAGAGCTGTATGAGGGCTTATTTTTTGTGGGACGAGTTGCTAATTTTTTTGGTACTATTTTGGAGCACATAATTTTTGATCTCTTTTTATTCAGATTTTCAGACACAGAATGAACAAAAACCATTAATTCAGTTATTGCTTTTATTTTTTATGCCGTTCACTGTGCAGTAAAAGTGATAATACAGATTTGTCCGTCCTGTCGGTATGATTACAGCGATACCAGATTTATATTTTTTTTATGCTTTGCTACTTTTACAGACTAAAGACAATATTTTACAAAAATGAATTTGGTTTTTCATCACCATATTTTAAGAGCTGTGACTTTAATTTTTTGCCAAATGAGGTATATTAGGGCTTGTTTTTTGCAGAATGGTTTGGCATTTTTATTTAAACAATTATTTTTACATACGACTTTTTGATCTCTTTTTATTCACTTTTCAATATTACATTTCATATTGAAACAAGGGATACTGGAAGCCTGTGCTAGCATTTCTTCTGCAGTGTTGCTATCAGTGTGTCCAGAGTGGGTTGCATTGACAATGCAACACAATGGGCAGCACATTTTATAAGTGGTGATAAACTTGTAAAAAACTCATGAAAGAATAAAGTTATGTTAAAACCAAGCACACCATTGTTTTTCTTATGAAATTCTCAATAAGATTGATGTGTCACATGGCCCTCTTCCCATTGAAAAAAATAAAGTTGGATCCAAAATGGCCGACTTCAAATGGGCCACCATTGTCACCACCCATCTGGAAAAGTTTCCCCCCTCCCATATACTAATGTGCCACAAACAGGAAGTTGATATCACCAACCATTCCCATTTAATTTAGGTGTATCCATATAAATGGCCCACCCTGTAGTATAAATAAATCATCAATAATATTCCATTAATTTAATGCACATAATTAATAAGCCTGGCCACAGTGAATCAAAGCAGTCATCACATACAGGAATCAGTATATAAAAGGATGACCGATTTATATGTAAACCTACTGCAGCTCCCTGCATAATTAGTAAATGACATACAAGATGCATACAAATAAGCCACCAAATTTTAGAATCAATATGTAATACAAAACATCATAGTCAGAGGGAGCAAAATAAACTAGTGCACTATGTAGGATACAAGTGGGCCCCACCCCATGCATATCATGACAGGATGTAAGAAAGTCCTCAAATGAACCACATGGGAGCCCCCATCCCATCTGCAAACACAAGCCCACACGTATCGCTGCACTCGGCAGCTTCCTCAGGGAAAGTGAGAGGGTGTATCCCAGGTGCCCAATATATATACACACAAAATTAAAAGACTAAAGACTTACAGGTGGTGTGCCCTCATCCACTGGAAGGCCAGAGCCCAATACGCAGATGCGATCATAATGAGCTGCTGAATCAGCCCGCCGCATGTAGCGGCCGGTCAGCGTCACAGATAGACACAGAATATGTTCCTTAAAAAAGTTGGCCACAACTTTTTATTATGCCCCCAATATATCCCCCTTGGGCCCACAAGTGTCTTTGTTTGTAATTACCTTCTGCTGCAGTTTCTGCCTTGAGTGGCGCTATCGGTGGAACTTGAGCAGTATTTAAGGGGTTAATCGGCCCCAATCGGCTTCAAAGCCCATCAGGGCCAATACTGCATAGTTTCAGCTTTCATATAAAGCTGACACCCGCCAGAAATTCGGCTGTGGGGCGGCGCTACACCACTATTCCTCAGTGCCATTAAAGAGCGGCGCTGAGGAATAAGTACCCTTAAAGACCGCTGTGAAAAGGCGTATTGGTGGTTGTTAAGGGGTTAAATGAGGTTACTTGCATTTTTTTCATTGCGTTTTTGACACTTCATTTTTTGTCTCTGGTTGGTGTGTCATTCTTTAAATAAAGCTGCCTTTTTTTTTAAACATTTTGGTATTTTGATTTCACTGAACTTTAGGGACATACGTAGGTGCGGATTACATGCGTTTTTGATGCATTTCTGCCTCTGAATCGCATTAAAATGCATGTGCATTTTTTACCTGTGGATTATCTGCATCTAATGTAAGTCTATGGGGAAAATCTGCACAGAAAATTCAGTGTACCTGCAAGAGAAATTGACATGCTGAAAATTTGAAAAATTGAGTTTAGGCAGCCTAAATAATAAGCATGGTGGGCATGAGATTTCTAGAAATCCCATCCACTTTGCTGGAACTGTAAGATGCTACTTTTTTGGCTCAGGGAAAATAACCAGCATCAAAAACGTGATAAAGCTCATCATGGGAACATAGCCTCACGAAGAAAACACTGTAGTCAGAAGAGGTTTCATGCCCCCCTATTCTTTGTGGAGTGTTAACTATAAGTGACTAAAGGCTGATGTGTTTGAGGAGTGCCATGGATCAGTGTTAAATAAGTCAGCATCTGAGTCATTATTGCCAGTAGGGGGAGCTCCTACTGCAGCAAGTGAAAAGGCAGGCTTGTGTGGGATACAGCCAGCCATTGCTTGAGTGGATGATGTGAGGGTGTAAGGGGGGAATTGGCTGGCATCTATTTCTACGCCCCTAAACGCCTCACGTAGGGGTCCTTGGGTGTGTGCATGTCGTTGCAGTACTATTACTGACACATCTAGTTTCACTATGTTCTAGTGCAATTTGTGTGGCACTGGACCCCTTTAACCTAACAATGAAGAAAACAGACGGTTTTGCAAAAATAAAGTATTGATTACTGAGGTTGAAACATATATAGAAGGGGTAGCAGGAACAATGCTTGACTTTCTCTTCTACACAATACAGAGGCAGATTCGTAGTAGTTATTATGGATGGCGACACATTACTTGTGATAAACGTTACATATACACAACAGATTACGCTGGGGGTCTCCATCTTCCTGGGATGGAGAAACACATGTCAAGCTGTTACGCTGTGCCCACTGCACCCCAGCTGCAGTCTGTGAATGGTGTAATGAAGCTCTCACTAGCTACCACCTTACGGACATGCCCCAGCCTGGCTGATCCCATATTCTTTCACTGCAGATATCCAGGTCTGGGTAAGGGTGCTCTCACACTAGTGTATAAAAAATCAGTCCCATTCGCATCTAGAAAAGTGGTATGATTTTTTCCTCATTTGTCATCCATGTGCTGTCTGTATGCGATCCGTTTTTAATCATTTACAGGACCATTTACAGTTTCCTATGTTACAGAATTTGTAATTTGTCGATAAAAATCGCATGCCACACTGATTGTCCGTATGGCATCCATTTTTTCTCTCAAACCCATTTGATTTCAGAGTGAAATCGTAGCATGCTGTGATTTTTTTTCTCATGCTGAATACCGCTGAGAAAAAATACGCAGATCTGCACTGCCTAACTGAATAAAATTGGTCAGAGTGCAATCTGAGTTTTTCTCGCATTGCCATCGTCCGATTTATACGCTAGGTTCGAAGTAGTCCAGCATTCCCCAAATCTGGCCCCGGTGACTGTGAAAAGCACGAACATTACTGCTATTCACAGTCGCTGGGTTCTGACATCACCACTCATCAGAGTCGCCGGTTCACGGTGCGCTCCGTGAGACACGGCGGCTCTGAACAGCAATGATATCAGTAACTATAATGCTAATCAGAGTTGCCCAGTCTCACAGAGTGCAGCGTGAGTCGGGAGTGACTGCTGCTGAAAGCCTATGGAGACTCAGAATGAGTCTCCATAGGCTTTTATTGACGAATTCGGGTAATGTCGTGGGAAGCGCTGGACTACTTCGGACCTGTGTGGAACCATTATTTTCTAATAAGTTGGTGAACGAGGGACAATGTCTTGTTTTTGTTTCTCTCTCTTTATGTTTTTCAGGTGTCCATTTGTGGACTATGTTGGATTCCCTGGACTACGTCGGATACCCTGGACTACGGCGGACCTGCATGTTTTTTTTGTTTTTTTTAAATAAATTGGTGAACCACCGAAAGTGTCTAGTGTTTATTCAAATAAAGTTTTTTTTGTGTGTGTTTTTATTTTTGATTACTGGGTTAACAATGGAGGTGTCTGATAGACACCTCTCCATTACTAACCCCAGGGGTTGATGCCAAATGTGATTTTTTACAACCCCAAGCCACATTACCCCAACTGCCAAAACACCAGGGCAATCAGGAAGAGTGAAGGCAAAGCACCAGAATGGGCGCATCTCATGTGATACGCCACTTCTGGGGCGGCTGCGGTCTGGTATTTTTTGCTGGGAAAGGCCCAATAACCAGGGACCTTCCCAGCCTGATAATATCAGCTCATAGCTGTCTGCCTTACCTTTGCTGGTTATCAAAAATTGAAGAGACCCCACATAGTTTTTTAAATTATTTATTAGGTTAAATAAGGCAAAAAAACTGTACAATAAAACACCACATGAAAGGCATTAAAGGGTACATGTTTATACTATGTAGGGGGGTTTGTGAAATTATACATGTGCAGGATATCTATCTATTCTATCTATTATCTATCTAAAATCTTTCTATGATCTATCATCTCTCTATCTATATCTTTATATAAGATTTCTTTATTAGTTTTGTAAACTAACTTTAAGTTGCATAGAGCATTAGATTTATAATATGCTGATGTGAGCAAACCCTAAAGGGAACATTATCCATAAGTCCTCAAATTCTCAAGTCAGTAAAATTCCTGTTTAACCCCTTTACAACCCAAGGCTATTTGCACGTTAATGACCCTGCCAATTTTTACAATTCTGACCACTGTCACTTTATGAGGTAATTACTCTGGAACGCTTCAATGGATCCCCCTGATTCTGAGATTGTTTTTTCGTGACATATTGTACTTCACGATAGTGGTAACATTTCTTCGATATCACTTGCGTTTATTTGTGAAAAAAATGGAAATTTGGCAAAAATTTTGAAAATTTAGCAATTTTCAAAATTTGAATTTTTATGCCCTTAAATCAGAGAGATATGTCACACAAAATAGTTAATAAATAACATTTCCCACATGTCTACTTTACATCAGTACAATTTTGGAACCAAAATTTTTTTTTTATTGGGGAGCTATAAGGGTTAAAAGTTGACTAGCGATTTCTCATTTTTCCAACAAAATTTACAAAACCATATTTTTAGGGACCACATCATATTTAAAGTCACTTTGAGGGGTCTTTATGATGGAAAATACGCAAAAGTGACACCATTCTAAAACTGCACCCCTCAAGGTGCTCAAAACCACATTCAAGAACTTTATTAACCCTTTAGGTGCTTCACAGGAATTTTTGGAATGTGGAAGAAAAAAATTAACATTTAACTTTTTTCACAAAAATGTTACTTTAGACACAATTTTTTTTATTTTCGCAGGGGTAACAGGAAAAAATGGACCCCAAAATTTGTTGTGCAGTTTCTCCTGAGTAAGCAGATACCCCATATGTGGGGGAAAACCACTGTTTGGGCGCACGGCAGGGTTCGGAAGGAACGGAGCGCCATTTGACTTTTTGAATGTAAAATTTGCTTGAATAATTAGCAGACGCCATGTTGCATTTGGGGAGCCTCTGATGTGCCTAGACAGTGGAAACCCCCCACAAGTGACACCATTTTGGAAACTAGACACCTCAGGGAACTTATCTACATGTGTGGTGAGCACCTTGAACCCCCAGCTGCTTCACAGAAGTTTATAACATTGAGCCGTAAAAATAAAATTTTCACATTTTTCCCACAAAAATGTTTTTCAGCCCCCACTTTTGCATTTTCATAAGGGTAACAGGAGAAATTGCACCATGCAGTTTGTTGTGCAATTTCTCCTGAGTAAGCAGATACCCCATATGTGGGGGAAAACCACTGTTTGGGCGCACGGCAGGGTTCAGAAGGGAAGGAGCGCCATTTGACTTTTTGAATGTAAAATTTGCTTGAATAATTAGCGGACGCTATGTTGTGTTTGGAGAGCCCCTGATGTGCCTAAACAGTGGAAACCCCCCGTAAGTGACACCATTTTGGAAACTAGACCCCTCAGGGAACTTATCTACATGTGTGGTGAGCACCTTGAACCCCCAAGTCCAGTCCTTTACAGAAGTTTATAACATGGAGCCGTGAAAATAAAAAAATCAAACTTTTTCCACAAAAATTATGTTTTAGCCACAATTTTTTTATTTTCACAAGGGTAAGAAGAGAAAATGGACCCCAAAAACTTTTGTGCATTTTCTCCTGAGTACGCAAATACCCCATATGTGGGGAAAATACAGTGATTGGGCACACGGCAGAGTTCAGAAGGGATGGAGCACTGTGTGACTTTTTGAACGCAAAATCGGCTGGAATCGAGAGCGGACGCCATGTCACGTTTGGAGAGCCCCTGATGTGCCTAAATAGTTGAAACCCCCCACAAGTGACCCCATTTTGGAAACTAGACCCCTCAAGGATTTTATCAAGGGGTATAGTGAACATTTTGAACCCAGAGGTACGACACAGAATTTGATGACATTAGGTCATCATATTGAATAAGTTGTCATTAGTCTTGAGCGCAAGTGCTCGCTACTTGAGTTTGCATCGGGTACTCAGGTATGCACCATGTGTCACGGGTGCTCAAGTGAAATGCTCGAGTCCCCGCCCGCATGTTTCACGGTTATTAGACACTCCAAAAAAAACATGCGGGGATCGCTCGTGCATGGCAGGCAATCCCCGCAAGGTTTTTTTGGCCGCGAAGCATATGGGGCGGAGACTCGAGCACCCGCGATACTCAATGCATACCCGAGCACCCGATGCAAACTCAAGTAGCGAGCACTTGCGTTCAACACTAGTTGCCATATCGTCATCTTTTTTTTTTTTTTTTACTTTTGAAAAAAAAAAACAACCCTAACCCCAACCCTAACATTAGCACAACCCTAACCCCAACCCTAGCCCTAGCGTTTATTTTTTACGCCGTTCCTAGTGCGGTATAAGTGATTAGATGACCTTATTTTTCAGGTCGGTGCGACTACAGAGATACCAGAATCATATCGGGTTTTTATGATTGACAGCTGTCACACACTAAAAGACACATATTTTGTAAAGTCTAGTTTTTGCATCGCCATATTTTGAGAGCTATAATTTTTCCATATTTTGGCCGACAGAGTCATGTGACAGCTTGTTTTTTGCGGGATGAGTTGACGTTATTGGTGCCATTTTCAGGCACGTGACATTTTTTGATCGCTTTCTATTCCAGCTTTTGGGAGGCAGAATAAACAAAAACCAACAATTCAGGAATTGTTTTTTTTTTTTATTTTTTTATTCTACTCCGCGAGTGGTAAAATTGATAAGGTAGCTTTATTCTTTGGGTCAGTATGTTTACAGTGGTACCACATTTATATCGTTTTTCTATGTTTTGGCGCTTTTACACAATAAAAGCTATTTTATAGAAAAAAATATTTTTTTGCATTGCTTTATTCTGAGAGCTATAACTTTTTGATTTTTTGGATGATGGAGCTGTATGGCAGCTTTTTTTTTGCGGGACAAGATGATGTTTTCAGCGGTACCATTTTTATTTATATTTGGCTTTTTGATCGCATGTTATTCCATTTTTTGTTTGGCGGTATGATGATAAAGCATTGTTTTTTGCTTCGTTTTTTATTTTTTATTTTTACCGTGTTCACTGAAGGGGTTAACTAGTGGGACAGTTTTATAGGTCAGGTCGTTATGGACGCGGCAATACCAAATATTTGTACTTTTATTGTTTTTTGTTTTTTTTCATAATAATATTTATTGATGGGTACATTATATTTTTATTTTTGGTGGATTATTTATTTATTTATTTTAAAATATTTTTTAAATTTTTTTTTTTTTTCACTTTCTGAGAGTTTTTTAACTTTTTTACTTTGTCCCACTCTGGGACTTTCACTTTTTTCATTCTGATCGCCTGCACAGCATAGGGATGGAGCACCATCCCTGTGCTATGCAGGCAGTCAGTTCTGCACAGTGAGAAGATTGTTTGGTCATGCACTGCGCATGACCAAACAATCTTCCTGCGTGAGTGTTGCGATCACCTCCCCTTAGCCACCGCAATGCTGCGATCGACTTCGATCGCAGCATTGTGGGGGTTAATGTGCCGGGAGCGGAGCGGGACCGCTCCCTGCACATAGTACCGGGTGTCAGCTGTGACAATCAGCTGACACCCGGCGGCGATCGCGCCCGCACAGCCTGTGTGCACGCGCGATCGCGATGACGTACTAATACGGGTCAGGCTCTTAAGTCCCAGGGCACAGACGTGTATTAGTACGTCATGGGCTTTAAAGGGGTTAAAGAACTTACCAAGCAAAACTTTTTCCTTTATTGTAAATGTACCTCATGTGATGCCACTAATAACCATTTTATCCTAAGTTCATGTAACGTTGCAGAGATTGTTATTATGTAAATTTGTATGCTTGCCTTTCTAATTCTTGTATATTCCTTTTTTTGGGTAGTCATGAGTCTAATTACTGTTATTCATCATTAATATATATATTTTTCCATTTCTCTTTGTTCCTTTCTGTTTGTTTTTTTCTTTTGTGTTTGTTTGTAACAAAATCAAATTTTTTGTTTCCAAGCAGTCCCTGTGTGAATAAGGAAAAATACTTTGTTTCATGCTTCTGTTAGACATTTATATTATCTGCTACTTCTAAAATAATAAACATTCAAATAAAAAGAAAAGAAAAGAAGAAGTAACACAGTCTTGAGCATCCTACATTTTTTTTTTTAACTATGGGCAACACTAATGCCACATGGTGTTTTTTACCCGGGAATACTTCATAACCCCGATCCTTTCTATTTGTCGTACATTGTGCTTACAACATTGGGAAAATGGTTGTTATATTGTGCCAGAATAAATAATATATGCAGTGCCTTACAGTTCACCTATAATTAGTGAATACATTTCCATGTAAATAATACATAACTTCCCATGTAAAATAAACAGACTGTTCTGGAGTAAATACAGCATACTGTGTGATGTTGCTTGTCTCACTCCACCCAAACATAATGATTAGTGATGAGCGAGCACTAAAATGCTCCAGTTGAGCAAATTGGAATGCTCGAGTGCTCGGTCCGAGCAACGAGCTCAATGTAAGTCTATGGGAAACTCGAGCATTTTTCGGGCAGCCCCCCCCTCGGCGGTCTGCAGAGCGCCTACATATTGCCCAAATCGATGGGAACAGTGCTCAAATCACATGGGAACAGCATGGGGAATAGCCCTGAAAGCATCTCTGACTCCCAGGTTACTGCTGTCAACAATGTTGTCAGAGTATCACGCCACTTTTACGGACTCACAATAAAACATACAAATACGAAACCAAAATGAATTTTCCTGGGAAAAATGTTAAGGAACATCCTTTCCAGAGTAATGACTTGTATATCAGGCAAAATAAATATACCAAAACGAAAATGCTCCTCCACAACCTGGGCTATGTTCACACGTAGCTTTTTTGAAGCATTTTTGCACTTTTGCATTGCTTTCAACAGTGAAAAATACATTCACCGGTAAATGTCATTTTAACATTTTACTACCTTATCTGGCCATGTGGTGTGTGAGACATGATCAGACACATCCTGTTTCATTTATGAAGGAGGGACTCTGAAAGTCACAAAGCCTATTTTTATAGGGCCATCAGGCGGCCCTTACTATTCTTAAAGGGCCAGCAGTCGGCCCTCGTTATTGTTAGAGAGCCATCAGCCGGCTATGCTTTGTTGCTCCCATTATTAATGAGTGGGTCTCCTATACTGTTATTGCGTATGCAGTGACTGCAAGAACTGCCAAAAATTTGGACGCACCCCAATACCCCTTTGACGAAACATAGAGGAGCGCCTCAGTAAAAAAAATGTTCCTAGTGGGTCTCCTATAGTGGAAATGCCCATGCAGTGACTGCAAGGGCTGCCAAAATTTGAGAAAAACCCCAATAACAATTTAAAGGCGCATAGAGGTGGGCCTCAGTAACGAGGCAGGTAGGAGCGGGTATGCTATATAGTTAAAGGGTATGCAGTGAGTACAACGGCTGCCAAAATTTAGGAAAAACCCCAATAACAATTTAAAGACACATAGAGGTGGGCCACAGTAACGACATGTTCCCATTAGAAGGGAGCAAGTCTGCTATCCAGTTATAGGGTATGCAGTGAATACAACGGCTGCCAAAATTTAGAAAAAACCCCAATAACAATTTAAAGACACATAGAGGTGGGCCTCGGTAACGACATGTTCCCATTAGAAAGGTGCGGATCTGCTATCCAGTTATAGGGTATGCAGTGAGTACAACAGCTGCCAAAATTTAAGAAAAGCCCCAATAACAATTTAAAGACACATAGAGGTGGGCCTCAGTAATGAGTACAACATGTTCCTATTAAAAAGGAGCGGGTTTGCTATACAGTTATAGGGTATGCAGTGAGTACAATGGCTGCCAAAATTTAGGAAAAACCCCATATTGTTCTTGCCCATGCAGTGACTGCAATAACTGCCAAAAATTTTGAGGCTCTCCAATGCCCCTTGCAAGAGACATAGAGGCGGCCTCCTGAAAAAAATGTTCCTATTATTAGGAAGTGGGTCTCCCATAATGTTTGCCTATGCAGTGAATGCAATGGCTGCCAAAAATTTGGAGGCACTCCAATGCCCCTTGCAAGAGACATAGAGGAGGGCCTCCTGAAAAAAATGTTCCCATTATTAGGAAGTGGGTCTCCCATACTGTTTGCCTATGCAGTGAATGCAACAGCTTCCAAAAATTTGGAGGCACGCCAATGCCCCTTGCAAGAGATGTAGATGTGGGCCTCCTGAAAAAAATGTTCCTATTATTTGGAAGTGGGTCCCCCATACTGTTTGCCTATGCAGTGAATGCAACGGCTGCCAAAAATTTGGAGGCACTCCAATGCCCCTTGCCAGAGACTTAGAGGAGGGCCTCCTGAAATTTTTTTTTCCCATTATTAGTAAGTGGGTCTCCCATACTGTTTGCCCTTTGCAAGAGACGTAGAATAGGTGATATGGTAGATATGGTTGTGAATGATATGGTGATGGAGGATGAGGAGAAGGAGGAGGACAAGAACAAATAAACATTATCAGGAAGCGTGTACCCATGTCTGGATATGAAGAGGTGCATGGGAATAGACATCCTAAAAAAAAGACACTGGATTTGAGTTTATGTTTATGCTATCATTCGGTGGTGTTGAGAAGTCTAGCCCAAACCAGCCCTTGTCATTTTTATAAGAGTCAGCCTGTCAGCATTTTCAGTTGACGGCGGATGCGCCTATCAGTTACAATTCCACCAGTGGCACTAAAAACCCGCTCTGACAAAACGCTAGCAGCAGGGCTGGGCAGGACCTCCAAGGCATAGAGAGCCAGTTTATGCCACAAGTCCAGCTTGGATACCCAATAGTTATAAGGCACAGAGGAATCACGGAGAACGTTGGTACGGACGGCAAGGCACTCCTTCAGCATCTTCCCAAACTTTTCCCTCCCTGTGAGAGTATCCCACGCATCAGGGCCTGTGTGATGCGAGGGTCTGAGAAAACTATCCCGGAACTTTGACAGTGTTCCCCTGCCTCTGCTGAATTGGATTTGTGTCACTCTCGTCTGTACTCCTTGGTTGTCTAACAAGCTGTGATATCTGCCGCCAGCATTTTCAGATGGGAATTTTTTAATAATTCCGCAACAAGGGCCTTCTGGTACTGCCCCATTTTATTAGGCCTGTCCGTCGTGGGAATAAGAGTTAGAAAGTTCTCCTTGTAGCATGGGTCCAGAAGTGTCACCAACCAGTAATGACTGTCACCCAAAATTTGGACCATGCGAGGGTCACAGGAAAGTCAGCGTAACATAAACTCAGCCATGTGTGCCAGACTGCTAACATGCAAGACTTCCGTGTCCTCTTCCGTGTCAGTCGTCCTCTTCCGTGTCCTCAGGCCATCCACGCTGAAGAGACAGTATGACAGTTGTGCATGTAATACCGTCTATTGCGCAGGAAAGTAGGTCCTGTTCTTTGTTCTTCCTCCTCCTCCTCATTGTCACCCAATCCACGTTGGGATAAGATGAGGCTGGGCTGTGTGGAATCACCCTGTATGGTTCCTTGCTGCATCTCATCATGCTCCGCCTGCAATGCATCCTCTTTAATTGTGAGCACAGAGTGTTTCAGAAGACAGAGAAGCGGGATGGTGACGCTAATTATGGCATCATTGCCACTCACCATCTTGGTGGAGTCCTCAAAGTTTTGGAGAATGGTACAGATGTCTGACATCCATGCCCACTCCTGAGGTCTTATGCGTGGAGTCTGACCTGAATACCGACGGCCAAGTTGATGCTGGTAGTCAGCAACTGCCCTCTTCTGCTCACAAATCCTTCCCAACATCTGCAATGTAGAGTTCCCACCCGTGGGGACATCGCACACCAGTCTGTGAGCTGGAAGCTGCAAACGCTGCTGAAACACGGCAAGGGCGGCGGAATCTGTAGCTGACTTTCTAAAATGGGCACACACACGGTGTACTTTGACAAGCAGATCCAGCAGATCTGGGTAGGTTTTGAAAAACCGCTGAGGTTAAGCACATGGGTCAGGCATGGTACGTGTGTGAGCTTGCCTCACTTCAGAGCCGCCACCAGGTTTTGGCCATTGTCACACACAACCATGCCTGGCTGTAGGTTCAGCAGTGTCAGCCACAGATCTGCCTGCTCTTTCAGAGCTGTCCACAAATTTTCAGCATTGTGTCACCTAAGCATATTAGCTTCAGCACAGCCTGTTGCCGCTTGGCCGAGGCAGTGCAGCAGTGCTTCCAGCTTGGGACTGATGTGGTCATTTCGGAGATGGAGGCTGAAGATGAAGAGGAGGTACAGGAGCTGTAGAATGTGGGGGCAACCCTGATTGACCCCGGGCCCGCAATCCTCGGCGTCGGGAGGATGTGTTTCAACCTAAGGTCAGACTGGGTCCCAGCTTCTACTATATTACCCCAGTGTGCTGTCAGAGATATGTACTGTCCCTACCCACAAGCACTTGTCCACGTGTCCGTGGTTAGGTGGATTTTCCTAATAACTGCGTTGTTGAGGGCACAGCTAATTTTGTGGGACACGTGCTTGTGTAATGCGGGGACGGCACATCGGGAGAAATAGTGGTGGCTGGGGACCGAGTACCGAGGGACCGCCTCCGCCATCAGGTTGTGGAAAGCTTCCATCTCCAAGAGCCTAAAAGGCAACATTTCGAGCGCAAGCATTCACGAAATGTGTGAATTTAGTAGTGTGGCCTGTGGGGCGTTGGCTGTGTATTTGCGCTTGCGTTCCAAGGACTGGCGTAGGGACAACTGAACGCTGCGCTGGGACAAGTACGTGGACGTGCTTGTTGATGGTGCTAGTTGAGAGTGTGCAACGACAGGTGCAGGGCGAGAGGCATCTTGGCATGCGCCATGGATAGGGGATTGACGTGCACGCACAACAGCGGAAGAAGCAGTGGTGTCAACCTTCAGACACTGTTTCTGGACCCTGGGGTTCAGCCCACTTAGTGGGGTGCTTTGCTGCCATGTGCCTGATCATGGTGGTGGTGGTCAGGCTGCTAGTTTTGATACCCCTGCTGATGTTGGCCTGGCAGGTGGTACAAATGGTCTTTTTGGGGTTATCTGCAGAGTCTTTACAAGACAACCAGACTCGGGAAGACCTAACAGTTGTACTGGAAACTTCCGTCGTGTTGGTGTTATGGGGAACGCTTTCCCGCCTTCTGTCTGCGGCCACCACACTGCTTCTTCCTGCCTGTTGTGGTGCTATGCCTCCCTCCCCCTGTGTGATGCTGTCTTCGCTCTGCAAGTCCCCCTACCAGGTTGGGACAGTTACTATATCATTCACCACCTTGTGTTCCACTTCCGCACCCTGGTCCTCCTTCTGACTTTCTGGCAATTGTGTATCATCATCATCCACCTCTTGCGACAGTAATTGCACTTTCCCACCATTGCCTTCGTGTCACCGTGGCTGCTCAAATACTTGAGCATCGCTACACGCATTCTCCTCTTGACCTACTTGAAGCTGACCGGGCGAGAGGCCCGAATCTATAAATGGAAAAGTGAGCAGCTCTTCTGAGTGTACAAGTGTGGGATCAGTTGACTCCGGGCACTCGGCATGGTGGAAGGAAGGAGGATCAGGGTGAGGAATATGAAGTCCAGACTCATGGCTACTGAGACTTGACTGTGTGGAAGACAGGATGGTGGTGGTGGTGGCAAAGTGACTGGAGGCATTATCTGCTGTCCAACCAACAACCTTTTGACACCGCTCTGTGTTCAATAGTGGTGTTCTGCGGTCCCCTAGTAATTGGGACAGGAAGGACAAGCGACAAGATGTGGGTGTTTGTTGTGGCACAATTTCAGCTTGCCCACAGCCTCAGCTTCGGCCTCTACATGCACCATCACCATCATGTCCACTTCCCTGTCCCTTGCCACGCGCCTTACCCATTTTAAATGGAGGACAATATTTTCCACGTTCGCTACAAATGGCTGGATTTGAACCGCATTTATATGTGGTACATCTAACGGACAACCACTATTTTAAATAGAGGGCCTGTAGTTTACAAATACTATTCTTGACAGCGACCTCGTGTGAATAGCTTCATTGACACACTGCAACAAAATGTAAATGGAGGCCAGAAATGGCTGAATTTGGAGCGCAGTTATATGTGATACTTCTGATGGAAAACCACGGTTTTAAATAACAAGCCTGTAGGTTACTATTCTTCACAGCGACCACGTGTGAATAGCTTCACTGACACACTGCAAAAAATTGTAAATGGAGGCCAATATTTTCCACGTTCACTACAAACTTCTGGATTTTTATCACTGTAATATGGAAATGATCTGGCTGTATTCTGCAGTGCTAACAAGCAAATGAATCAGAAAAATGGTGTACTCTGGATTGCTTTTTAAGCAAATAATCAGATTTAAGATAAAAAAAAAATTAGCCCTGGCCCCTGATATATGGGGCTATGTCTACAAATATCTGTAATAGCAAGATCAGTCAGAACCTGCAATGGACCCTCTTGTGCTGTATAGATATGCTGTGGAATATAGATATGTTATATACAGTAGATGTATTTATAGATATGCTGTGGAATACTTTTACTAACTATAAACATGCAAATCTCTCCCTGACGCAGCAGCAGCTCTCCCTACTCTGCCTGTTTCCGGAGTAGACTGTGACGAGCATGGCGGCACCAGGTCTTAAATAGACCCAATGACGCTATGGGGCCAGCCAATCACTGTAATGCCACAACCAACATGGCTATGGCATTACAGTGCGTGGCAAGCAATCCCTGCATGTTCATTTGCTCTCTAAAGAGTGCCAAACATGCAGGACTGGGACGCGAGTTTCCGCCCGAGCAACCTGGAAATACTCACCTAGCACCGAGCTTGTCGAGCACCGTGATGCTCGGGCGAGTACCGAGTAGTGGCGAGCATGTTCGCTCATCACTAATAATGATGTAACATCATATATAGCAGCAAGTGCTCTTACTGTATGTCTCTGTACTGCACCATGAAAGGCACTATATATGGATTCAGAGAACAGCATGCTCTGTGAATCCATACTTTGAGTAATAGGAATCTGTCAGACATCCCAAGTCTCCAAAACTACCCACAGTATGATTTTAGAGCACTAATGCTGCATAGCAGTCTTGCATTTGATAGCCCCGACAATAATTCCATATTGCGCAAAAGCAACTTTTTTTTGTAATATGAAAATAACCTGGGACTATTTCGTAACAGACTGTTTAATCACCCAGCGCCTGGAATCATCTTCTCTTGCAAGTAATTTCAGATTTGCTTGAAATCTTGTGCATGTGTGAGACCCTTTTCCTCCATTGGGATCCCCATGAAGCTGGGTGTACCCTCCTGGTTTCATTGGTGCATTGCCTATGCCCAGTGAAGAAGGAAATCTCACATATGCACAAATGAAATTGCTTGCAAGTGAAGAGGATGTCAGTCACACCTAGGGGAATGTGAATAAAGTGTCTGATGACGAACCGTCCTGGGTGAAGGAATGCCCCGCCGGACTAGTCCGAGGTAATATGTACATGCCACCTATGGGAATAAAAGATAATTTTGGTCAATTAGAAACGATTGTCTGCGTTATCAAGGGCATTATTAGCACTAGTCCATGACAGTTGGAGGTAATTTGCATATGCTGCGGGCGGTAATAAAAGTTATTTTTTTCATAATTAGGGACTATTTCCTGGGATATCAAGGGCTTTATTGGTATGCAGGTTCAGAGCTTTAAATCATTATGGGGACATTTTGGGAGTCTTGGGTGACATAATAGTTTCTTTCAGGCAGTATAACTCCATACAACAGAAATTCCCATTAGAACTCATTCTGACGTCCATGTTGCATGTATGTGTTATATCCTTTTATTTCACGGATAGGACACATACCCATTATAGTCTATGGTGCTATTCACATGTCTGTGTTTTTTCATGTGGCTGTACAAAATTCACAGCTCATGTCCATTTTTCTATGATATCACAGAATGCGCACTACTTGTCACGGGTGTGTCAGGTTTGACAGACAGTCATACAGCTGTAGAAGGTCGCTGTGTTTGGCCTGGCAAACATCTTCCTGATCCTTTCATGATCCCTCTCTCTCTAGGACCCAGCGGTGATCCTCACTTTGCTTGGGGATTATACCTTTAGGACCCAGCGGTGACCTTCACCTTCTGCTGCTAATTACTTTCGGGGTTTTTTTGTGTAGTTTTTTTTCCCCTTATTGTTATGGATCCCGTTTCGGTGAAAGCTGAGCAGCTTCAGAGTTTATCACTGGAGATAACTGACCTTCGATCAGCTGTTCAGCAGCAACTGCGGCGGCCGCAGACTCCTAATGCTGGGGACTCTGTGGCTAGGCCGATCCCCAGCTTAAGCCCAAAATTGCCTTCCCTGGTGTCACGGGTGTGTCAGATGTGACAGACAGTCGCCCTGCAGTTGAATGCAGGAGATCTCTTTGTTTGACATTACAGACACCTTCTTAGATCTGTCTCACTCTAGGACCCAGCGGCTACCTCTCTCCGGCTAATTGACACCCAGGCCTGGGTGTTTAAATACTTCCTGTTTGCTATAGGGAGGTGCCGGTGATATTCACATGACCCCTTGTGAAGGCTTGGAGCTGTTGCAGTCTGCTTACTTTCTCTTTGGTGCTAAGAGGCCGTGTGTGAAATGTCTCTAAAGTCGGCTCAACCTAAGTTACTTCCTCCATGTCTGTCTCCCCTTGCTGTCTTTAGTTGTTAGTGGGGACTGACTAGTGGGGACTGACTAGCACTCATCCCCCCCCTTCCCTAGCCAGGGCCTAGCTCTAGGGTTTTAGGTTCCTGATTGGTGATTGGTGAGAAACCAATATAGGAATGGTAGGGAAGACAGGGTGAGATCAGATCAGCCTAGGAGGTCTCCACCCCGTCTTTCCTTAGTGTCTGGGCTTCCTTCCCCTTATTACTTCGTGTTGCACTTTGTCTTTCCTACACTGTGCGTGACACCTGGACAGGTTTTCAGGAGGTAGAGACAAGTTTTTGTGTTTAAAGAAGCTTGTAAATTATGCTTCAATCTT
Source organism: Phyllobates terribilis (assembly GCF_046119375.1). NCBI lineage: Eukaryota > Metazoa > Chordata > Amphibia > Anura > Dendrobatidae > Phyllobates > Phyllobates terribilis. Next base: position 511,500,798 of record NW_027362765.1, on the reverse strand, counting down.
TGACCCTACTCCTCTGGAGATGAGGAGCAGCGAGAAGGGGTTGTGATCTCACTGTTACAAGGAGATCCTCAATCCTGGGCTTTCTTTTTGCCACAGGGCTCTGCTTGTCCCCGATCGGTTGAAAGATTTTTTGGGGCTCTGGCCTTTATCTATGATGATCCTGACCGAATCTCCTTGGCTGAATCCAGGCTGCGTCGCCTTCAGCAGGGGCATCCGTCAGTGGAGACTTATAGTTCCGAATCCCATAGATGAGCAACCAATACCAAGTGGAATGACTCGGCTGTTAGAAGCCAATTTTGTCAAGGTCTTTCAGAAATGCTGAAGGATGCCTTGGCAGTTTACGAAACCCCTGAGTCCTTAGAGGCTTCCATGTCATTAGTTATACGTGTAGATGGATGCCTTCGGGATAGGTGGGTGAGACTACCTTCTCCGGAGGCCCCTTTTCGGGGAAACGTCTCATTGCCGGGGAGGGGTGGTCTGGGGGTGAACCTGAACTTAAGGATTTGGAGGAACCCATGCAGTTAGGGGGAGCTACTGCGTCGCATATTTCCCCTGAAATCCGCAAGAGAAAGGGGGTGTGTTTTTTTGTGTTAAAAAGGGGTATTTATGGGGTCTGTCCCTCAGTTCCTAAGCAAAAAGGAACATCTGGAACTCGATTGACCCTTGGTAGTGTGGGATTGGATAATCAGGGGGTGTGTTTGTCTTCTACATGCAGTTCTCGGTTTCTACTGACAGCAGAGGTGGTGCTAGAAAGCTGGACAGAGAAAATTTATGTGTTTTTGGACAGAGGAGCTGGAATCAGCATGATTGATGCTGAGTTTGTGAGAACTCATAGGCTTACTTGCTGTACGTTAACTAAGCCCATCCCTATTTATGCCACTTCCTCAGAGATGTCTGACACAGATTGTACATGATATAAGACTGAGGGTGGGGCCCTTTAATTATGAAGTACTTCCTTGTTATGTCCTGGAGGGCCTTCACACTCCTGTTGTACTGGGTCTACCCTGGTTGGTGAAATATAATCCAGTAGTGGATTGGCAATCCAGGGAAATTGGGGAATGGGGAAATTACTGTAATGAAACTGCTTAAACATTTCCCTTTCTGCAGTCTCTACAGAGACCTTACCTTACCTATATTTTTGTCTGGTTTTGAGGATGTTTTTTCTGAGAAGGGGTGTCAGGATTTGCCTCCTCATTGCGCATATGACTGTCCTATTTACCTTATTCACGGAGCTAAACTACCCAAGTCCAGACTGTAAAATCTTTCTGGCCCTGAGAGAAGCCATGAAGGATTTCATTGCTGAGAGTCTGGAGAAGGGACATATCAGACACTCATCTTCGCCCGTGGCGGCAGGGTTCTTCTTCGTTAAGAAGAAAGATGGGGGTTTCTGTCCCTGTTTAGATTTCCGGGAATTGACTCAAATTACCATCCGAGATCCTTATCCTCTTCTTCTGATTCTGTATTTATTCAACCAGGTTGTGGGAGCTAAAGTGTTCTCCAAGTTGGATTTAAGGGGAGCCTATTGTAACGGGTCTGGGAGGTGGAACTGTAGCACCCTGAGGATTCGGCTGCTACAGGGGTATTACACCTCAAGCCAGAGGTGTGGTATTCCACTCCCGGGTAAGGATGGAGTGTGGAACTGAGCTAGTAGGCTGCATGCACTACATACATCCCATTTCCGGGAGACAGAACAACGGTACTCCCACCAGTATATGTGCAGGTACGACAGCGTCTGTCCCTGGCTGGAGTGGGAGGGGGGTGGAACATCCCAGTAGTGTAGGGGCAGATAGGGGGAGTAGTCTGGGTAAATGTAGGAGCTCATTGGGTGCTGGTCACCTGAGCTCACACATAGAGGGAGTATATAAGGTGGGCACCATCTTAGGACAGGGTCAGTCAGTCAGTCAGTCTGTGAGTCAGCAGTAACTCCAGGAGAGGAGAAGGAAGAGGGACCCAGAGGCGCAGGACGAGAGGGGACCCCAAGAGCCCGTATGAGAACTGATAAGGGTGAAGGGTCGGCAAAAGGGTACCGGATCCCAAGCTGGCGGAGGCCAAAGCAAACCTTAGCCAGGAACCGGAGGTCGTGGGCAAGATTTGCCACGACCCTCACCAAATCCACCAGAATGGCACACCGAGCATAGGGTCAGGGAAGCCAGAGAAGGTTCAACCACCAAGAGACCCGAGGGAGCCGGACACAGGTGGATCCCTGGTGGGAACGGCCAGAGAGAGAGAGAAGAAGGGAGCTCAGGACCATACTCAGGAATTGCCCGGGAGTTGACCGAGTCCCGCACCTGGTGGACGCAGCACGGCTTGGGTGGTCACTGCTGTACAGAGTGACCCGAGCAACACCAGTGAGTAAAAACCCTGAACTGCATTTCATGCCTCTGAGTCTCCTTGCTGCACCTTCACAACCACCATCCTCTACGTCTGACCCCCTGAGGCTATACCCCTCCCGTTGGGGGTTATACTACCACAGCTGCACACACACCACCAGCCTCAGCAGACCATCCTGCAGCGGCGGCCTTTTGACCGCAAATCAACGGGTGGCGTAGTCGATACTAAGAACATCTGCAAGGACTGCCGCACACTGAGTTTGACACCCTGGGCACGGACCGGGTCACAGCCACTCGGAGACTACAATCCCCATCTGATCCGGCTCCGGGTATCCCTAACAACATGGCCCAAGAAAAGGATCAGATTTCTCTAAGTGGTTGAATGCCACCCAGCAGACTTTCTCCTCTTTAAAAAGATGTTTTGCCACAGAACCTATACTCAGTCAACCCGATGTTTCTCAACCTTTCATCGTAGCAGTTGATGCATCGAAGGTGGGGGTTGGGGCTTTGTTGTCTCAGGGTCCATCCCCTGGTAAATGGCGTCCATGCTCTTTCTTTTCCAAAAAGTTGTCTTCGGCCGAGAGAAATTATGATGTGGGTAATAAGGCTAAGTGCCCACGATGCAGAAATGCTGCAGATTTTTTCTGGCAGGAAAAACGCATGCGGATTTTACATGCGTTTTTCCTGCCAGGTAGAAGCGTTTATCAAGCGTTTTTGCATGCATTTCTGCATGCAGGTTATCAAGCGCTTTTCCAAGCGATTTTAGCATCACTTGGAAAAGTGCTTGACAACTTGGTCACTGTAGCGCTGGCGTCCCTGCCCTCTGCTAGGCAGGGACGCTGCTCCCCTCACCGCTCTGCTGTCAGCGCGCGCTCCGTCCCGGCGTCCTCTCCCCGCTCTGCTGTCAGCGCGCGCTCCGTCCCGGCGTCCTCCTCCTGCTCTGCTGTCAGCGCGCGCTCCGTCCCGGCGTCCTCCTCCTGCTCTGCTCTCAGCGCGCGCTCCTTCCCGGCCCCTGTGCTTAGGGCGCGCGCGCGCTTCCCTCCTCTTAAAGGGGCCGCGCGCGCCGCCCTAAAGAGTCCCCGGCCAATGGCCGGAGGACTTCATCATATATAAGGCACCTCCTCCAAAATGGAGGTGCCCGAGCAATGTTGTTTGCACCTGTGTCTCACCTGTGCTTCAGCCCTCAGGTCCCGTTGCCAGTTACCTGCCAGTTACCTGCCAGTTTCCTGCCAGTTTCCTGCTAGTTACCTGCCTGATTCCTGCCTGAATACTTGTTACCTGCCTGCCTGCCTGAGGTCCGACGGTCTGCCTTACAACTCCGGTCAGTCTGTCTAAGGACCAACTTGTCCGCTCACCTGGGAGCGCACATCAGCTACCTGCCTGCTTGCCTGAGGTCCGACGGTCTGCCTTACAACTCCGGTCAGTCTGTCTATGGACCAGCTTGCCCGCTCACCTGGGAGCGCTTCTCCGCTACCTGCCTGCTTGCCAGCCCGGAGGCTCCGTTGTCACGTGCTGTGACCACCAGCTATCTCAGAGACTCTTGCCCGCTCACCTGGGAGCGCATCTCCGTTACCTGCCTGCTTGCCAGCCCGGAGGTCCCGTTGTCACGTGCGGTGACCACCAGCTATTCCAGAGACTCTTGCCCGCTCACCTGGGAGCGCTTCTCCGTTACCTACCTGCCTGCCAGCCCGGAGGTTCCGCCGTCACGTGCCGTGACCACCTGCTATTCCAGAGACTCTCGCTTGCTCACCTGGGAGCACACATCTACCATCTGCCTGCTAGCCTACCCGGAGGCTCTGCCATCACAGGTCGTACCTACCCCTTACCCAGAGACTGCCCTGATCACTTGCCGTAACTCCCTGTCCGTTCACCCAGAGACTGCCACCCGCTCCCTTACAAGGGCCGCCCCCTTGTATAGTAGCTCAGAGGTTCCGCCTCCCGGACCCGTTACAGTTTGCTCGGGCCATGGAACCCGGTGGCACCCAAGCTCCCTCGCTCTCGGACCTCTGTCTTGAACTGTCCCGTCAGAGGTCCCAACAGGAGGCCATCCTGGGTCACCTGCGGAATGTTAATACTCGCCTGAACACTCTGTCTGATCCACCAACAACCTCCGCCAGTGCCATATCTTGCAATCCGGCAGCTCCGCTGCCCACTAATACTATGGTATCCTACCCCGGACCCCGGCTCTCTGCACCTCCTCGCTTCGGAGGCGACCCCGTCCAGGCTCGGGGCTTCATAAATCAGTGCACCCTGCACTTTGAACTTTTGTCCCATCAGTTTAATTCCGACCGGGCCAAAATTGCCTTTATCATGTCCCATCTCACCGGGGAGGCCCTGGCCTGGCTAAATCCTCTATGGGAGAGAGGAGACCCCCTGGTGTCCAACTTGCCTGCTTTTCTCTCGGCTTTCCGGAAAGTCTTCGACGAACCCGGATGGAAGACCTCATCCGCATCCTCTCTGCTACGCCTCCGTCAGGAGGGTCTCACCGTGGGCCAATATGCCATACGGTTCCGCACCCTTGCCTCGGAGCTGGCCTGGGATAACGACGCTCTGGTATCCGTCTTCTGGGAGGGTCTGTCCGGTCGTATTAAAGATGAACTTGCTGGTCGGGACATTCCTACCTCTCTCGATGATCTAATAACCCTTGCCACCCGGATTGACCTACGGTTCCAGGAGCGTGCCAAAGAGGTCACCCGTGAGAGAAGGATTCCACGTTTAGCTCCTACTTTCCAGAAACCTGTCATTCCCTCCATCTCTCCCCAGGTACACTCTCCTGAGCCTATGCAGGTCGACCAGACCAAGATGGTCAAAACCCGTCAGGACTCACGCCGTGCCGAGGGGAGCTGCTTCTACTGTGGCAGTAAGGAGCATCGGATCCGTGCCTGCCCGGAGAGGTCGGGAGAACGCCTGTGTCTAGGTTCGCTCAGAGGACTTGATCTAGACAAAAATAAATCCTCTCCATCCCTGCTGCTGTCTGTCTCAATCATCTGCGGGGAGAATCGTTATTCCGAACTAGCCCAACTTGACTCTGGAGCAGCCGGAAATCTTATTTCACTGTCCCTGGTGGAGAAATACCGCATCCCCACCAAACCTCTGGCTGTACCCTTGTCTGTTGTTGCCGTGGATGGGGGCCTCTTATCTCGCCCCATCCAATTCATCACCGAATCCATTACTCTGCAAGTGGGTATGCTGCATTCAGAGAGTATCTCCCTTCACGTTCTGCCTGGACTCTCTCACGCCCTCTTGCTAGGTCTGCCTTGGCTCCAGAGACATGCACCCGTGCTTGACTGGCAAACCGGAGAGGTCCTTCGCTGGGGACAAGACTGTCATAAAACCTGTCTGGTTCCCGTCCATTCCGTCCGTCCCTCTCCTATCCCAGCTAATCTACCTGGACTTCCGATTCCTTATTGGTCTTGTGCTGATGTCTTTGATATGGAGGAGGCAGAGACATTACCACCTCATAGACCATGTGACTGCCCCATCGATCCCGCCAGAGTAATGCAGGTGGCCCCCGTGAGTCTAAATTGTCTCCCTCCTGGTAAGACGTTCATATCGGTACCTGATCGGGAGAGGATCCTACACTGGGGTCATTCGTCTAAACTAGCTGGCCACGCCGGTCAGAAAAAGACCCTCCAGCTTATTACCCGGCACTACTGGTGGCCTAACCTGCACAAGGATGTTATGGACTTTGTTTCTGCCTGTGTGTCCTGCGCCCGCAACAAGGTTCCGAGACACCTGTCGGCCGGCCGCCTTCTTCCTCTGCCAGCACCTGCTGCCCCCTGGCAGCATATAGCGATGGACTTCGTAACTGATCTGCCCGTCTCTGCCGGTTGTACGGTCATTTGGGTGGTCGCTGACCGCTTTTCCAAGATGGCTCACTTCATTCCCCTGCCAGGTCTTCCATCTGCACCCGAGCTGGCTAGAATCTTTATCCGCCACATCTTCCGTCTTCATGGCCTGCCCCGTCACATCGTGTCGGATCGAGGAGTACAGTTCACTTCTCGTTTCTGGAGAGCCACTTGTAAATTGCTAGACGTCACTCTGGACTTCTCCTCCGCTTACCACCCACAGTCTAATGGTCAAGTGGAGCGGATCAATCAGAACCTGACCAGTTACCTCCGGCACTTCGTTAATGCTCACCATTCTGACTGGGTGGATCTCCTGCCATGGGCCGAATTCTCGTACAACAATCACGAGAGCGAGTCTTCCTCCATATGGGAGAGTACCCGGTCCGCACTCCTTCTGTCATCCGAGCGTATGAAAAGGCACGCTGACAAAGGACGTCTGGATCCTCCTCAATTCCGTCCTGGGGATAAAGTCTGGCTCTCGTCCAAATATAACCAACATCTGTCACAAAATGAATATAGTCACTCCAAACAATTAATATACTAACACACATAATCCCTTAAGGCCAGAAAACAGGGATTAATTGGAGACACAACACAATTGAAAGGTAAAAAAACATATTTTATTAATCAATTCATTAAAATTAGTGTACTTACACACATATATTTAAAAATTAAGCAGGAAAATGAATTTATCAGCAAAGCAGGGACAAATATGTGGGTCTCAAACCAAAGGCTAGCTATATAGGCTAGGCAGACTAAAGACATATATTCAAAGATATTAAAGGTATCCTTCTACAGCCCAAATGTTGGACCAAAATACACAAAGTGCTAGCACTCAATATATATATATATATATAGATCTCCAGGCAAGGGCTAGTAATATTAAACAGGCAAACTAGAGATATATATTCAAAAATAGGATATTATTCTATAGCCCAAAATAATGGACTAGTATATATAAAGTGCTAGTGCCCAGTGTATGTTCATCAAAGTTTATAGTATTGCACATAAAGTTACCACATATGCTTATTGATCGGTCAGTATGAATAAAACTACCTATTGATATAGTCCACCCTTTTAATGAATATATTGCCAACATTAAGGTCCTAGTTAATGGAAAGTTATTGGAAAGCCCACAATCATATCAATATGAATAGAAATGATACAGTCCACCCTTTTGACAGATATATTGCCAACATGAAGGTCCTAGTTAATAGAAAGCCCACAATCATGTGGATTCAAAACCGGCAAAACACCGGGACCATAGTAAGGCATAAAAAGCAAGGAGACATTACCTATCGCCAAATGGAGAGAGAACCTATGACCCACAGTTCCTGCTGCTGCACCCCGACGACGCCGTTTCGCCACGCTTCTTCCAGGGGGCGTTCACTACTCAGGTAAAACTGCTCCTTTAAATAGTGCCTGTGACCAATGGAATCCCCGTTCGCCCATGTCAAAGGGTGATGCGGGCGCATGGGGCGCCGTTCAGCTCTACGTAATGAAAAGTGACTTCCGGTTCCGGCGCTTGGAACGCAAGCGTGGAACGCATTGCCTTCCACCATGCGCCGATCCGGAAGTCAACGAGCGCTGACAGCTGCTCATGCGCACCCACCCCGCCGGGCTACATGAGGACAGACCAATATATACGGCATATACCGACCCGGTAATGATAAAAAAGGGGAATATAGAAGATATCCCGGGTTCCATCCACCATCCGAAATGGGAAGAAATGAAAGAGATTATATATGTATACATACATGCATACAGATTAGTATATACATATGCATGTTATGCACAAACATAGAGGACGCCCTTATATCCATAGGACCCATATAAACAAGGGGTAGATTGCCATTCTAAGGGAAAGGAAGACAAAAGAACGAGGAAAAGGGGGGGAAAAAAGAGAAAAAAAAAAAAAAAAGAAGAAAAGAAAAAAAGGGAGAAAAAGGAGAAAAAGGAGAAAAAAAAAAAAGAAACCATGTAGACATGAACCCCCCCCCTTTTTTTTTTTTTTTTTTTTTTCTTTCTTTCTCTCCTTTTTCCCCTTCCCCCCCCCCCCCCCCCCAAACACAAACACAAAGAGGTACATTTATGTTTTTTACAGGATTGGGGTATAATTCAACATGTATAGATATCAATGCACATCAAAACATATATAGATGTACTTCATCCATTCTGTAGCACATAGGTCTCATCCAGAGTTGACGTCCTTTTCTATTCAACTTTTGTGTGGTCCCAGGGAAAATAAAAATCCCCTTTTGTACTGTAAAATCACAACCTCGGAACCCGTCCATGGATCATAGATCATCCAAAGGCATCCGGCCACGTCAGTATACTAAGGAGCAATAAAAACACTATCAATATACAAAATATACACATTAAAACCCGGAGTTAAAAACATATACAGCTATCCAGAAGGTACCCTACAAAAAGGCGGCAAAGCCCAAATTTTCATTTAAACCCTGTGGAGAGATTGTACCCAATCTATATATCCATTTGCTCTCAATTTGAGCTAGAATCCTCCCCAGGTCCCCTCCCCTAGGTCCCAATGTAACCTGATCGATAGCCTTAATCACTAAACCCTCCGTTCTACAGTTATGAAATTCCTTAAAGTGTCTAGGTATAGTTTTTAACATTTTGACATCATTTACAGTTGCCGCTTTTTCGATATCTCTGACATGTTCGCGAACACGCACCTTTAATTCTCTTGTCGTTAGACCAATATAGATCTTTCCACATGGGCACTCCGCATGGTAGATCACACCCTTTGAAGTACAAGTAAGATGCTTCCTTATTTGATAAATTCTGGATGAGTCATAATTCGAAAAAGTCTTGCTTTTCTTCAAATTCTTGCAGGCCTTGCAAAAGCTACAGGGAAAGAAGCCCATCATAATATTGGCCGATGTATTCTTCAAGGTACTAGTTGGCTCGTAATGACTGTGAACTAGGGCATCTTTAAGGTTCTTGGATCTTTTGGCCACTAGGGAGGGTTTTTGCGGGAGGATCTGTTTCAATATTGGATCCATCATCAGTATTTTCCAATGTTTGTATATAATATTGGAAACTTCTTTCCACTGTTTGTTGTAGGTAGTAATAAGTCTGATTTGATTATTGGATGTTTGTTTTTCCTTTCTATTCTTCCCAAATAATAAATCTTGTCGTATAGTATGCTTTTCTAAATCCCCTCCGTATACAACGTCTGCTGTATCCTCTTTCCTCAAATCTATCAGCTAAATCTTCAGCTTGCATCATAAAAGTATCGTCACCTGAGCAGATCTTCCTTGTTCTCAGGAACTGGCCAATGGGTATTCCCTTAATTGTAGAAGGAATATGTGACGATGAGGCATGTAGCAGAGTGTTGGTGGAGGTGACTTTACGAAAGACATCGGTGATGATGCGTCCATCCGGGAGGGTCCCAATGCAGACATCCAAGAAGTCCAGCTGTCTACCATATTTATATGTCAGCTTAATGTTCAAAGAGTTATCATTAAGATTAGTCATAAAATCTTCGAGTTCGACTATGGGGCCCTCCCAGATGAACCAAACATCATCGATGTAACGCATCCAACCGTGTACATTCTCTATGCCCAAAGTTGGTTCAACTTGAAAAATTTGACGTTCCCAAGCTCCTAGAAACAAATTTGCATCACGCCCTCTTGCTAGGTCTGCCTTGGCTCCAGAGACATGCACCCGTGCTTGACTGGCAAACCGGAGAGGTCCTTCGCTGGGGACAAGACTGTCATAAAACCTGTCTGGTTCCCGTCCATTCCGTCCGTCCCTCTCCTATCCCAGCTAATCTACCTGGACTTCCGATTCCTTATTGGTCTTGTGCTGATGTCTTTGATATGGAGGAGGCAGAGACATTACCACCTCATAGACCATGTGACTGCCCCATCGATCCCGCCAGAGTAATGCAGGTGGCCCCCGTGAGTCTAAATTGTCTCCCTCCTGGTAAGACGTTCGTATCGGTACCTGATCGGGAGAGGGTCCTACACTGGGGTCATTCGTCTAAACTAGCTGGCCACGCCGGTCAGAAAAAGACCCTCCAGCTTATTACCCGGCACTACTGGTGGCCTAACCTGCACAAGGATGTTATGGACTTTGTTTCTGCCTGTGTGTCCTGCGCCCGCAACAAGGTTCCGAGACACCTGTCGGCCGGCCGCCTTCTTCCTCTGCCAGCACCTGCTGCCCCCTGGCAGCATATAGCGATGGACTTCGTAACTGATCTGCCCGTCTCTGCCGGTTGTACGGTCATTTGGGTGGTCGCTGACCGCTTTTCCAAGATGGCTCACTTCATTCCCCTGCCAGGTCTTCCGTCTGCACCCGAGCTGGCTAGAATCTTTATCCGCCACATCTTCCGTCTTCATGGCCTGCCCCGTCACATCGTGTCGGATCGAGGAGTACAGTTCACTTCTCGTTTCTGGAGAGCCACTTGTAAATTGCTAGACGTCACTCTGGACTTCTCCTCCGCTTACCACCCACAGTCTAATGGTCAAGTGGAGCGGATCAATCAGAACCTGACCAGTTACCTCCGGCACTTCGTTAATGCTCACCATTCTGACTGGGTGGATCTCCTGCCATGGGCCGAATTCTCGTACAACAATCACGAGAGCGAGTCTTCCTCCATATGGGAGAGTACCCGGTCCGCACTCCTTCTGTCATCCGAGCGTATGAAAAGGCACGCTGACAAAGGACGTCTGGATCCTCCTCAATTCCGTCCTGGGGATAAAGTCTGGCTCTCGTCCAAATATGTCCGGCTCAAGATCCCTTCCTATAAGTTGGGGCCTCGGTTCATAGGCCCACTGGAGGTTATCAGTCAGATCAACCCGGTGGCCTATAAATTGAAACTCCCGGCCAACTTACGGATCCCTAACTCCTTCCATGTATCTCTCCTCAAACCTGTGGTACTTAACTCTTTTTCTAAGTCTACAGGTACGCCTCTTGCTCCGGTTTCTGCTGAGGACGAGTTTGAGGTAGAGAACATTCTTGCCACCAAAAGGGTAAGAGGAAAGACCTTTTTCTTGGTAGATTGGAGGGGGTTTGGTCCTGAGGAGAGAACGTGGGAGCTCCGGGAGAATATCCATGCCCCTCTCATCCTAGCTAAATTTCTGTCTGGCCTAAAAAAGGGGGGGCCTAAAGGGGGGGGTACTGTAGCGCTGGCGTCCCTGCCCTCTGCTAGGCAGGGACGCTGCTCCCCTCACCGCTCTGCTGTCAGCGCGCGCTCCGTCCCGGCGTCCTCTCCCCGCTCTGCTGTCAGCGCGCGCTCCGTCCCGGCGTCCTCCTCCTGCTCTGCTGTCAGCGCGCGCTCCGTCCCGGCGTCCTCCTCCTGCTCTGCTCTCAGCGCGCGCTCCTTCCCGGCCCCTGTGCTTAGGGCGCGCGCGCGCTTCCCTCCTCTTAAAGGGGCCGCGCGCGCCGCCCTAAAGAGTCCCCGGCCAATGGCCGGAGGACTTCATCATATATAAGGCACCTCCTCCAAAATGGAGGTGCCCGAGCAATGTTGTTTGCACCTGTGTCTCACCTGTGCTTCAGCCCTCAGGTCCCGTTGCCAGTTACCTGCCAGTTACCTGCCAGTTTCCTGCCAGTTTCCTGCTAGTTACCTGCCTGATTCCTGCCTGAATACTTGTTACCTGCCTGCCTGCCTGAGGTCCGACGGTCTGCCTTACAACTCCGGTCAGTCTGTCTAAGGACCAACTTGTCCGCTCACCTGGGAGCGCACATCAGCTACCTGCCTGCTTGCCTGAGGTCCGACGGTCTGCCTTACAACTCCGGTCAGTCTGTCTATGGACCAGCTTGCCCGCTCACCTGGGAGCGCTTCTCCGCTACCTGCCTGCTTGCCAGCCCGGAGGCTCCGTTGTCACGTGCTGTGACCACCAGCTATCTCAGAGACTCTTGCCCGCTCACCTGGGAGCGCATCTCCGTTACCTGCCTGCTTGCCAGCCCGGAGGTCCCGTTGTCACGTGCGGTGACCACCAGCTATTCCAGAGACTCTTGCCCGCTCACCTGGGAGCGCTTCTCCGTTACCTACCTGCCTGCCAGCCCGGAGGTTCCGCCGTCACGTGCCGTGACCACCTGCTATTCCAGAGACTCTCGCTTGCTCACCTGGGAGCACACATCTACCATCTGCCTGCTAGCCTACCCGGAGGCTCTGCCATCACAGGTCGTACCTACCCCTTACCCAGAGACTGCCCTGATCACTTGCCGTAACTCCCTGTCCGTTCACCCAGAGACTGCCACCCGCTCCCTTACAAGGGCCGCCCCCTTGTATAGTAGCTCAGAGGTTCCGCCTCCCGGACCCGTTACAGTCACACTATATAAATCCATGCAACCGGCATGGATTTATAAAGTGTGACCAAGTTAATAGTTAAAAAAAAGAATAAAAATGGTAAAAAAACAAACAAAAAACATTCTACCCACCTTCCGATGGCCCCTGGTATTTTCTCCGGTGCGTCCAGTCTCTTGTACGGCTCGCGGTGCTGTAAAAGGACCTTTCATGACTTCATTTAGTCATGTGACAGGTCACTCGACTGCCGACGTCAGCGGTCACGTGACCTGTCACATGACTAAATGATGTCATGGAACGTCCTTTTAGACCATCGCCATCCGCCGGGGAGCCAGGACGCATCATACAGGAGACCGGGGGACATCGGAAGGTGAGTATAATGTATATTTTTTATTTTAAATTCTTTTTTTCACAGGTACTATGGTATCCGGGTCTGGAGGAGAGTCTCCTCTTCTCCAGACCCGGGTACCATCTGCACATTGAATCGCTTAATATCCGCATGTGCACATGTAGTCATGCGGATATTAAGCGATTCAATGCAAGTCAATGGCGGCAATTACGATGTCCGCAAAATTAATGGACATGCTGCAGATTTTTCCGCAATGATAATCCGCAGCGAAAATTTCCACAGCATGTGCACAGCACATGTGGATTATCATTGGGGACCATGGGGCACGTATTAATATGCATTTTTTAAGCGTTTTCGCTTCGGAAATTCTGCAGCAAAAATGCTTGAAAAACGCATAGTGGGCACGCAGCCTAAGGAGCTTTTGGCGATTAAATTGGCTTTCGAGGAATGACAACATTGGTTGGAGGGGGCAGTCCATCCTATTACTGTTATCAAGGACCATAAGAACCTGTCATATCTACAGTCTGCTAAACGTCTCAACCCTTGGCAGGCTAGGTGGTCTCTGTTTTTTACTAGGTTCAATTTTGTTGTCACTTTCCATCCAGGGGTTAAAAACATCAAGGCTGATGTGTTATCCCGGAGCTTCCCTGGTGGTAGTGACCATGAGAACCCTGTCCCTATTTTGCAGAAGGGGTAGTCATTTCTGGTTTGTGCCCTGACCTGGAGGGGGAGGTGTTGGAGGCTCAGGAGAATGCCCCTGTCTCCTGCCCTTCAGGGAGGTTATTTGTAGCATCTAATCTGTGCCGGAAAGTAATCAGGGAACATCACAACTCTGTGTTTGGTGGTCATCCAGGTAGTTTGACAACTGCGGACCTCCTTTCTCATCGTTATTGGTGTCTGGGGTTGCATCAGGATGTGGTTGAACATGTGTCTGCTTGCAGTATTCGCACGTTTCCTAAAGTATCGCATACCCGTCCGTCTGGTTCTCTTCTGCCGCTGCCCATTCCTAGCAGACCATGGACACACTTGTCCATGGATTTTATTACTGACCTACCGGTATCTGCAGGCAAGACTGTGGTTCTAGTGGTCGTAGATAGGTTCAATAAGATGGTATATTTCATCGCATTACTGGCACTTCTGAATGCCAAGACTGTTGCTCAGGTTTTCATCAATGAGATTGTGAAGCTTCATGGGGTTCCTTTCAGGCTGTGTGCCCACGATGCGTTTTTTAAGCGTTTCCGCAGCGGCAAAAGCTCTGCAAAAAAACGCTTAAACGCTTGGTAGAAGGCCTGCCATGGTCCCCAATGATAATCCGCATGTGCTGTGCACATGCTGCGAAAATTTCTGCTGTGGATTATCATTGCGGAAAAAAACGCAGCACTACCAATTATTTTGCGGAAGTGCTGCGTTTTCGCCGCCATTGACTTGCATTAGAACGCATGCATTCCTCTTCACTAGATAAGGACATGCGGAATGCATGCGTTCCAATGTGCGGATGGTACCCAGGTCTAGAGGAGAGGAGACTCTCCTCCGGACCCGGGTACCGTAGAAACTGTGAAAAAAATAATAAAATAAAGATTATATTTACCTTCTGACAGCCCCCGCTGCACTCGTCCTTTCATGCTGGCAGCTAGTGATGGACTGAAAGACCTGCGCTGACGTCAGTCATGTGATGAGTCACGCGACGCTGACGTCGGCAGATCCTTCAGTGTACAACGATCTGCTGGCAGCCAGCACCGAGTGAAGCAAGACTGCAGGGGCCATCAGAAGTTAAGTATATATTTATTTTTTTATTTTTTACCTTTCTATCGGTCACACTATATAAATCCATGCTGTTTGCATGGATTTATATAGTGTTGACAAGCACTTTCCAAGTGATGCTAAAATCGCTTGGAAAGCGCTTGTCAACCCGCATGCGGAAATGCAAGTGAAGAACGCTTCACTTCCGCATGTCCCTGGCAGGAAAACGCATGTACAATCCGCATGTACAATCCGCATGCGTTTTTTTCTGCCAGGCAGATGCAGAAATGCTCAGGAAAAAATCCTGAGCATTTTTGCATCGTGGGCACATAGCCTTAATGTGGTGTCCGATCAGGGGACCCAGTTCGTTTCTAAATTCTGGAAAGCTTTCTGTACTCGACTGGGGATGCGGTTGTCTTTTCTTCTACCTTCCATCCTCAGTCAAATGGTCAAGCCTTGCGCATAAATCAGAATTTGGAAACTTAACTCAGGTGTTTTGTCTCCGAAAACCAGGATGATTGGGCATCTTATTTACCGTTGGCCGAGTTTGCTATAAACAATCATTGCCAAGAGTCTACTGGCTTGCCACCTTTCTTTGGTGCATACGGTTTTCATCCACAGTTTGGTACCTTTAGTGGTGGAGGGGTTTCAGGAGTTCTTGAGGAGGAGCATTTTGCTTTGTCGCTCTCTTCTGTGTGGCAGGGGGTTCAGTGTAATTTGAAAATCATGGTAGACAGATAAAAACGTATGGCTGACAGGAAACGCCCGCCAGGTCCAGACCTAAGTGTGAATGATGTTGTGTGGCTATCTACCAGGAATATCAAGTTGAAGATTCCTTCCTGGAAGCTGGGACTTAGATTTATTGGTCCCTATAAAATAACCGCTGTCATTAACCCAGCAGTGTTTCATCTGGAGTTGCCTCAGGCTCTTAGGATCCACAATGTGTTTCACAGGTCTCTGCTCAAGAAGTATGTGGTACCTCTTGAGTCCTCCCCCTTGCCGCCGCCTCCAATCATGATTGATGGCAATTTAGAGTTCCATTAGAGTTCCAAATATCGAAGATTGTGGATTGTGGATTCTCGTCGTTTAGTGTTGATCCTTTAAGTACTTGGTGTACTGGAGGGGTTACGGTCCAGAAGAAAGGGTGTGAGTTTCAGCATCGGAGGTGAATGCCCCTAGGTTGGTTCGTTCATTTCATGTTTCTCATATATGCTGGGTTTTCCCCGTACGCAGCGTGACAATACTGTTGTGTCCCCAGCCAATAGCTGGGAGCAGGGGCGTACATAGAAATTATGAGGCCCCATAGCAGAAGTTCTAATTGAGCCCCCCCCCCTAAAAAAAAAAAAAATTCAATAATTTTCGGGGTCACAGAAGAGCATAGCTCACAACTTTCCAGCCTTTGCATAGTAATTCCTCTCCTGCTGAAGTCCTAGAGTGATTTCCTCCACATTAGCTTCTACATGCACAGTATAATGATCCTACTGTACCCCACCTAAACTCCCAAGGCAAAGTATGGTGACCCCAACACAGTATTATCCCCCAACTTTGACCCCCACACAGCGCTATATGAAGTATAATGAGCCTACATACAGTATAATAACTTGCACTAGTCCTCTAAACAGTATAATGGACCCACACAAACCTTCACACTGTATAATTGCTTGCATACAGTACAATGGACCCCCACGTATTGTAATGGTCCCACATAGCCTTCCATATAGTATAATGCTCACCCCCATAATAAAATGCACTCCCCATGGTCCTTTATAAAATATAATGCACTTACCATGGTCCTCCATAAAATATAGTGCGCTCCCCATGTCCTCCGTATAATAAAATGCTCTCCTCCATGGACCATACAGCATAATGCATCCCCATGGTCCTCCATACAGAATAATGCACCTCCATGATCCTCCATACAGAATAATGCACCCCATGGTCCTCCATGCAGAATAATGCAACCCCATATTGCTCCATACAGGAAAATACACTTCCATGGTCCTCCATACAATATAATGCGCCCCATGGTCTTCCATACAATATAACGCACCCCCATGATCCTCCACATAGTATAATGCACCCCCCATAATCCTCCATACAGTATAATGCACGCCCCATGATCCTCCATACAGTATAATGCACCACATGGTCCTCCATACAGCATTTTGCACCTCCATGGTCCTCCATACAGAATAATCCACCCCATGGTCCTCCAGACAGAATAATACACCCCCATGATCCTCCATACAGTATAATGCACCCCCATGGTCCTCCATACAGCATAATGCACTCCCATGATTTTCATACAGAATAATGCACCCCCATGGTCCTCCATACAATATAATGCACCCCCATGGTCCTCCATACAATATAATGCACCCCCCATGATCCTCCATACAGTATAATGCACCCCCATGATCCTCCATACACCCCCCATGATCCTCCACATAATATATAGTTACATAGTTTATAAGGCCGAAAAAAGACAAGCGTCCATCCAGTTCAGCCTATTTCTTGTGCACTGCAGCTATTCCGCAGCGTTGATCCAGGGGAAGTAAAAACAAACATGTGGTATAGGCCAATTTACATCATTGAGGAAAAATTCACTTCCCGACACTAATCTGGCAGTCAGATTAAATCCCTGGATTAATTAACTATCACTAAGCATAAGATGTAATTTTATTGTTCTCAAGAAAGGTGTCCAGGCCTCTCTTGAACTCATTAAGTGAGTTGGACATCACCACTTCCTCTCCCAGAGAGTTCCAGAGTCTCACGGCTCTGACCGTAAAGAATCCCCTTCTATGCTGGTGCAGGAACCTCCTTTCCTCCAGACGCATAGTGTGCCCCCTCGTCTTTGTCACCATCCTTGGTATAAACAGGTCATGGGAGAGATCTCTGTACTGCCCCTGATGTATTTATACATGTTTATGAGGTCTCCCCTAAGCCTTCTCTTTTCCAACGTAAATAGGCCTAATTTTGACAACCTCTCTGGGTATTCTAGTCCCTCCATTCCCTTTATTACCTTAGTCGCTGTAACATACCTGGCGGCGTCCTTGCATGGTGGTCCATCTCCCACTGTGCAAGAGGGCGCACTTGATCTCCTGTCCAGAATGTCTCTCTGGCTTCCCTCCATGCTGTCTGTTTGTGTCTGTTTCTGCTGCTTAAGGGCGGCGCCCGATCACTTCCTGCCTTTTGTACCTGCTGTGGGTCACACCCCTTGTGCGTCCTCAGCCTATTGCTGTCTGTCACTTGGTATATAGCTCAGCAGCTCCCTTCTATCCCTGCCTGAGCATAGTGTTTCCTTCAGTGTGTGCTTGCACTCTGAAGGTGCCAGGTCCCGTCTCTTGTCTCCTGCTTTTTGTATCAGTTCCCGTGTCTGAACTGAGTCCTGTATGTCTCCTGCTTTGCGGTATCAGCTCCCGTGTCTGAACTGTGTCCTGTATGTCTCCTGCTTTGCGGTATCAGCTCCCGTGTCTGAACTGAGTCCTGTATGTCTCCTGCTTTGCGGTATCAGCTCCCGTGTCTGAACTGAGTCCTGTATGTCTCCTGCTTTTCGGTATTAGTTCCCGTGTCTGAACTGAGTCCTTTCTGTGTTCTCTTGTCTGTCCTGTCTGAACACGCTCCTAGCCTGTTCCTCCCGCCTTCTAGGGGCCGATTACCTAGACCCGCTCCTGTATCTTGTCTGTCCTGTCTGAACACGCTCCTTGCCTGTTCGTCCTGCCTCTCTGGGGGCCGTATTCCCAGACCCGCTCCTGTATCCCGCTGCAGTGTCGGTCTCCTCCGTACGCTCAGTTCCAGTCTGAACTCTCTCCTATCCTTTACCTGTTTTGCCTCTATGTCCGTTCCCTTCCTTTTTCTGCAGAGTCTGAACTCGTACCTAACTCCTGCCAGTTGTCTCTGTACTCCCGTTTGTGAGTTTGTGGTCCACTCGCTACTTCACTGCAAGTACCCTGTGGGTGTCTGGCTCTGTCTTTCCCTTCCTGTCTGTTCCGTGTGAACAGAGCCCTGTCCTCCCTGCTCAGCCTTGTCTGCACTCTAGCCGTGCTTGCCTGTAACCCTCTGCCTGTATTGTTCCTGAGTCCCGGTGTGTACTGGGTCCTATCCCGCCTGTGTTCCTACCTGCTAGTGCCTCCCTGTCTGCACTCTAGCTGTGCTTGCCTTTACCCCCCTGCCTGCATACCCGCCTGCCTGCATACCAGTCGTGCCTGCCTATACCCACCAGTCTGTGTGCCAGCCTACCAGCCTGTTCCTGTATTCCCCTGTGTGGGTCAACAGCCGTGTCCGGGGTCTGTCCTGGAGTAGCACCCGGTCCCTCTGCTCGGTTCCTCCTTGGTGCACTGGCGTCGTATGCCGTCGTGCGACCCTGGTCGGATCGAGTGAATACTTAGTCACGCCCCTCCAGGCATTCACTCTCCGGCACGGTCCAGTGGAATCACTACCAATCACACGCACACGCCGCTTAGCCCGGGCGTGTGCATAACAGCATGCTCAGGCCATGGTTCCCGTTGAGCCCCACGGCCTTCGCTCTTTGAGAAGTTTTTCCAGCGAATACATGCATTAAAATAAATAAATAAATTTTTTTTCCCCCTTTAGCTGAGTTCCAGGCGAATTACGCACCCGTCCAGATGGATCTATCAGCTCTCGTTCCTGCGGATCCGCCACGTTACTATGGGGATCCAAGACAGTGTCGTGCATTTGTGGAGCAATGCATGCTACACTTTAAGGCCTACCCTCTCTATTTTCCTTCCGATTGGGCTAAAGTGGCCTTTATGATTGACTACCTAGCGGGTGATGCCTTGAAATGGGTCACCCCCCTATGGGAAGCATGGGATCCTGTCGTCCTTGACCTGCAGGCCTTCCTGGTGGCCTTTCGTATGGTCTTCGAGGACCCTAACTCTGAAGCCCCTGCTGAAGCTTCACTCCCCAATATCCCGGAGCAGCCCCGACGGGTAATGTGTGTGGGTAGCGCAATAGTCCTCCAGCCCAATGAGACTACTGCCCACCCAGAATCCTCACAGGGTGACTACGCTTTCCGGAATACTTCTCTCAACCTCAAGAGGCAGTCCAGACGTGCTAGACTTAGAGGCAAGCCGTCACGCCAGGGTCTGTCCTCCCTGAGACCTCCTGACCCCAACCTTGAAGTCCCTACTGAAGCTTCATCTCCCTGTATCCCGGAGAAACCCCAATGGGTGATGTGCGTGGGTAGTGCACCAGTTCTCCTGCCCGAAGAGACTTCTGCCCATCCAGACTCCACACAGGAGAACTTCCTGCACCCCGCATCAGATGCTTCTTTCTCTTTAACCGGTGTGCATGTCCAAGGATGCTCCAAAGCTGTGGTTACCTCAGAGTCTGTGCACCTCTACTACCTGGCGGAGGATCCCCTGTTGCCTCCTGAACCCTCCGGGATACCACTCGATGACAAATGGAGAGAGACTTCTCTACACCCGGTACTCAATACTTTGTCCGCTTCGTCCTGTGAGCCTGACAATGGGTACCCCAAAGTGGTAGTTACCTCCGAGTCTCTACACCCCTCCGACCAGGCGGAGGATCTCCAGTTGTTTCCTGAACCCTTCGGGGTGCTACCTGGTAGCGAAAGGACAGAGACTCTCCTATACTCTGTACCTGATACCTCGCTCGCTTCGTCCAGTGAGTCCAACCTAGTGTACTCCGAAGCAGAGGTTACTCCTGAGTCTCTACACCCCTCCGACCAGGCGGAGGACCTCCAGTTGTGTTCAGAATCCTTCGGGGTGCCACCTGGTGGTGAATGGACAGAGACTTTCCTATATCCTGGATCTGATACCTCGCTTGCTTCGTCCAGTGAGTCCGACCTAGAGTACTCTGAAGCAGAGGTTACCCGTGAGTCTCTACACCCCTCTGACCAGGCGGAGGACCGCCAGCTGTCTCCAGAACCCTTCGGGGTGCCACCTGGTGGTGAATGGACAGAGACTTTCCTATACTCGGTACCCGATACCTCGCCTGCTTCCTCCAGTGAGTCCGACCTAGTGTACTCTGAAGCAGAGGTTACCCGTGAGTCTCTACACCCCTCTGACCAGGCGGAGGACCGCCAGCTGTCTCCAGAACCCTTCGGGGTGCCACCTGGTGGTGAATGGACAGAGACTTTCCTATACTCGGTACCCGATACCTCGCCTGCTTCCTCCAGTGAGTCCGACCTAGTGTACTCTGAAGCAGTTGTTTTCTCTGAGCCTCTGCACTCTTCTGACCCGGCGGAGGACCTCCAGTTGTTTCCTGAATCCTCCGGGATACCACCAGATAACAAAGAGACAGTGACTTTTCCTCATTATGTACCTGATAACCCGTCTATTTCTTCCTGTGAGCTTGACAAGATGTACCTCGAAGCAGAGATTACCCTTAAGTCTCTGTCCCCCTCCAACCCAGTGAACGACTGGTCCTCGAATTCCCTGCGGAAGATTCTGGCAGGCCTGAAGAAGAGGGGGCGTAAGGGGGGAGGTACTGTAACATACCTGGCGGCGTCCTTGCATGGTGGTCCATCTCCCACTGTGCAAGAGGGCGCACTTGATCTCCTGTCCAGAATGTCTCTCTGGCTTCCCTCCATGCTGTCTGTGTCTGTTTCTGCTGCTTAAGGGCGGCGCCCGATCACTTCCTGCCTTTTGTACCTGCTGTGGGTCACACCCCTTGTGCGTCCTCAGCCTATTGCTGTCTGTCACTTGGTATATAGCTCAGCAGCTCCCTTCTATCCCTGCCTGAGCATAGTGTTTCCTTCAGTGTGTGCTTGCACTCTGAAGGTGCCAGGTCCCGTCTCTTGTCTCCTGCTTTTTGTATCAGTTCCCGTGTCTGAACTGAGTCCTGTATGTCTCCTGCTTTGCGGTATCAGCTCCCGTGTCTGAACTGTGTCCTGTATGTCTCCTGCTTTGCGGTATCAGCTCCCGTGTCTGAACTGAGTCCTGTATGTCTCCTGCTTTGCGGTATCAGCTCCCGTGTCTGAACTGAGTCCTGTATGTCTCCTGCTTTTCGGTATTAGTTCCCGTGTCTGAACTGAGTCCTTTCTGTGTTCTCTTGTCTGTCCTGTCTGAACACGCTCCTAGCCTGTTCCTCCCGCCTTCTAGGGGCCGATTACCTAGACCCGCTCCTGTATCTTGTCTGTCCTGTCTGAACACGCTCCTTGCCTGTTCGTCCTGCCTCTCTGGGGGCCGTATTCCCAGACCCGCTCCTGTATCCCGCTGCAGTGTCGGTCTCCTCCGTACACTCAGTTCCAGTCTGAACTCTCTCCTATCCTTTACCTGTTTTGCCTCTATGTCCGTTCCCTTCCTTTTTCTGCAGAGTCTGAACTCGTACCTAACTCCTGCCAGTTGTCTCTGTACTCCCGTTTGTGAGTTTGTGGTCCACTCGCTACTTCACTGCAAGTACCCTGTGGGTGTCTGGCTCTGTCTTTCCCTTCCTGTCTGTTCTGTGTGAACAGAGCCCTGTCCTCCCTGCTCAGCCTTGTCTGCACTCTAGCCGTGCTTGCCTGTAACCCTCTGCCTGTATTGTTCCTGAGTCCCGGTGTGTACTGGGTCCTATCCCGCCTGTGTTCCTACCTGCTAGTGCCTCCCTGTCTGCACTCTAGCTGTGCTTGCCTTTACCCCCCTGCCTGCATACCCGCCTGCCTGCATACCAGTCGTGCCTGCCTATACCCACCAGTCTGTGTGCCAGCCTACCAGCCTGTTCCTGTATTCCCCTGTGTGGGTCAACAGCCGTGTCCGGGGTCTGTCCTGGAGTAGCACCTGGTCCCTCTGCTCGGTTCCTCCTTGGTGCACTGGCGTCGTATGCCGTCGTGCGACCCTGGTCGGATCGGGTGAATACTTAGTCACGCCCCTCCAGGCATTCACTCTCCGGCACGGTCCAGTGGAATCACTACCAATCACACGCACACGCCGCTTAGCCCGGGCGTGTGCATAACAGTCGCCCTCCTTTGTACCCTCTCTAGCTCCAATATGTCTTTCCTGAGCACCGGAGCCCGGAACTGTGCGCAATATTTTAAGTGCGGCCTTACCAGCGCTTTATACAGAGGAAGAACAATGTTCTCATCATATGCCCCTATTCCTCTTCTGATGCATGCCATGACTCTATTTGCCTTTGCAGCTGCTGCCTGACACTGGGCACTCCAAATTAATTTGCTATTAACCAAGACGCCCAGGTCCTTCTCCATGTCAGATTTCCCCAACGGTTTCCCATTTAATATGTATGGGTGACTGCTGTTTTTTTTTCCCATGTGCATGACCTTACATTTATCGGCATTGAACCCCATTTGCCACTTTTTGGCCCAACTCCCCAAATTATCTAAATCCTCCTGTAGCTGTGCCCTATCCTCATCTGTATTAACTACTTTACAAAGTTTAGTATCATCTGCAAATATTGCTATTTTACTATGCAACCCTTCCACTAGATCATTAATAAATATATTAAATAATATAGGGCCCAAGACAGACCCTTGAGGCACCCCGCTAGTAACCCTGACACACCCTGAGCTTACTCCATTGATAACCACCCTCTGCTTTCTATCACTCAGCCAGCTATTTACCCACTTGCACACATTATCCCCCAGACCAAGCATTCTCATTTTATATACCAACCTTTTGTGTGGCACGGTATCAAACGCTTTGGAGAAGTCAAGGTATACAAGATCCACTGACTCTCCCCGGTCCAGCTGTGAGCTCACCTCCTCGTAGAAGGCGATCAGGTTTGTTTGGCAGGAGCGATCCCTCATGAATCCATGTTGATATGGAGTTAGACAGTTATTATCATTAAGATATTCTACAATAGCATCTCTAAGAAATCCTTCAAACAATTTACCCACAACAGACGTTAAGCTGACTGGTCTATAGTTCCCAGGGTCACTTTTAGACCCCTTTTTGAATATTGGTACCACATTTGCTTGGCGCCAGTCTAGTGGGACAGTCCCTGTCCATAAAGAGTGCTTGAATATAAGATACAGCGGTCTGTCTATCACATTACTTAATTCTTTTAGTACCCGGGGGTGTATGCCATCTGGGCCTGGTGACTTGTCTATTTTGATATTATTTAGGCGTTTCTGAACTTCCTCCTGGGTTAGGTGGGTGATATTTAGCGGAGGGTTTACTTTATCACTCTGCATTTCCTCCGATAAATTGTTTTCTTTTGTGAAAACAGTGGAGAAGAAGCTATTGAGTAGGTTTGCTTTACCCTCATCGCCCTCTATGATTTTACCCAGGTTATTTTTCAATGGGCCAACTCCATCAGTTTTAATCCTTTTACTGTTTATATAGTTAAAGAACAGTTTGGGATTCGTTTTACTTTCCTTGGCAATTAGTCTCTCTGTCTTCTCTTTTGATATTCTTATTTGTTTCTTACAGATTTTGTTTTTTTCCCTATAAGATATTAGCGCTTCCTCGCTGCCTTCTTGTTTAAGTTTACCGAAAGCCCTTTTTTTGTTTTTCATTGCCCTCTTGACTTCCTTATTTAGCCACATTGGCTTCCTCCTATTCCTAGCCCTTTTATTCCCATAAGGTACAGTACAGACCAAAAGTTTGGACACACCTTGTCATTTAAAGATTTTTCTGTATTTTCATGACTTTGAAAATTGTACATTCACACTGAAGGCATCAAAACTATGAATTACCACATGTGGAATTATATACTTAACAAAAAAGTGTGAAACAACTGAAAATATGTCTTATATTCTAGGTTGTTCAAAGTAGCCACCTTTTGCTTTGATGACTGCTTTGCACACTCTTGGCATTCTCTTGATGAGCTTCAAGAGGTAGTCACCGGAAATGGTTTTCAATTCACAGGTGTGCCCTGTCAGCTTTAATAAGTGGGATTTCTTGCTTTATAAATGGGGCTGTGACCATCTGTTGTGTTGTGCAGAAGTCTGGTGGATACACAGCTGATAGTCCTACTGAATAGACTGTTAGAATTTGTATTATGGCAAGAAAAAAGCAGCTAAGTAAAGAAAAACGAGTTGTCCATCATTACTTTAAGAATGGAAGGTCAATCAGTCCGAAAAATTGGGCAAACTTTGAATGTGTCCCCAAGTGCAGTTGCAAAAACCATCAAGCGCTACAAAGAAACTGGCTCACATGAGGACTGCCCCAGGAAAGGAAGACCAAGAGTCACCTCTGCTTCTGAGGATAAGTTTATCTGAGTCACCAGCCTCAGGTAATCGCAGGTTAACAGCAGCTCAGATTAGAGACCAGGTCAATGCCACACAGAGTTCTAGCAGCAGACACACCTCTACAACAACTGTTAAGAGGAGACTTTGTGCAGCAGGCCTTCATGGTAAAATAGCTGCTAGGAAACCACTGCTAAGGACAGGCAACAAGCAGAAGAGACTTGTTTGGGCTAAAGAACACAAGGAATGGACATTAGACCAGTGGAAATCTGTGCTTTGGTCTATGAGTCCAAATTTGAGATCTTTGGTTCCAACCACCGTGTCTTTGTGCGACGCAGAAAAGGTGAACGGATGGACTCTACATGCCTGGTTCCCACCGTGAAGCATGGAGGAGGAGCTGTGATGGTGTGGGGGTGCTTTGCTTGTGACACTGTTCGGGATTTATTCAAAATTGAAGGCATACTGAACCAGCATGGCTGCCACATCATCTTGCAGCGGCATGCTATTCCATCCGGTTTGCGTTTAGTTGGACCATCATTTATTTTTCAACAGGACAATGACCCCAAACACACCTCCAGGCTGCGTAAGGGCTATTTGACCAAGAGGGAGAGTGATGGGGTGCTACGCCAGATGACCTGGCTTCCACAGTCACCACACCTGAACCCAATCGAGATGGTTTGGGGTGAGCTGGACGGCATAGTGAAGCCAAAAGGTCCAACAAGTGCTAAGCATCTCTGGGAACTCCTTCAAGATTGTTGGAAGACCATTTCCGGTGTCTACCTCTTGAAGCTCATCAAGAGAATGCCAAGAGTGTGCAAAGCAGTCATCAATGCAAAAGGTGGCTACTTTGAAGAACCTAGAATATAAGACATATTTTCAGTTGTTTCACACTTTTTTTGTTAAGTATATAATTCCACATGTGTTAATTCATAGTTTTGATGCCTTCAGTGTGAATGTACAATTTTCATAGTCATGAAAATACAGAAAAATCTTTAAATGAGGTGTGTTCAAACTTTTGGTCTGTACTGTATGTACCTTCTACAGTGACTATGTAGGACTGTTTTGAAAATTTTCCATTTTCTATCCGTGCTCCTATTACTGAAGATACTATCCCAGTCTATAAGGTGAAGGGCATCTCTTAGCTGATCAAACTTTGCCCTTCTAAAGTTCAGTGTTTTTGTGACTCCCTTGCTGGGCTCCCTACTGAAGCACATGTGGAATTGTATAATGTTGTGGTCACTATTTCCCAGGTGCCCCCCGACCTGCACCTCAGTTATTCTGTCTGGCCTGTTAGTTAATATTAAGTCTAAAAGGGCCGTCCCTCTAGTTGGTTCCTGCACAAGTTGTGACAAATAATTGTCTTTGATAATTGACAGAAACCTGTTTCCTTTCTGAGATCTACAGCTTTCGGTTTCCCAGTCTATATCGGGGTAGTTGAAGTCCCCCATAATAAACACCTCGTTATTTTTTGCTACTTCGTCTATTTGTCTCATTAATAGACTTTCCGTGGCTTCTGCTATATTTGGTGGTTTATAACAGACTCCTATGATAATTTTATTATTGTTTTTTGCCCCATGTATCTCCACCCATAAGGACTCGACCTCCTCATTTCCCTCCCATACATCCTCCCGTATTGTAGGCTTTAGACACGTCTTTACATATAGACAGACTCCACCCCCTTTCCGATTTTTTCAATCCCTTCTAAACAGACTGTAACCCTGTAAGTTAACTGCCCAGTCATAGCTTTCATCTAACCATGTCTCGGTTATTCCCACTATGTCATAGTTACCTGTGGATATTTCTGCTTCCAGTTCATCCATCTTGTTTGTCAGGCTTCTGGCATTTGCTAGCACGCAGTTTACACGATTTTGTTTTGTTCCAATCTTCACCCTGTGGATTGTATTAGAAATTTTCTTACCTCCCTTCCAAGTATCTTGTCTTGGACCTTCTTTGTCGCACTTCATATCTTTCATTAGTATGTTCTCTGGTTTCATGTTCGTGTCCGGCGTTTTTCTTCCCATCCCCTCTTCTTCTAGTTTAACGCCCTCCTGATGAGTGTTGTGAGTCTCCTGGCGAATGTGTGTTTCCCGGGTTTGTTGAGGTGTAGTCCGTCTCTGGCAAGGAGTCCGTCATAGAGGTAATTCACACCGTGGTCCAGGAATCCAAATCCTTGTTGTCTGCACCATCGTCTCAGCCAGTTGTTCACATCAAGGATCCTGTTCCATCTCCTGACGCCATGCCCATCTACTGGAAGGATAGAAGAAAAACTACCTGCACATCCAGTTCTTTTACTTTCTTCCCCAATCCTTCAAAGTCCTTGCAGATTGTCGGTAGGTCCTTCTTTGCCGTGTCATTGGTGCCAACATGTATCAGAAGAAATGGGTGGACATCCTTGGAACTGATGAGCTTCGGTATCTGTGGCACCCCAGGGGTCTGGTTTCCACAGTAATAGCAATATTATGTCTGAGAGCAGGTGGGAGGTCTCTTGGTCAGGAATCCTATGCATGCCACACCTCCTGCCCAGTCCTGGGAGGGGAAGAACTTCCCCTATATAAAACTGGGGCTGAGGCAGGGTTAGTGAGTAGAGAAGAAGTAGAGACAGAGAAAAGAAGCAAATATAGGAACAGAACATCAGGAGCTCTGTGGGAGCAGTGTTACAAGGAGTCAGGGGCTGGCAGCTGCAGAGCTCGCCCTGACTGAGAAGATTTCTTACCGGACCCGGAGTCCGAGGCTGTGGGGACTAACTCCTACCCCGCAGCAGAATCCGTCAGGCAGGGGATTCCAGGTCCTCTGGCCAAGAAACCCGAGTCACCGGCCATACGGGTGAGCACCACACGGTACACTCAGGGACGTGGGCTACTTATACCCGCCTCTAGCAAGGTAGCCAGAAGAGTACAGTTAGTTTGGGAGGCCTACAACTCCGCCTGGCCAGGGGAGATCCCATCTGCTCAAGGACTGACCAGGCCCCAATCGCTAGCCAGTACTCCGGGAGGGTCTATCTTTGTCACCAGTAAAGACCCTGAACTACACCGTACCGTCTCCGAGTGGTTCCTGCTACCCACATCATCCACGTCGGCTGCCCTGAGGCCATACCCCTCCCGTTGGGGGTTATACTATCACGCTGCACAATCCTACCACCGGCCTCAGCGGTCTGCCCTGCAGCAGCAGCTCCTTAGCTGTACTCAACGGGTGGCGTAGTCGTCCAACATCTACCGCTGATACATCGCCGCTCAGTTTGACTCCCTGGGCACGGACCGGGTCACCGCCACGAGACTACAACCCTCAACAGATCCGGCTCCGGGTAAGCTCCCGCGTGCGCAACGCAGCGCGACACAGGCCCAGGGGCGCGTCAACTTTTGGCGTAGTCGGCAGGATCTCGTGCCCGCAACCACCGGGTACTGCGTGCCTGAAAGAGACTGTTCAAACTTACCAGTGGTGAAGATTCCCGCCATCCGTGGAGGTTTCCCGCCATCCGGCGCCATCTTCTACCTTCTTCCCGCCATCCGCGAAGTTTTCCCGCCATCCGGCGCCATCTTCTGCCTTCTTCCCGCCATCCGTGGAGTTTTCCCGCCGTTGGACGCCATCTTGAAGACGCCGCGCGGGAAGAAGAGGGGCGTGGACTCTGAAAGCGCGCGAGAACTGAAGCCCCGCCTCACGTCCGGACGTTGCGTAAGGTCCTGGAAGGAGCCCAGCAGACGCCGACGTCACAGGAGCGCGACGGAAGGTCCTCAACCCTGACGATCCACTGCGGAGCCGCGGCCTACGGAAGAGGATCATCGCAAGGTAGGCCACGGTCCACTAAGGGGGGAGAAAGATGTCGGATACGGAGGAGAGCTTCACTGCCTCAACCCCCGCCAGCGCCACCGCTGCTGCAGTCATGCCTTTCACCATGCCCTATATCCCGGGAGCAGCCTGGCTACCCCAGTACTCAGGGGAGTCACATACCCTGAATGACTTTAAAGAAAAGCTGGATAGCCTCTTCCAGGTGTACCCCCTCACAGAAGAGCAGAAAGTGAGCATCCTGGTGGCCCAACTAACCGGGGCAGCCCTGAGGGAGGTAAAGTCCTGGCCACCTGGGAGGAGGACTGTCGCAGGGATATTAACCCGGCTGAAGGACACCTTTGATACCCGCACCTCAGCCGAGATTAAGCTTAGATTCTACGGGTGCAAACAGCGAGCACATGAGAATATAAGGGACTATGCACTAAACCTACAAGAGGCCCTGAGAGCCATTAAGCAGACCGACCCTGACGGCGTGGGAAACGAGGACAGGCTGTTGACTGAACAATTTATAGAGGGACTATATTGCAATGCCCACCGAACCCAGTTGCGGGCAATGGCCTTACAGGATCCTCATCTGGACTTTGCACAGTTCAAGGACAGAGCCATCCGGGTGCTCCGAGAACCGGCACCGGGTGGCGTTGTGACCCACAGGCGCCCTACTACCACTTACCACCAGGAGGCGGCGCCCTTGTCGGCAGGGCCTGTGGGGGCTGATGCGCAGGCTTTGAACAATGACCCGGCTCCAGACCTGCACCATCAGGTCCAAGAGCTAGCTAAAAGCGTTGCTGCGCTAACCCGAACTGTGCAGTCTTTACAGGTTTCCACTCCAGGGAAGATCCAGCTGGCATCCGGACCGGAGGACATCCCGTGGCGTCGACCAAGGAGGACCCCACCGGCCAGAGGAAGACCCAGCGACCGGTACAACGAGGACGGACAACCTATCTGCCATCGCTGCAATCAACCCGGACATATGGCAAGGTACTGTCCTTTAAACTGGCACAACCTGGGGTAGAGGGCCAACCCCCAGGAAAAAGATCACCAGGCCCATCGAACTGGCGCGACAAATATGTGGGAGGACGTCCAGTCTTGCCTGTGGTACTGGATGGCATCCCTATGAGTGCCCTACTCGACACCGGGTCACAGGTCACCACCATCCCGTGCGTGCTCTTCAAGCAGTACTGGAATGACTCGGATATAACCCGCTATCCAGACGACGACTTGAGTATCATCGCCAGCAATGGTCAGCCCGTGCCACAGATCGGATTTAAAGAGGTGACCATTAAAATTGGTAGAGTTGAACTGGCAGCACAGGGACTGATCATTGTAGACGTTGACAAACACAAGAGTCACCCAAAGATAACTCTAGGAACTAATGTAATTGAAAATTGTCTTGCAGAGGTGATTTTCCTTTTACAGCAGGTTGCCAAGAACGCCAGCTCCGGCGAGCAGCGAGTGCTCCAAAAAGAGATCCGGGCACTGATGCGACGGCAACAGGTGGAACTCTCCGGCGGTTAGATTGGTAGCGTGAGAATGTGTGACCCTTTCCCTATTGCCATGCCCCCAAAAAGTGAAATGATGATTTGGTGCCGGGCAGCTATTGGTCTGAGAGGTAGAGATTACCAGGCAATGGTAGAACCAGTTTACTCAGACAGTAGGCCCACCATCTTGACAGCACGGGGGGTGGTTAATGTACGCCATGGGAGGGTGCCCGTTCGCATAATCAATATCGGGAAGAGGGAAGTGTACCTGCCCCGGTATGCCACGCTAGCCAAAATATTTACCATTAACCAAAATGCTATACAATCTGTGGAACCCTTGCCTCCATCTCACCCGGAGGAAGGTAACGGCTCTAAGAAAACAATGGAGGACTGGTGTCAGCAACTACATTTGGGTACTGACTCCACTCCCTCACACCAGAAACAGGGAGTCTATCGGGTGGTTCAAGAGTACGAGAGAGTGTTTAGTAAACACCCGTTAGACTTCGGGCGAGTCAAGGGGGTAGAACACCACATCCCCACGGGAGACCATCCTCCCATAAAAGAGAGGTATCGACCCGTACCCCCTGCACACTACCAACACGCCAAGGGGATGCTTAGAGACATGAAGGAGGCTGGGGTGATCAGGGATAGCTGTAGCCCCTGGGCAGCTCCACTAGTCTTAGTCAAAAAGAAAGACAACACCATGAGGATGTGTGTAGATTACCGGAAAATCAACCGTATCACACACAAGGATGCGTACCCCTTACCAAGGATAGAGGAGTCTTTGGCTGCTTTAAGATCTGCTAACTTCTTCTCTACCTTGGATCTCACTAGTGGGTACTGGCAGATTCCTGTAGCAGAGGCGGACCGGGAGAAGACCGCATTCACCACCCCGATGGGACTTAGCGAGTTTACCTGTATGCCGTTCGGACTCTGCAACGCACCAGGAACCTTCCAACGATTAATGGAGTGCTGTCTGGGCCACAGAAACTTCGAGACGGTCCTGTTGTACCTGGACGATGTCATCGTATATTCTAAGACTTATGAGGACCACCTGAAACACCTGGCGGAAGTGTTCGAAGCTCTGGCAAGCTACGGCCTAAAGGTGAAACCCTCCAAGTGTCACCTCCTGAAACCAAAGGTGCAGTACCTGGGACACGTGGTGAGCGCTGACGGAGTGGCTCCCGACCCTGATAAGATCACCGTAATTAAGGAATGGCCAAGTCCCTCCAGTGTAAAGGAAGTGCGGCAGTTCCTCGGGTTGGTAGGCTACTACCGCAGGTTCATCCCCGGTTTCACCAAAAAGGCAGCTCCTATGCAGGACCTCCTGATAGGCCAGTCCCGGAAGGCCAAGAACCAGAAGCCGCCCTTCAGATGGGAGAAGTTGGAAGAAGAGTCC
Organism: Phyllobates terribilis; assembly: GCF_046119375.1. NCBI lineage: Eukaryota > Metazoa > Chordata > Amphibia > Anura > Dendrobatidae > Phyllobates > Phyllobates terribilis. The sequence goes on along the minus strand of NW_027362765.1, from coordinate 511,469,483 downwards.
TTCCGCCAGCTGAAGATGGCCCTCACGGGGGATGAAATCCTGGCGTACCCGGATTACAGCCAGCCCTTTATCCTCTACACCGACGCAAGTAACATCGGGCTAGGAGCCGTGCTGTCCCAGATCCAGCAGGGGAAAGAGCGAGTAATCGCTTACGCCAGCCGAAAACTGCGACCCACCGAAAGAAACCCTGAGAATTACAGCTCATTTAAGCTAGAGTTCCTGGCAGTGGTGTGGGCAGTCACCGAACGCTTTAAGCACTACCTCGCTTCTTCCCGGTTCGTCGTGTACACAGATAACAACCCGTTGACACACCTGGACATGGCAAGACTCGGTGCCCTAGAGCAGAGATGGATGGCCCGCCTGTCCAACTATGAGTTCACCATCAAATACCGGGCAGGACGCTCCAATGCCAACGCGGACGCCCTGTCCAGGATGCCAAACCTACCGGACGTAGGAGAAGATCCAGAGGGACTGGAAGAAGTCGAACTCCCCGCGTTTCACCGTCATGGGACTATCCAGTATTCCCATCGGGTAAGGAGTAAGCAAGGCGCTACGCTTAACCCCTTACCTCACTACAACTGGGCAGAAACGCAAGACAGTGACCCTGCCGTCCGGCTGGTGAAGGAGATGCTGACTCGGCCAGAGGCTCGCCTTGACCCAGACGCTCCGGAGGAAGCCAAGCAACTGTGGGCAGAAAAGAGTAGACTGTTCCTTTACAAGGGGAAGTTGTGCCGCAGGATGGTTAACTCCCGGACGCATGAACTAATCTGGCAAGTAGTGGTGCCACGACGAGACGCAGCCATGGTGATGGAGGCATACCACGATGGAGCTGGGCATTTCGGATGGAAGAAGCTGGAGTTCCTGCTGCGCGGGCGGTTCCATTGGGTAGGCATGAGGGGAACCATCGAGAGGTGGTGCAGAGACTGTGGCCCGTGCAACCTGAGGAGGAAGGACCGTGCCAGCCAGAAGACTCCCCTGCAGTCCATCGTCACCCGGCAGCCGTTGGAACTGGTAGCCTTGGATCATGTAAAACTGACCCCAAGCAGAAGTGGCTACGTCTACGCGTTAACCATCGTGGATCATTACTCCCGGTTCTTGGTTGTCGTCCCCGTCAAGGACTTAACGGCTCAAACAGCAGCTAGAGCCTTCCAGCAACACTTCTGCCGTCCACACGGGTACCCGGACCAAGTGCTGACGGACCAGGGACCTGCCTTTGAAGCGGAGGTCTTCCAGGAATTCTGCAATCTGTATGGCTGCCGGAAGATAAGGACGACACCCTATCATCCGCAAACTAATGGACTTTGTGAGAAAATGAACCAGGTGGTAATGGATCTTCTGAAAACGTTGCCCCTGGAAGAACGCAGTCTGTGGCCTGAGAAGCTGCCCGATCTGGTGGACCTATACAACCACATCCCGGTAGGTTCCACCAACTGTACCCCGGCTTACCTAATGAGGGCGAGACCTGGTAAGTTACCTGTTGACCTGGAAATGGGAGTCCTGACACCCGAGGACACTTCACCAGAAGCAGACTGGGACACAGAGAGGCAGCAGCAGTACCGGAAAGTACAGGAGAGCGTGGAGCGAAGTCTCTGTCAGGCTAGGGAGAGACAAGAGAAAACTTACAACCAGTATGCTCCCGCTGTTCCCCTGGTGCCCGGAGAGCAGGTCTTGAAGAGGAAAAGACGGCTCCACAAGTTGGACGACCAGTGGGAGAAGGACCCGTACACCGTACTGCCCTCAAGCCACGAGAACCCGAAGGTCTGTACCATCAGTAAAGACGGAGGGGAGACCACAGCCATTGTATCCCGGGATCACCTGAAGAAGTGTCCTGAACAGCTACGGAACCCTGAAGAGGAACAAGAAGACCATCGACCCGTAGAGGAAAGGGAAGATATGGTTAGTACTGTGCTCGGAGACTTCCCTCGGTCTTGGACTCAAGTCAATGGTGCAGTTGTGGTACCCGTACTCACCTTCCTCCAACCAGCATCCCAAGCACCTACGGAGCAACAGGTAGAGCTGGAAGAACAGCCGGTCCAGGAGGCAGAAGATCCCACACCAGCAGATCAGGAGGATCAACCCTCTGCTTGCAGTGAGCCTGCCATATCCCTAGTGAGCCAAAGGGCCCGTAGACAGCTGCCCAATTTACCCTTGACAGCTCCTACACCCTGTAGTTCAGGGCCAGACAGTCAGCTCCGTAGGTCCACTAGGGCCACTAGAGGCCAGTTACCCACACGTTGGAGGATTTGAAGTGTATAAATTGTTTTATTTGTGGTTACCTGTTTTTCTTGTTGCTTGTGTATAATTATGTGTTTCTAGTTGTTTATAGGAGTCTTTGGTGGATTTACCGGGAATCCTGTGTACATAGTTGGAGCGTAACCCAGGACGGACTAAAGACTGTTAAGGACTCGGGGCAGGACAGACCCCTACCTGGTTACGTCTCCCTGTTTTGGTGAAATGGACACCTTTGTTTTCTTCAAAGACTGCACCCGGTTGCGGACATGCCGTAACCATCCTAATGTGTTTTTCTTTATTGTACTGTTTTTGTTTTACTTGTTATGTTTTACAAAAGTATGTTTAGTCCCGGAGTACTAAATTTCACTAGGGGGGAATGTGGCACCCCAGGGGTCTGGTTTCCACAGTAATAGCAATATTATGTCTGAGAGCAGGTGGGAGGTCTCTTGGTCAGGAATCCTATGCATGCCACACCTCCTGCCCAGTCCTGGGAGGGGAAGAACTTCCCCTATATAAAACTGGGGCTGAGGCAGGGTTAGTGAGTAGAGAAGAAGTAGAGACAGAGAAAAGAAGCAAATATAGGAACAGAACATCAGGAGCTCTGTGGGAGCAGTGTTACAAGGAGTCAGGGGCTGGCAGCTGCAGAGCTCGCCCTGACTGAGAAGATTTCTTACCGGACCCAGAGTCCGAGGCTGTGGGGACTAACTCCTACCCCGCAGCAGAATCCGTCAGGCAGGGGATTCCAGGTCCTCTGGCCAAGAAACCCGAGTCACCGGCCATACGGGTGAGCACCACACGGTACACTCAGGGACGTGGGCTACTTATACCCGCCTCTAGCAAGGTAGCCAGAAGAGTACAGTTAGTTTGGGAGGCCTACAACTCCGCCTGGCCAGGGGAGATCCCATCTGCTCAAGGACTGACCAGGCCCCAATTGCTAGCCAGTACTCTGGGAGGGTCTATCTTTGTCACCAGTAAAGACCCTGAACTACACCGTACCGTCTCCGAGTGGTTCCTGCTACCCACATCATCCACGTCGGCTGCCCTGAGGCCATACCCCTCCCGTTGGGGGTTATACTATCACGCTGCACAATCCTACCACCGGCCTCAGCGGTCTGCCCTGCAGCAGCAGCTCCTTAGCTGTACTCAACGGGTGGCGTAGTCGTCCAACATCTACCGCTGATACATCGCCGCTCAGTTTGACTCCCTGGGCACGGACCGGGTCACCGCCACGAGACTACAACCCTCAACAGATCCGGCTCCGGGTAAGCTCCCGCGTGCGCAACGCAGCGCGACAGAGGCCCAGGGGCGCGTCATATCCTATCGGTAGCATCCTTGATCTTCGCCCCTGGGAGGCAGCATACTTCTCTTGCGGTTATGTCCGGTCTGCAGATAGCTGCTTCTGTTCCTCTCAGTAGTGAGTCTCCCACCACCACCACTCTTCTTCCCTTCTTGGCTTTCTTTTTTCTTGTCGCTTCTGGGTGTTTCTGGGTGCTCTTTTCTTTTTTGCTTGCTGGTAGTGCCTCATCCTTAGGTGTGCCATCTTCGTCCTCCACAAGTCCTTGGAATCTGTTTCTCAGTTGTGTGGTTGGTGGTGTCTCCATGGTCTTCTTGCTTCTTTTGGTCACTTGTCTCCACTTGTCTGCTTCTGGAAGTTCTCTGACGCTTCCTTCACATTCCGTGACCAGTAGTAACGCTTCTGTTCTGTCCAGGAAGTCTTCATTTTCCTTGATGAGTTTTAATGTCGCAATTCTTTCTTCCAGTCCCCGCACCTTTTCTTCTAAAAGAGCCAGTTGTCTACACTTCTGACAGGTGAAGTTGGTTTCAGCTTCTGGTCGATCTGTGAACATGTAGCACATGTTGCAGCTCACCATGTAGGTTGTCACATCTGCGATGCTGCTCCTTGTCCCTGCTGACTTGATGTCTGTCTTCTTTCTTGTGATACCCTAGGATAAACAAATTAAACAAATTTGCGCGCCGTTAGGCGTGCGGTTTGGCGATGCTGTACCCAACGATCTTCTAGCTGAAGGAGACTCTTCGCTTCTCCCAGAAGGCACCTGGAATATGCAAATTGTCCTCTTCAAGCTTCAATTCCCATGCTCCTCCATACAGAATAATGCTCCCCCATGGTCCTCCATACAGAATAATGTACTCCCATATTCCTCCATACAGTATAATGAACCCCCATGGTCCTCCATACAATATAATGCACCCCCATGGTACTCCATATAGTATAATACACCCCCCATGATCCTCCATACAGTATAATGCACCCTCCATGATCCTCCATACACCCCCCATGATCCTCCACATAGTATAATGCACCCCCCATGATCCTCCATACAGTATAATGCACCCCCCATGATCCTCCATACAGTATAATGCACCACCATGGTCCTCCATACAGAATAATACACCCCCATGTTCCTCCATAGAGCATAATGCACCTCATGGTCCTCCATATAGCATAATGCACCCCCATGGCCCTCCATACTGTATAATACCATGATCCTCCATACAGTATAATGCACCCCCATGGTCTTCCATACAGCATAATGCACTCCCCTCCCATGGTCCTTCACACAATATAATGCATCCCCCATACTGTATTATGGCCACCAGTCACTGATTTAAAAAAAATAAATACAGTACTCACCTCTTCTGGTTCCACCCGAAGCTCCAGTCTCCTCAGCGTGTGGTGTAAAGTGCGGAAATCTCAGAGCAGCGGGCGCTCTATAATGACGTCATCGCTGCTGTGACATGTCAGATACCAAGGAAGAATGATGGGGGTGGAAGCGTCTGCTGACGTTCCCTCCTCCATCATCATTGCTCACACTGGGCCCCCCTCTGTCCGTCAGCGTGAGCAATGATGATGGAGGATGGAGTGTCAGCAGGTGCGTCCACCCCCATTATTCTGTGCGGGCTGCCTGGCAGTGCAGGTGCAAACGGGTGGAGGCGGGGCCCGGTGTGGGGAGGGCCCGATGTGGTGAGTGCCCACTGCGGACCCCCCTAGGTTCACGGGCCCCATAGCAGTGGCGTGGCACGCCACTGGCTAGTAGGCATTAAGTATTTAATCACCTTCCCCTGTAAGGAGGTGCCTGAGCAACATTAGTGTTTAGTAAATCTTCAAACTGCTAAGTCCGTTGTCAGGTCCCTGTTCCTCAATATGTCCTGTTTGTACCTGAAACCTATCCCTGTCTTATCTAAAACAGTACCTATACCCTGAGTCCGTCCTGTCTGAATCTGCCATCCAGTTCTGCCTGGACCCCGAGTCTGTCCGACGGTTATGAATGCAAACCATCTGAAGCAGCTCCAATCTGTTCTGACTGTGAGCTTGTTCCTGTCTTGTTCCTGTCTTAGTTAAGCCCCTCCAGGGTCTTACTGGACCATGGCGCAGTGGGTGCACACCACATTGCAAGGCATGGAATGTCATTTATGCTTTAGTTTTCCCCTGTCCAAAAGTCTACGTAGGCCAAACTTCCCAGGAACTACGCAAAAGAGTTTAACAGCATGTTTCTAATATTGATTTAGCTAGGCAGGATCTACGCAAAACGCTCTCTATTGTGGCATCACATTTCTTCACGAACACGTGGGTAAACCAAAGGGCCTTAAGGGTTTACAAAAAGTTCCACCTAATTTTCGTTCTATTGGATAGCAGAACGAGAATTTGTCCATTCACATTCTCATAATATATTTATCCCCAATTAGCTGTTTTCATTACAGTATTGCTTATTTGGTGTCTTTCACTTTTGTATTTGCACACTATGCACTGAGCACTTTGTTGTTTGCTTCTTTTTTGTTTTTTTTTGCGCTGTTTTGTCTTGTCTCTGTCTTTTTGTGTTTTTGTTTTATGTCTCACATCTTATGTTTTCTGCCCGATTTATGAATGCTTTCCTTATTAGTTATTGACTTGTTTTTCTTTTTCTTTCATGGTTTGCATAAGGATGTAACTAGGGTAAATACAAAGATATAGCGCTACCCCCAAAAAATTCTTTACGTAAACAAATCTTTATTATTTGTGTTCATACTCTTATACTTACTAATTGTCTTGTCTTATTATTTTTTTGCTGTCTGACCGACCTGACTGACTCAATTTTTCGCATTATAACTTCTGTGCATTCCACCTCGCACTTCCGGTGGAGCGCTTATGTCACTTCCTGCTCTGACCAGCCCACATACTCTGTGCATCCCACTGACGTGTTCCGATGGAACACATACGTCATCTCTTCTGCCACCTGGATGCGCACACATTGCAGAAATTAGGAACACCTCCTGTCCTTACGCATCTGCTGCCCCTCATCCTGATTAGATCCATGGTGCCTTTATATACTGGGTATGCCTCAACGACAGTTTACCCCTGATGAAGCTGCTGTAAGCAGCAACACGCGATGGGACTTCCTAGTACAGGGTCTCTAAACTATCGTAGCAAATATGTTGGCAAATATTTTCATCTTTTTGTTCTATTGATGCAGTATATATGCCTTTAATGTTTGTGCACTTCCACTCTGATCTATTTATATGAACTGTCTTTTCTTTATATTATATCGATAGTAATCATGTGTAATGTGCGCTTTTTGAACCGGTGTCTCACATTTTTTAGAGTCTGCCTGTTGGAGAGGCATCTATTGGACTAACTTATCCTAGCCTGGCCCATTTTTTTCCATGTATATACATTTAAAAAAAATACTTTTAATAATTTAATAAGTTTGTTGTTTGTGCTGTTTATTATACCTAATAAAGTTAATTAATTTCTATATTGGGTGTGCACATATTTTTCTTCCCTGTCATTTTTCTCTGCGTTACCCATTTGACATCATAGGGTTGATATAGCACCCCGCATATAGATTTTGCTGTGCCCATTTTCCTTTTCTTGTAACACACCCACCCGTATTACACACTATAAGCAAATTCCACTTCTATTCTTTATATGTTTCCATGTAACAGTTTTGCTGTCAATTTGTAAATAAACAAAAAAAATATTGTCATAGCAAATAATGACAGGTTTCATTGACGAGTCATCTTACATGTATGCTTTTTCCATTCCGAATGCAAAAATTATAATGTACTGTATGAAGTTAGGCCGGTTTGACAAGCACTTTAGAAACAGAAGGAACAGCAGCTACAATTAGTTTTTAGTTTTGTTGTGGAAACATCGGCGATGTTTAGGTTTTAGTTTTGGCATGTGACGGAGCATTTGCTATATTTACTGTATTACACGAATGAGTTAATATTACAGAACAAAAGAAATACATTTAGTATTGTTACAATAATAAAAGAAATATGGTAAATCTCTGTCTATTAAAAACCTACAAAACTTCCCAAAAAATAACTTATTAATTATACCTAAAAAAACAAACAAAAGGTACCCTCAAAAAGATTCCAATAAAAGAGATGTTCTTGGTGATGGTGATAACAAAAAGCAAATGGCACCATAAAAAAAGATAGGATAGGTAGAGGGGACTAATTGCCTCTATCAAACCCTAACCTGTGCCAAACCCAGTAATTGAGGTTGTCCCTCTATCGGTTAGGCAGGTTGACTGGGACAAGAAAATAATCCAACGGGAAACTTGGTGGATTTTGTGAATGGAGTCCCTTAGTCCTAATGGGATAAATTAACAACTTAGCTTCTGTAGCTTTATCTGACTTTTGTACTCTATGATATATATACAGGTGCATCTCACTAAATTAGAATATCATCAAACAGTTAATTTATTTCAGTTCTTCTATACAAAAAGTGAAACTCATATATTATATAGAATCATTACAAACACAGTGATCTATTTTAAGGGTTTATTTCTGGTAATGTTGATGACTATGGCTCACAGCCAATGAAAACACAAAAGTCATTATCTCAGTAAATTAAAATACCAAACTAAAAACATCTGCAAAGACTTCCTAAGTGCTTAAAAAGGTCCTTTAGTCTGTTTCAGTAGGCTCTCATGGGGAAGACTGCTGACTGGACAGATGTCCAGAAGGCAGTCATTGACACACTCCACAAGGTCCCAGAGTTCCAATTTTTATTTGGAAATCAAGGTCCCAGAGTCTGGAGGAAGAGTGGAGAGGCCACAATCCAAGATGCTTGAGGTCTAGTGTGAAGTTTCCACAATTAGTGATGGTTTGGGGAGCAATGTCATCTGCTGGTGTAGGTCCACTGTGTTTTATGAAGACCAAAGTCAGTGCAGCCGTCTACCAGGAAATTTTAGAGCACTTCATGCTTCCCTCTGCCGACAAGCTTTTTGGAGATGTAAATTTCATTCTCCAGAAGGACTTGGCACCTGTCCACACTGTCAAAATTATCAATACCTGGTTTACAAACGACAGTATCACTGTGCTTGATTGGCCAGCAAATTCGCCTGACCTTAACCCCATAGAGCATCTATGGGGTATTGTCAAGAGGAAGATGAGAGACACCAGACCCAACAATGTAGACGAGCTGAAGGCTGATATCAAAGCAACCTGGGCTTCCATAACACCTCAGCAGTGCCACAGGCTGATCCCCTCCATGCCACGCCGCATTGATGCAGTAATTGATGCAAAAGGAGCCCCGACCATGTATTGAGTGCATTTACTGAACATACATTTCAGTAGGCCAACATTTCGGATTTTAAAAACATTTTTCAAGCTGCTGTTATAAAGTATTCTAATTTACTGAGATAATGACTTTTGTGTTTTCATTGGCTGTAAGCCATAATCATCAACATTAACAGAAATAAACACTTGAAATAGATCACTCTGTTTGTAAGGATTCTATATTTTATATGAGTCTCCCTTTTTGTATTGAAGAACTGAAATTTAGTTTTTGATGATATTCTAATTTAGTGAGATGCACCTGCATATGTATTTATGTATGTTGCAAGGTACACTTCACCTGTTAGAGACAGAATCACATTGTATGATTTTTACATAATTAATTGGCATTTTATTGCATGAAATAACTATTTGATACAATAGAAAAACAGAACTTAATATTTGGTACTAAAATATTAAAATTTGTTTGCAATTACATAGGTCAGACTTTTCCTGTACTTATTGACCAAGTTTGCACACACAGCAGAAGGGATTTTGGCCCACTCCTCCATACAGATCTTCTCCAGATCTTTCAGGTTTTAGCTCTGTCGCTGGGCAACACTGAGTTTCAGCTTCTTACAAAGATTTTCTATTGGGTTCAGGTCTGGAGAATGGCTAGGCCACTCCAGGACCTTGAAATGCTTCTTACGGAGCCACTCCTTAGTTGCCCTGGCTGTGTGTTTTGGGTCATTATAAATATAAGTGAGGGGGTCGCTCACTGTAGAAAGTAGGGTGCTCTGAAGAAATCTATAAAAAATCAGAAAAAAAGAACTTTGGCACTCCAATTGAAGAATAATTTTGATGCTTTATTAATTAAGCCCCATCAGGCAGATGGGGCTTAATTGTTTTGTGTATCTTTGCCATTGAATTTAATATAATTGTTCTGCTTATGCAATTGTGTCTTCAGGCAAGAGGCCCACTGAGTACATACACAGTAGTATAATGTACATATTTTCTACTTTTATTTTTATCTCATGGAATATTTACTTTGGTTTTTTTCTGTTTAAAATTTGAATTGCCTTGACAAAGACTATCTACGGTCGAAACGTTGGCCAGTTACTTGCTCTGCCTGATGGGGCTTAATTAATAAAGCATCAAAATCATTCTTCAATTGGAGTGCCAAAGTTCTTTTTTTCTGTTTTGGGTCATTGTCATGCTGGAAGTCCCAGCCACAACCCATCTTCAATGCTCTTACTGAGGGAAGGAAGTTGTTGGGCAAAATCTCGCGATACATGACTCCGTCCATCCTCCCTTCAATACGGTGCAGTCGTCCTATCCCCTTTGCAGAAAAGCACCCCCAAAGTAAGATGTTTTTCCCACCATGCTTCATGGTTGGGACTGTGTTCTTGGGGTTGTACTCATCCTTCTTCTTCCTCCAAATACGGCGAGTGGAGTTGAGACCTTACTAACGGTAATGTTTGAGACTGTGGTCTCAGCTCTCTTCAGGTCATTGACCAGGTTTTCCCATCTAGTTCTGGGCCGATTCCTGACCTTTCTCAGAATTATTCGTCTTACCCCATGAGGCGAGATCTTGCATGGAGCCCCAACCCAAGGAAGATTGACCGTCATCTTGTGCTTCTTTCCGTTTTCTAATAATTATCTAATCTAATCTACTCTAATAATTATCTAATCTAATCTAATAATTTCTAATAACAGTTGTTGCCTTCTCACAATCTGCTTGCCTATTGTCCTTTTCAAAAATAGGAGGAAACTTTTATAATGGTATAAAAGTCAAAAAGTTTATTTGGCATATTTAAAAATAGTATTGCAGACAGAAGAGGAGAAAGCTCCACCGAAAACAAAAATATAACAAATACATAGCATATGCAAGTAGTGGTATGGTAAGTAGCCCCCTGGTGGGACCCATATACAATATATTGCAACTTGCCCGAATGGCCAATAGTCACAGCAAGTGCTGAAGAAAAAATGTAAAGAGGGTAAACCAGTAGGGGAGAATCTTACCAAAGTGGGGTTGAAGGCTTAGGCAGACCAGGAGGGACTGATGGAACAGATAAGCCAGACGCGCGTTTCGCGTGTTCTCAATAATGCTTTCTCAAGTGCGAGATGTCTTTAGTGTCCAGCGTAATACCTTTAAATAGCCTCGTTATATGGTCACATGTCCGATCCCATGACTGGAAATCCGTCACGGGGCCGTTCAGGTGACCAGAAGAGGAATATTCAAGTGGCTTTGGGGCAGACAGTTCGACGTGTCACAGGCACGCACCTGAGCCTTCAAGTTGACTGCGCATGCTCGGGAGCTGTGAACTCCTGGTCATGTGGGTCATGCGCGGAAGACATGGAGACGGCCGGACACGCACAGGACACCAAGCTGCACGTGCACCACGCTCCCAGTGAGATGCACAACATAAGTGTGGAGGTTTCTGTAAAATGTGGAGATAACCAAACAGTGAAACATTAGATAAGTAAACACATTATTCTTGGCAGGTTCAGAGGTAGAGAGCTGGCAATATCCAAAACATACTCCACAGTAGCCATATGGTAATTTGGGTCTTGGTATAAGAATTCAAATGGTAATCTAAAAGGATAAGTGGACACATCATGGGATTCACATAAGAACTAGTAGAGACATTACAGGAGAGACATAACAGGACAAAATAATAAGTAAATAAAATGAGATACAATAAACAGGGAACATGAACACAATAAAAGAAATAATGCTAAAAAGTCCATCAACAATGGACAAAATAGGATAAATATAATGTAAACAGGAAAAATGGGAACATTCTCAGTTTATAGAAAAGAGGAAAAGCTAAAGGCCTCATTTAGGCCATTCAGGGCCATAGTATTTAATCTTATGATCCATTGTATTTCCCTTTGTCCTAAGAGTTTTTTTTATGTTGCCCTCCCGGATCCAAATGAGGACAACGTCAATGCCCTGTAATTTTAGTGATCTGGGGTCACAATTATGTACGGTTAAAAAATGCCGTGGAATGGTTTTGAGTCCAGAGGGGATGGTGACTGTCCTGGCTGCACCAATGTCCCTAACATGCTCATGTACACAGACTCTGAGTTCCCAGGAAGTCAGGCCAACGTATATAAGTGAGCAACCACAAGTAGCATAATAGATCACATTTGTTGTGCTACACGAAATATGGTGTCTAATGTGGAATTCCTTGAGCCCGTGGTCACAGCCGATGTTGAATCCTTGTATACATGCATTAGACACACTGACGGTTTGGACACAGTCTGCCTCTTCTTGGGGGCCTCCAACCTGGGCGGCCCTATGTGTCAGCTATGTGTATAAACTGTAGGCTAGGTGCACAGACGCAGTGTGTACCTAGCCTAAGTCTGTTATATGGGTGTGCAGGCCATAGAAAGTTTAATCAAATGATACCTTGATATCTGCAATTCCCGAGAAATTCATGCTTTTCTTATATGCAAATGAGCTGAACAGATCTCCGTGCCATATTAATCTGGAATTGTCATGATTATATCGATCCACATAATAAAGATAATGAATCAATTGTACCTAACAGTGGATAGTATTTAAAAAGAGTCTGTCAGTTCCTAAACTCAAATTAAATCATTTATACAATCAAATAGATGACTTAGCATTTATAAAAGTCATACCTGTAGTGCAGATTTTACTAATTTTGTTTTACATTAAAAAAACAACATGTTATTTGATATGTAAATGAGGAGTCCTCGGTACACCTTTGGGCACAGTGCACCATTTTGTCCCCTAAATTACAATCCTCCGCTCCTCCCCTTATATTGATTAACAGTGCTCACTTTGGAGCGCTGCCTGAATTGAATACTCAACCCGCGCAAACTGATACTGCAGGAACTTTCTTCCCTCTGTCCTGTCAGCATCGGCTGCCTGTTACCGTATTATTCACTGTGCAGTGAACAGCCGCTGCACAAAGGAGAGGAAAGAGAGCACGCTCTCATGTCCTGCAGTGTCAGTGTGTGCAGGACTGAGTACTAAATTCTGACAAGGCTTCAAAGTGAGCGCAGTCAATCAAAATGAGGGAAAGTGTGGAGGATTGTAATTGAGGGGGTGGAATGGTGAACTGAGCCCTTGACCAAGCTAATGGTGCACTGAGAACCCCTCATTTACAAAGCTAATAAAATTATTTTTACGTAAGCATCAAAAAATAAAATTTGCACTACAGGTATGATTTTTATAGGAGATAAGTTCTCTATATGAATAGAGAAATGGTTTAATTTGAGGTTTGAGTGTGAACAACTACCTTCAATTAAAATTGCTGTTTTTTTTGGGTTTATTTTGCCTCTCAAATAATATAATAAAAAGTAATCAAAAAAGTCACGTGTACCACAAAATGGTATCAATGAAAACTATAGTTTGTCACGCAAAAAGTAAGCCCTCATGCAGCTCAATTGTCGGAAAATTGTAAAAGCTTGTATTTATTGTGCAAAATTCTAAAACATAAATATCGCTATTTAAATTTGATATCATCATTTGATATCCTGACCTACAGGATAAAGTTAACACTCTATCTGTGCATATCAGAACTTTTAAGATGCACAAAAATCAGTGTTAGAATTGTTTATATTCCCCAAAATAAAGAATTTTTTAAATAATTTATATGTGCCTCAAAATGATTACACTAACAAATATAATCCATCCAGAAAAAAACAAGCCCTCATATTACAAGTAGAGATGAGCGTTGTTCTACTCGAACTGTTCGCCAATCTCAAATTCGAGCTGTTTTGGGCGGTGTTCGAGCCGTTCGGCGAACACGAACAATTTGAGAAAAATTCGGCTGTTCGAGGTTATGTTCGATAACTGTTCGTGCACCAAAATCATAACTGGATTTTTTCTCAGTAATGATGAAAATTAATTTTTATACGCAGTTTGAGTGTACAGCGGGGTGGGGGGAGGGGCAGGGGATGGATCTCTGCAGGAACAATGAAGATCTCCATTTTTTTTTTCTCTTTCCCGCATTTACAGTGGGGAGGTGCAATCTGTCAGCCTATCAGCAGCGCACACACGGAGCGAAGTGCTTTTTTTCACACAAGCAAGGGCATGTGTCATTGGCAGTGTATGTCACATGTCCTTGCCCTATAAGACCAAGCCATTTTCCCCATCGCCACCATTTTCTCACTGCTGCAGCTGCGCGTTAGACGGCACCGCTGTTGCTGTGTGCGCTATACCTTGTTAATTTCAAGCCAATTTTCGCACAAATCTACAGATAGCTTGGGAGTAGGGAATAGTTGTGATTGCAGTCCTTTTAAGGACTAGGTTACAGCATTTCCTACGACTTTTATCAGGCAGGTCTGTGCTCTTAAATAGATAGATTGTGGGAGTAAAGACTAATTGTAATTGGAGTCCTTTTCAGGACTAGGTTACATCAGTTCCTATCAGTTTTTGCCAGGCAGGTCTGTGCCAGTGCTGTGCAAGTTTTTTCACAGCATTTGGCTGAATCTAGCAAAGCTAATCCTTTTTGGCCTATTGCAGAGTGTGTTAGTCAGTGGAGTAGCCTATCTGTGTTGCAAGATATACCACCTGTGTATAGAATACCAATTTTTTTACTGCACCTAGTGAAGTAAAATCTTTTGGGCATAGCATCATTCTATTAGTCCATCTATACTGACCTCCATCAGGTTGCAAATTGAATATAATTTTTTTCTGCATCTAGCTCTGAAAAAATATTGGGCTTCTAGCTGTGTGTGGGACTTGTTGTATTAGTCCATCTATACTGACCTCCATCAGGTTGCAAACTGCATATATTTTTTTCTTCATCTACCTCTGAAAAAATATTGGGCTTCTAGCTGTGTGTGGGACTTGTTCTATTAATCCATCTATACAGACCTCCATCAGGTTGCAAACTGAATATATTTTTTTCTGCATCTACCTCTGAAAAAATATTGGGCTTCTAGCTGTGTGTGGGACTTGTTGTATTAGTCCATCTATACTGACCTCCATCAGGTTGCAAACTGAATATATTTTTTTCTGCATCTACCTCTGAAAAAATATTGGGCTTCTAGCTGTGTGTGGGACTTGTTGTATTAGTCCATCTATACTGACCTCCATCAGGTTGCAAACTGAATATATTTTTTTCTGCATCTACCTCTGAAAAAATATTGGGCTTCTAGCTGTGTGTGGGACTTGTTCTATTAATCCATCTATACAGACCTCCATCAGGTTGCAAACTGAATATATTTTTTTCTGCATCTACCTCTGAAAAAATATTGGGCTTCTAGCTGTGTGTGGGACTTGTTCTATTAATCCATCTATACAGACCTCCATCAGGTTGCAAACTGAATATATTTTTTTCTGCATCTACCTCTGAAAAAATATTGGGCTTCTAGCTGTGTGTGGGACTTGTTGTATTAGTCCATCTATACTGACCTCCATCAGGTTGCAAACTGAATATATTTTTTTCTGCATCTACCTCTGAAAAAATATTGGGCTTCTAGCTGTGTGTGGGACTTGTTGTATTAGTCCATCTATACTGACCTCCATCAGGTTGCAAACTGAATATATTTTTTTCTGCATCTACCTCTGAAAAAATATTGGGCTTCTAGCTGTGTGTGGGACTTGTTGTATTAGTCCATCTATACAGACCTCCATCAGGTTGCAAACTGAATATATTTTTTTCTGCATCTACCTCTGAAAAAATATTGGGCTTCTAGCTGTGTGTGGGACTTGTTGTATTAGTCCATCTATACTGACCTCCATCAGGTTGCAAACTGAATATATTTTTTCTGCATCTACCTCTGAAAAAATATTGGGCTTCTAGCTGTGTGTGGGACTTGTTGTATTAGTCCATCTATACTGACCTCCATCAGGTTGCAAACTGAATATATTTTTTTCTGCATCTACCTCTGAAAAAATATTGGGCTTCTAGCTGTGTGTGGGACTTGTTGTATTAGTCCATCTATACAGACCTCCATCAGGTTGCAAACTGAATATATTTTTTTCTGCATCTACCTCTGAAAAAATATTGGGCTTCTAGCTGTGTGTGGGACCATCTATACTGACCTCCATCAGGTTGCAAACTGAATATATTTTTTTCTGCATCTACCTCTGAAAAAATATTGGGCTTCTAGCTGTGTGTGGGACTTGTTCTATTAATCCATCTATACAGACCTCCATCAGGTTGCAAACTGAATATATTTTTTTCTGCATCTACCTCTGAAAAAATATTGGGCTTCTAGCTGTGTGTGGGACTTGTTCTATTAATCCATCTATACAGACCTCCATCAGGTTGCAAACTGAATATATTTTTTTCTGCATCTACCTCTGAAAAAATATTGGGCTTCTAGCTGTGTGTGGGACTTGTTGTATTAGTCCATCTATACTGACCTCCATCAGGTTGCAAACTGAATATATTTTTTTCTGCATCTACCTCTGAAAAAATATTGGGCTTCTAGCTGTGTGTGGGACTTGTTGTATTAGTCCATCTATACTGACCTCCATCAGGTTGCAAACTGAATATATTTTTTTCTGCATCTACCTCTGAAAAAATATTGGGCTTCTAGCTGTGTGTGGGACTTGTTGTATTAGTCCATCTATACAGACCTCCATCAGGTTGCAAACTGAATATATTTTTTTCTGCATCTACCTCTGAAAAAATATTGGGCTTCTAGCTGTGTGTGGGACTTGTTGTATTAGTCCATCTATACTGACCTCCATCAGGTTGCAAACTGAATATATTTTTTTCTGCATCTACCTCTGAAAAAATATTGGGCTTCTAGCTGTGTGTGGGACTTGTTGTATTAGTCCATCTATACAGACCTCCATCAGGTTGCAAACTGAATATATTTTTTTCTGCATCTACCTCTGAAAAAATATTGGGCTTCTAGCTGTGTGTGGGACTTGTTCTATTAATCCATCTATACAGACCTCCATCAGGTTGCAAACTGAATATATTTTTTTCTGCATCTACCTCTGAAAAAATATTGGGCTTCTAGCTGTGTGTGGGACTTGTTGTATTAGTCCATCTATACAGACCTCCATCAGGTTGCAAACTGAATATATTTTTTTCTGCATCTACCTCTGAAAAAATATTGGGCTTCTAGCTGTGTGTGGGACTTGTTGTATTAGTCCATCTATACTGACCTCCATCAGGTTGCAAACTGAATATATTTTTTTCTGCATCTACCTCTGAAAAAATATTGGGCTTCTAGCTGTGTGTGGGACTTGTTGTATTAGTCCATCTATACTGACCTCCATCAGGTTGCAAACTGAATATATTTTTTTCTGCATCTACCTCTGAAAAAATATTGGGCTTCTAGCTGTGTGTGGGACTTGTTGTATTAGTCCATCTATACAGACCTCCATCAGGTTGCAAACTGAATATATTTTTTTCTGCATCTACCTCTGAAAAAATATTGGGCTTCTAGCTGTGTGTGGGACTTGTTGTATTAGTCCATCTATACTGACCTCCATCAGGTTGCAAACTGAATATATTTTTTTCTGCATCTACCTCTGAAAAAATATTGGGCTTCTAGCTGTGTGTGGGACTTGTTCTATTAATCCATCTATACAGACCTCCATCAGGTTGCAAACTGAATATATTTTTTTCTGCATCTACCTCTGAAAAAATATTGGGCTTCTAGCTGTGTGTGGGACTTGTTCTATTAATCCATCTATACAGACCTCCATCAGGTTGCAAACTGAATATATTTTTTTCTGCATCTACCTCTGAAAAAATATTGGGCTTCTAGCTGTGTGTGGGACTTGTTGTATTAGTCCATCTATACTGACCTCCATCAGGTTGCAAACTGAATATATTTTTTTCTGCATCTACCTCTGAAAAAATATTGGGCTTCTAGCTGTGTGTGGGACTTGTTGTATTAGTCCATCTATACTGACCTCCATCAGGTTGCAAACTGAATATATTTTTTTCTGCATCTACCTCTGAAAAAATATTGGGCTTCTAGCTGTGTGTGGGACTTGTTGTATTAGTCCATCTATACAGACCTCCATCAGGTTGCAAACTGAATATATTTTTTTCTGCATCTACCTCTGAAAAAATATTGGGCTTCTAGCTGTGTGTGGGACTTGTTGTATTAGTCCATCTATACTGACCTCCATCAGGTTGCAAACTGAATATATTTTTTTCTGCATCTACCTCTGAAAAAATATTGGGCTTCTAGCTGTGTGTGGGACTTGTTGTATTAGTCCATCTATACTGACCTCCATCAGGTTGCAAACTGAATATATTTTTTTCTGCATCTACCTCTGAAAAAATATTTGGCCTTCTAGCAGTGTGTGGGACTTTCTCTATTAGTCCATTTATACTGACCTCCATCAGGTTGCAAATTAAAAATAATTTTTATCTGCATCTAGCTCTGAAAAAATATTTGGCCTTCTAGCAGTGTGTGGGACTTTCTCTATTAGTCCATCTATACTGACCTCCATCAGGTTGCAAATTAAAAATAATTTTTATCTGCATCTAGCTCTGAAAAAATATTTGGCCTTCTAGCAGTGTGTGGGACTTTCTCTATTAGTCCATCTATACTGACCTCCATCAGGTTGCAAATTGAATATAATTTTTTTCTGCATCTAACCCAGCCAATAGTTTTGGCCTAATACCACAGTTTGGCCACTCAGCTCTGCTCGGTTCCCATCCATTGTTTTTTTGTGCAAACAACTCCAGAGTTGTTAATTAGTTAACCACCAAAATGAGTGGAAAAAGGCCTGCTGCTGGTGGAAAGGGGAATAGGCGTGTTGGGAAGGGGAAAAAAAGTTGTGTCCGTGGGGTAGGTGTTAAAGCAACAGTAACATCTGCAGAAGAAAGACCATCTTCCAGCCAAACTAAAATGTCTACTTCTTTTAGCGGACAATGTGATAAGATCCCTTTCTTACGGCCACGCCAATCGCTACAAATTCCAGATGAGGCACAAAAACAGCAGGTGCTTCAACGGATATCAAGTGCTCCTTTAAGTGGGCTCTCCTCCACATCAACTTCAACATCACATATACTCCAGTCCTCAAAGGTGTCACCCCAATCGCACTTGCTTCCTCACAGCTCCCAAATCTCCAGCTGCCCGTCTGAGTATGAGGTAGAACAGATGGTTGAGTCTGCAGAGCTGTTTACTCATACTATAGCCTGGGAATCAGAGGTCGACTCCAGCGCTTCTGTGAATCCAGACGAGGAAATGATCTGCACTGATGCCCAGAATCTTTATGAGTCTGATCCAGGACCAGACGCAGAAGGTTCTGACCATAATGTAGACCCTCATTCCCAAACTGTAACTCCTGTTGGTGGAGACAATGAGGAAGACGATGATAAGACTCAAATACCTGATTGGAGCGACAACTTTAGTTTTTTGTCAGGGCAGGAACAGGTTGGCTCTGAGGACGACGGGTGTGATAACGCACAGGGTGATGATGATGAGGTTGGAGATCCCACTTACTGTCAACCCACAGTCAGCCAAGAGATGAGGTCAGCAGAGGAGGTGGAGGAAGATGCTAGTGACGACGAGGTCAGGTTGCGCCTTCCTGGACAGAGACGTAGTACTGGAAGCACGTCAACAACTGCATCCTCAAACACAACTCTGCCTCTCACCACAAGTCGTGGTGGCTCTTCAGGTCGCATGGGTGCTAAGCCTTGCATAGCCTGGGCATTTTTTCAGATCGATAAAGATGACCCAACTCATGTTATCTGTAACATTTGTCAGCAAAAGCTAAGTAGAGGCCAAAAAATAAATAGTTTGAGTACTTCATGCATGAACCGGCACATGGACATGAAGCATAAGTTGCAGTGGGAAGCTCAGTGTGCTACAATGCGGCCTAGCCGGCCGGGCCAACCACCGTCTGCCATATCTTGTGCATCCGCGGCCTCTTCATCCTCTGTGACTGGGGGGACAGCAGTCACACCTGTTTTGGGGCGCAGACCTGCCACCTCTTTACCCGCAACAGCCAGCGTGATTGGCAGGTCATCATTTTCTTTGGAGGTGGTAACACCAGCTGGTGGTGAGCGCTGTCCGACATCGATAGCACCACCTTTGGATCAAGGCAACCTAACATGTCCGCCTGCATCTTCCTCACAGACCGGCAGTTTGCCGGGGACACCCTTATCAACCCCGTCTAAGCACAATAGCCAGCCCTCGGTCCCTCAGATGTGGACAAGTAAAAGACCATTTCCTCCTAGCCATGAGAAAGCTAAGAGGTTGAATTTCACCATCTGCAAGCTCTTGGCTACAGAAATGCTGCCTTTCCGCCTGGTGGACACAGAGGATTTTCGAGACCTTATGTCCGTCGCAGTGCCCCAGTACCAGATGCCCAGTCGGCACTACTTCTCAAAGAAAGGTGTGCCTGCGCTCCACCAGCATGTCGCACACAACATCACCGCTTCTTTGAGAAACTCTGTGTGTGACAGGGTGCATTTCACCACAGACACTTGGACGAGTAGGCATGGACAGGGGCGTTACATGTCGCTGACTGGGCACTGGGTAACTATGGTGACAGCAGGACAAGGGGCTGCTGTCCAAGTCTTGCCGCCCCCACGAGTTGTGCGTCAATCCTCTTTATCTCAAAGTTCCTCCACTGCTTCTGCCTCCTCAACCTCCTCTCGGTCTTCCACCTGCACCCAAAGCCTGTCTGGTCATGCCACAAGCTTTCTAACTGCGCAGAAGGGATCCTGCACACCTCCTTACTATGCTGGCAGTAGGGCTCAACGTCATCAGGCGGTTTTTACATTGAAATGTCTGGGAAATGTGAGTCACACAGCTGAGGAGTTGTGGTCAGCTCTGGAGAACCAATTTCATGAATGGTTGTCTCCACTGGACCTGAAACCAGGGAAGGCCGTGTGCGACAATGCTGCAAACCTGGGTGCGGCCCTTCGCCGGGGCAATGTCACACACGTGCCTTGTATGGCTCACGTGTTGAACCTGGTTGTCCAGCAATTTTTAGCCCACTATCCCAGACTAGATGGCCTTCTGCAGAGGGCACGGTCGCTGTGTGCTCACTTCCGCCGTTCGCATCCCGCAGCTCAGCGACTTACATCTCTACAGAAGTCGTTGGGCCTGCCACTTCACCGGCTAAAATGCGATGTGCCTACCCGGTGGAATTCAACTCTGCACATGTTGCAGCGACTGTGGCAGCACCGACAAGCCCTGGTGCAATACGTTCTGACGTATAGCCTGGGCCAACGAGATCCAGAGGTGGGGCAAATCACGCTGGAGGAGTGGTCTCAGATCAGGGACCTATGCACCCTTCTGCACAGATTTGAAATGGCGACGAAGATGTTTAGTGCTGACGATGCCATTATCAGCATGACTATTCCGGTGATTTACATGCTGGAGCACATGTTAAACAGAATTCGGAGTCAGGTGGTGGCACAAGAGGAGGTGGAGGAAGTAGAGGAGGAGGAGTTGTATGCGGAAGGGCTAACATCTGCAAGGTCCAGACGGTCGGCAGCACCAAGGCGGCAGGCATGTGAGGGTGGGGGAGATGGTTTTACCAGGGCGCATGGTAGCAGCCAAACTAGTGAGGAAGGTGCAGGAGCCCAGGAAGAAGTGGAGGACGAACTGATGGAAGACTCATCAGATGAGGGAGACCTTGATCACATTTCTGTTGTGCGAGGTTGGGGGGAGAGGACAGAGGAAGGAAGCATGATTGTTACCTCGCCACCAACACAACAGGGACTTGGTGCTCCTGGATGCGCAACACACATGAGTGCCTTCTTGCTGCACTACCTGCAACATGACCCTCGAATTGTGAGAATTAGAAATAATCCTGACTACTGGGTTGCCACACTGTTAGATCCCCGGTACAAAAGTAAATGATTCCTGCCATAGAAAGGGATGCACGCATGCAGGAGTATCAGCAGAGACTGTTGCAGAATCTTACATGTGCTTTTCCACAAAATACCAGTGGTGCACGTAGTGAATCTCACAGTTCCAACTTGCCAACCGTAGGACCGTCAAGTGTTCAGCACTCAAACCGTAACAGAACCACAGTATCTGCTGTTAACATCAATTTTGCGGAATCATTTCACCACTTTTTTAGCCCATCCTTTGCAAGGCCACAGGAGACAAGAAGTCTGACACATAGTCAACGCCTAGAGACGATGGTACAGGAGTATCTCCAAGTAAACATTGAAGCCATGACTGTGTCACTGGACCCTTGCTCTTTTTGGGCTTCCAATCTGGATAAATGGCTGGAGCTAGCCACTTACGCCTTGGAGATCTTGTCATGCCCCGCAGCCAGCGTTCTGTCTGAACGTGTGTTCAGTGCTGCTGGTGGTGTGCTGACAGATAAGCGCACGCGGCTCTCCACTGATAATGTAGACAGACTCACGTTCATAAAGATGAACAAATCATGGATCCGAAACGACTTTTCTACCCCTGTGTCATCCTGGGGAGAGTAAAAGCTTGATGATTGGTTAAAATCACCCTACCAACCGTTTTAAGCTTTCAAATTACTAATCATGTTTATCTGTATCTTGGCTGGAAAATAATTTGGGCTTTGTAGCAGTGTGCAGCACTGATCCTATTAGGCCATCTATACTAAAGCTTCACCAGATTTAAAATTAATAATAATTTTTAGCTGCATCTAGCCCGGAAAATAATTTTGGGGCTCCGAGATGCGCAAGACACATAAGTGCCTTCTTGCTGCACTACCTGCAGCATGACCCTCATATTGTCAGAATTCGAAGTAATCATGACTACTGGGTTGCCACACTCTTAGATCCCCCAAACTTTTCGATCAACCTTTTCATTTTAATAAAGACCAAAAAAATGGTCATTTTTGAAATTATAAGCATTAGCAGGTTGTGAGAAACTGAAATCAAACAGTTTTCAACTCAAAACTTTATTCTAGGTGATGTTACATTTTCACATAGGACCCCTTGTTCGAAAGGAGCTTCTGAACTCTCTCGTCCATTGAATTTGTCAGGTTTTGGATGGTTTCTGCTTCAATTGTTTTGCATGAGGACAGAATACCCTCCCAGAGCTGTTGCTTAGATGTGAACTGCCTCCCGCCATCATAGACACTCCTTTTAATGATGCTCCAAAGGTTCTGAATGGGGTAGAGGTCAGGGGAGCATGGGGGTCACACCATAAGTTTGTCCCCTTTTATGCCCATATCAGCCAGAGATGCAGATGTTTTATGTGCAGCATGAGATGGTGCATTATCATGCAGAAAAATGATCTTGCTGTGAAATACACGGTTCTTCTTCTTGAACCATGGCAGGAAGTGCTGTTTGAGAAACTCCACATACATTATGGAGTTCATCTTTACCCCTTCAGGGATCCTAAAGGGGCCAACAATCTCTCTCCCCATGATTCCAGCCCAAAACATTACTCCACCTCCTCCTTGTTGGCGCTGTAGCCGTGTTTGCGTGGGGTGTCCATCAACCAGCCATCCTCCACTCCATCCATCTGGACCATCGAGCGCTGCACGGCACTCATCCGTGAACAAAACAGTTTTGAAATCAGTCTTCATGTAATGTTTGGCCCACTGGAGCCGTTTCTGCTTGTGTGAAGTGGATAGAGGAGGTCGACAGGATGGCGTATGCACAGCTGCAAACCTCTGAAGGACCCTGCATCTTGTTGTTCGGGGGACGTTGGAGGCACAAGCAGCTTCAAAAACTTGTCTGCTGCTATGACAAGGCTTTTTTGCCGCTGCTCTGACGTAATTGCCTGTAGGAAAGAGTCCTCAATTTGCCCTTATCAGCACGCACACGTGTGTACTGTGAATCAGCTACATACTTCTTGATTGCCAAGACACTTCATCCTGATCATCGCACAATGTTGATTGTAGTCATGCCTTGACCTAAACACTCCACAATTTGTTGCTTCTCAGCAGCCGACACATCCTTTTTCTTTCCCATTTTGGCAGAAAATGTAGGCTGCTTAATAATGTGAGACAGCCTGTAACGGGTCTGGGAGGCGGAACCTCTGAGCTACTATACAAGGGGGCGGCCCTTGTAAGGGAGCGGGTGGCAGTCTCTGGATGAACGGACAGAGAGATACGGCAAGTGATCAGGGCAGTCTCTGGGTAAAGGGTAGGTACGACCTGTGATGGCAGAGCCTCCGGGTAGGCTAGCAGGCAGATGGTAGATGTGTGCTCCCAGGTGAGCAAGCGAGAGTCTCTGGAATAGCAGGTGGTCACGGCACGTGACGGCGGAACCTCCGGGCTGGCAAGCAGGCAGGTAACGGAGAAGCGCTCCCAGGTGAGCGGACAAGAGTCTGAAGTAGCAGATGGTCACAGCACGTGACAACGGAGCCTCCGGGCAGGCAAGCAGGCAGGTAACGGAGAAGCGCTCCCAGGTGAGCGGGCAAGAGTCTGGAATAGCTGGTGGTCACAGCACGTGACGGCGGAGCCTCCAGGTAGGCAAGCAGGCAGGTAGCGGAGAAGTGCTCCCAGGGGAGCGGGCAAGAGTCTGGAATAGCTGGTGGTCACAGCACGTGACAACGGAGCCTCCGGGCTAGCAAGCAGGCAGGTAACGGAGAAGCGCTCCCAGGTGAGCGGGCAAGCTGGTCCATAGACAGACTGACCGGAGTTGTAAGGCAGACCGTCGGACCTCAGGAAAGCAGGCAGGTAGCTGATGTGCGCTCCCAGGTGAGCGGGCAGGCTGGTCCTTTAGACAGACTGACAGGAGTAGTAAGGCAGACCGTCGGACCTCAGGAAAGCAGGCAGGTAGCTGATGTGCGCTCCCAGGTGAGCGGGCAGGCTGGTCCTTTAGACAGACTGACAGGAGTAGTAAGGCAGACCGTCGGACCTCAGACTGGCAGACAGGTAACAAGTATTCAGGCAGGAATCAGCCAGGTAACTGGCAGGAAACTGGCAGGTAACTGGCAGCGGGACCTGAGGGCTGAAGCACAGGTGAGACACAGGTGCAAACAACATTGCTCGGGCACCTCCATTTTGGAGGAGGTGCCTTATATATGATGAAGTCCTCCGGCCATTGGCCGGGGACTCCTTAGGACGGCGCGCGCGGCCCCTTTAAGAGGAGGGGAGCGCGCGCGCGCGCGCCCTAAGCACAGGGGCCGGGAAGGAGCGCGCGCTGACAGCAGAGCGGGGAGAGGACGCCGGGCACGGAGCAGAGCGGTGAGGGGAGCAGCGTCCCTGCCTAGCAGAGGGCAGGGACGCCAGCGCTACAGTACCCCCCCCTTTAGGCCCCCCCTTTTTTAGGCCAGACAGAAATTTAGCTAGGATGAGAGGGGCATGGATGTTCTCCCGGGGCTCCCACGTTCTCTCCTCAGGACCAAACCCCTTCCAATCTACCAGAAAAAAGGTCTTTCCTCTTACCCTTTTGGTGGCAAGAATGTTCTCTACCTCAAACTCATCCTCAGCAGAAACCGGAGCAGGAGGCGTACCTGTAGACTTGGAAAAAGAGTTAAGTACCACAGGTTTGAGGAGAGATACATGGAAGGAGTTAGGGATCCGTAAGTTGGCCGGGAGTTTCAATTTATAGGCCACCGGGTTGATCTGACTGATGACCTCCAGTGGGCCGATGAACCGAGGCCCTAACTTATAGGAAGGGATCTTGAGCCGGACATATTTGGACGAGAGCCAGACTTTATCCCCAGGACGGAATTGAGGAGGGTCCAGACGTTTTTTGTCAGCGTGTCTTTTCATACGCTCGGAAGACTGAAGGAGTGCGGATCGGGTGCTCTCCCAAATGGAGGAAAATTTGCTAACGAGAGATTCCGCAGCCGGGTTGTCCACCGAGGTGGAGACAGGAAAAGGAATCCGAGGATGCTGACCAAAGACTACAAAAAACGGGGATTTGGAGGAGGATTCGCTCTCGTGATTATTGTAAGAGAACTCGGCCCATGGTAGGAGATCCACCCAGTCAGAATGGTGGGCATTAACGAAGTGCCGGAGGTAACTGGTCAGGTTCTGATTGATCCGCTCCACTTGACCATTGGACTGTGGGTGGTAAGCGGAAGAGAAGTCCAGGGTGACGTCTAGTAGTTTACAAGTGGCTCTCCAGAAGCGTGAGGTGAACTGTACCCCACGATCCGACACGATGTGGAGGGGCAGGCCATGAAGACGGAAGATGTGACGAATAAAGTCTCTAGCTAGCTCGGGTGCAGACGGGAGGCCTGGCAGGGGAACGAAATGAGCCATCTTGGAGAAGCGGTCAGTGACCACCCAAATGACCGTACAACCGGCAGAGAGTGGGAGGTCAGTTATGAAGTCCATTGCAATATGCTGCCAGGGGGCAGCAGGTACTGGGAGCGGAAGGAGGCGACCGGCTGGCAGATGTCTCGGAAACTTGTTGCGGGCGCAGGACACACAGGCAGAAACAAAGTCTATTACATCCTTGTGCAGGGTAGGCCACCAGTAGTGCCGGGAAATAAGCTGGAGGGTCTTCTTCTGACCAGCGTGGCCAGCCAGTTTAGACGAGTGACCCCAGTGAAGGATCTTCTCCCGATCAGGTACTGATACGAACGTCTTTCCGGGAGGGAGACGATTTAGACTCACGGGAGCCACCTGCATTACTCTGGCGGGATCGATGATGTGTTTTGGATCTTCCTCGAGATCAGATACCAGAAAGGATCGAGACAAGGCGTCCGCCTTGACGTTTTTGTCAGCCGGGCGAAAATGAAGGACAAAATCAAAACGAGCAAAAAACAAGGACCACCGGGCTTGGCGCGGGTTAAGTCTCTGGGCATGCTGGAGGTAAGCCAAGTTCTTGTGGTCAGTGTAAATTATTACCGGGTGAAGAGCCCCCTCAAGCAGGTAACGCCACTCCTCCAATGCCAGTTTGATGGCCAATAACTCTCGATCTCCTATAGAATAATTGCGCTCTGAGGAGGAGAAGAGTTTAGAGAAGAAGCCGCAAGTTACCATCCTCCCGGAAGAAGATTTTTGAGTAAGTACCGCTCCAGCTCCAGAGGAGGAGGCGTCCACTTCCAGGAAGAACTGCTTGTTGCCGTCCGGGCGATGCAGCACCGGGGCGGAAGAGAAGGCCTGTTTTAAGGAAAGAAAGGCTTCTTCTGCTTCGGGCGGCCACTCTTTGGGATTAGTACCCTTACGGGTGAGCGCGGAAATTGGGGCAGTCCGGGAAGAGAAGTGTGGTATGAAGAGGCGGTAGTAGTTGGCGAAGCCCAGGAACCGCTGAATGGCCTTCAGCCCCTCCGGTCGAGGCCATTTCTCGATGGCAGACAGTTTCTCTGGATCCATTCGTAGGCCGGTCTGAGAAATAATGTAGCCCAAAAACGGAAGCGAGGTCTGCTCAAAGAGGCACTTCTCGTATTTAGCGAAGAGGTGATTCTGCCTGAGCCTGAGCAGGACCTGACGAACGTCCCTCCGGTGAGTCTGGAGATCCGGAGAGAAGACCAAGATGTCGTCCAGGTACACCACTACGCAGGAGTAGAGAAGGTCCCGGAAGATGTCATTGACCAACTCTTGAAAGACGGCAGGAGCGTTACAGAGACCAAAGGGCATTACCAGGTATTCATAGTGGCCGTCCCGGGTGTTGAATGCCGTCTTCCATTCATCCCCTTGACGGATACGAACCAGGTTGTACGCCCCACGGAGGTCTAGTTTGGTGAAGATTCTAGCCCCCCTCAGACGATCAAATAATTCTGGAATGAGCGGAAGGGGATACTTATTCTTCACCGTGATCTGGTTTAGGCCTCTATAGTCTATACAGGGACGGAGAGAGCCGTCCTTCTTTTTGACGAAAAAGAAGCCTGCTCCCGCCGGGGAGGTAGATTTCCGGATGAATCCCCTGGCCAGATTCTCCTCAATATATTCGGACATCGACCGGGTCTCAGCAGCGGATAAAGGATAAATACGCCCACGGGGAGGAGTAGTACCGGGTAACAGGTCGATGGGACAGTCGTATGGTCTATGAGGGGGTAATGTCTCTGCCTCCTTTTTATTAAAGACATCAGCATAAGACCAATAAGGAATTGGAAGTCCAGGTAGATTAGCTGGGGTAGGAGAGGAACGGACGGGATGGACGGGAACCAGGCAGGTCTTATGACAGTCTTGTCCCCAGCGAAGGACTTCTCCGGTTTGCCAGTCAAGCACGGGTGCATGTTTCTGGAGCCAAGGCAGACCTAGCAAGAGGGCGTGAGAGAGTCCAGGCAGAACATGAAAGGAGATACTTTCAGAATGCAGCATTCCCACCTGCAGAGTAATGGATTCGGTGATGAGTTGGATGGGGCGTGGTAAGAGCCCCCCATCCACGGCAGCCACAGACAAGGGTACAGCCAGAGGTTTGGTGGGGATGCGGTGTTTCTCTACCAGGGACTGTGAAATAAGATTCCCGGCTGCTCCAGAGTCCAGTTGGGCTAGTTCGAAATAACGGTTCTCCCCGTAGACGATTGAAACTGACAACAGCAGGGATGGAGAGGATTTATTCTTGTCTAGGTGGACCTCTCTGAGCGAACCTAGACACAGGCGTTTCCCGACCTCTCCGGACAGGCACGGATCCGGTGCTCCTTACTGCCACAGTAGAAGCAGGTCCCCTCGGCACGGCGTAAGTCCTGACGGGTCTTGACCATCTTGGTCTGGTCGACCTGCATAGGCTCAGGAGGGTGTACCTGGTTAGAGACAGAAGGAGTGACGGGTTTCTGAAAAGTAGGAGCTAGACGTAGTAACCTCCTCTCACGGGTGACCTCTCTGGCACGCTCCTGGAACCGTAGGTCAATCCGGGTGGCAAGAGTTATTAAGTCATCGAGAGTGGTAGGAATGTCCCGACCGGCAAGTTCATCTTTAATACGGCCGGACAGACCCTCCCAGAAGACGGAAACCAGAGCGTCGTTATCCCAGGCCAGCTCCGAGGCAAGGGTACGGAACCGTATGGCATATTGGCCCACGGTGAGACTCTCCTGACGGAGGCGTAGCAACGATGATGCAGATGAGGTCTTCCGTCCGGGTTCGTCGAAGACTTTCCGGAAAGCCGTGAGAAAAGCAGGCAAGTTGGACACCAGGGGGTCTCCTCTCTCCCATAAAGGATTTAGCCAGGCCAGGGCCTCCCCGGTGAGATGGGACATGATGAAGGCAATTTTGGCCCGGTCGGAGTTAAACTGGTGGGACAAAAGTTCAAAGTGCAGGGTGCACTGATTTAAGAAGCCCCGAGCCTGGACGGAGTCGCCTCCGAAGCAAGGAGGTGCAGAAAGCCGGGGTCCGGGGTAGGATACCATGGTATTAGTGGGCAGCGAAGCTGCCGGATTGCAAGATATGGCACTGGCGGAGGTTGTTGGTGGATCAGACAGAGTGTTCAGGCGAGTATTGACATTCCGCAGGTGACCCAGGATGGACTCCTGTTGGGACCTCTGACGGGACAGTTCAAGACAGAGGTCCGAGAGCGAGGGAGCTTGGGTGCCACCGGGTTCCATGGCCCGAGCAAACTGTAACGGGTCTGGGAGGCGGAACCTCTGAGCTACTATACAAGGGGGCGGCCCTTGTAAGGGAGCGGGTGGCAGTCTCTGGATGAACGGACAGGGAGATACGGCAAGTGATCAGGGCAGTCTCTGGGTAAAGGGTAGGTACAACCTGTGATGGCAGAGCCTCCGGGTAGGCTAGCAGGCAGATGGTAGATGTGTGCTCCCAGGTGAGCAAGCGAGAGTCTCTGGAATAGCAGGTGGTCACGGCACGTGACGGCGGAACCTCCGGGCTGGCAAGCAGGCAGGTAACGGAGAAGCGCTCCCAGGTGAGCGGTCAAGAGTCTGAAGTAGCAGATGGTCACAGCACGTGACAACGGAGCCTCCGGGCAGGCAAGCAGGCAGGTAACGGAGAAGCGCTCCCAGGTGAGCGGGCAAGAGTCTGGAATAGCTGGTGGTCACAGCACGTGACGGCGGAGCCTCCAGGTAGGCAAGCAGGCAGGTAGCGGAGAAGTGCTCCCAGGGGAGCGGGCAAGAGTCTGGAATAGCTGGTGGTCACAGCACGTGACAACGGAGCCTCCGGGCTAGCAAGCAGGCAGGTAACGGAGAAGCGCTCCCAGGTGAGCGGGCAAGCTGGTCCATAGACAGACTGACCGGAGTTGTAAGGCAGACCGTCGGACCTCAGGAAAGCAGGCAGGTAGCTGATGTGCGCTCCCAGGTGAGCGGGCAGGCTGGTCCTTTAGACAGACTGACAGGAGTAGTAAGGCAGACCGTCGGACCTCAGGAAAGCAGGCAGGTAGCTGATGTGCGCTCCCAGGTGAGCGGGCAGGCTGGTCCTTTAGACAGACTGACAGGAGTAGTAAGGCAGACCGTCGGACCTCAGACTGGCAGACAGGTAACAAGTATTCAGGCAGGAATCAGGCAGGTAACTGGCAGGAAACTGGCAGGTAACTGGCAGCGGGACCTGAGGGCTGAAGCACAGGTGAGACACAGGTGCAAACAACATTGCTCGGGCACCTCCATTTTGGAGGAGGTGCCTTATATATGATGAAGTCCTCCGGCCATTGGCCGGGGACTCCTTAGGACGGCGCGCGCGGCCCCTTTAAGAGGAGGGGAGCGCGCGCGCGCGCGCCCTAAGCACAGGGGCCGGGAAGGAGCGCGCGCTGAGAGCAGAGCGGGAGGAGGACGCCGGGAAGGAGCGCGCGCTGACAGCAGAGCGGGGAGAGGACGCCGGGCACGGAGCAGAGCGGTGAGGGGAGCAGCGTCCCTGCCTAACAGAGGGCAGGGACGCCAGCGCTACACAGCCTTCTTAAGTAGTCTTGCCTTTCATTGGACACACCTGCCAAACTAATTAGCACAGGTGTCTGCAATTGCTTACAGTGATATAAAGAGCCCTGACACACATCACCATCAATGAGTTTAACTGACAAACAAACAAATTCTTCCCTTATCACTCCTAAACACTTTTTGCATAATAATTTGGAACACAGTGTACATGTGCTTTTCCACAAAACACCAGTGGTTCACGTAGTGAATCTTACAGTTCTAACTTGCCAACCGTGGTCTGTATGGAGTTGTTCAATAAAGGGCCCAAAATTAAGATAACATAGATGGGAGAGGTCTCTATGAATAGGAATTCCTAAGTATTTGATACCCTGTGAGGGCCAGGCAAAGGGAAAGTTGGACTGGATGGAATCCTGTATGGATTTGGGGAGGGAGACATCGAGGGCCTCAGACTTCGCTGCATTGATTTTAAAATTTGACCATGTAACAAAGTGATCTATTTCAGCCATAACAGCATGGATGGATATATGTGATTGAGTGATATATACTAGGACATCATCAGCAAATAGAGAGCACTTGTACTCGGTGCCTCCCACCTCAATCCACCTAATATTGGGGTTATGGCGAATTGATGAGAGCAGGTGCTCCGTCACTAGGATGTATAAGAGAGGGGACAGAGAACATCCCTGCCTTGTCCCATTGGTGATTGTGAAAGGTGATGAAAATGTTCTGACGCGCCCCCTGGGCCTTGGGACACCCGGAGCCGGACCCTTTTTGGTGGATGCTGGTGGTTGTAGTCTCTGTGGCGGCAACCCGGTTCCGTGGCTCAGGGCCGTCAAACCAGTGGCGGAACTATTTATGTGGTTTTGATGTTTAAATGTCCGACTACGCCACCCGTGGATTGCGGTCAGAGTGAACCGCCGCTCCAGGGCAGACCGCTGAGGCTGGTGTTGTGGGTGCAGCAGAGCGTAGCATAACTCCCCACGGGAGGAGTATAGCCTCAGGGCAGTGTATGCGGAGGATGGGGGTGATGGTGCAGGGCAGCAGCAGTAATGACACGGAGTCAGTGATGCAGTCCAGGGCCTTTACTCACAGTTCTTATTATCCAGACCACGTCTGCAGGTAACGGCTGCCCACGTCGTACTGTGCTCACCAGGTGAGGGGCTCAGACAACTCCCAGATAACTTTGGAGTGCTTCACAGGATCCCCTTTGTGTGTCCTTTGTCTGGCCTTTCTTACCAACCCTTCTGTCCGGCTGCCTCGGGCTTCCTCTTGGTAAACTTGGCACCAGTTTCCCTGACCCTATGTGGTGCCTTCCTAGCGGGTGTAGCGAGGGGCTGCGCCACATAAAATGTCACAGCCTCCTGTTTCTAGCTGAGGGTCGTTTCCTGCCTCCACTAGTTTCGGGGACCGGTCTCCCCCTTTGGCCTGACCCCTCCACGCAGGTGGATTCGGGCGTGCGGTGGCGACTCGCCCGTCCGCACCCCTGAGATCCCTTCGTTCCTCGTTCCTGGAGCCTTCTCCGCTCCGCTCCTCTTCCTTCCTTCTCCCTCTTCCAGGCCTGGGCCTCTGTTACTAGGCCCGCCTCCGGAGCAGAGCTCATGCAGAGCCCCTGCTCCCTGCCACTTCTGCTCAGACTTCTCTGCACTGAACTAAGATGGTGCCCACCTTTTATACTCCCTTCTCAATGCACCCAGGAACTGCTTCCTCCCTGCTCCTGCACTACAGGGTTCCCCTTCCTCAGTGTTCCCTCCCCCCACTCCAGCCAGGGACAGGGACTGTCGTGCCCATCTCAGGGGCATATTGGTCGCCCTGCCCCACGGCAATGTGGTGTAATGCATGCAGGTGTCGGGTCCTGATCCACACTACATCCTTACCTGAGAGTGAGATATCACACCTCTGGGTGAGGTGCAATACCTCTGTAGCAACCGAGCCCTCAGGGTGCTACAGTTCCATTTATCTTCAGCCTAGGTGACGTATTGCGATACAGGGCCGTGATTTTGGCTATAAAAGGGTCCCCTAGACCCCTACCCCAAGCTTTTTAAGAGAATCATATATGGCGTGCCAGGAGACTCTATGGAATGCTTTCTCAGCATCCAACGAGAGTATCTAATTACAAATTTTTAACTGCATCTAGCCCAGGAAATACTTTGTGCCTAGTAGCAGGGTCTGCTAGTCAACGGATTATCCCGGCTGTTAAGCAAGCTACACCACCTGTAGTTTGGACACTTCATTTTTTCAAAGGAAATGCTTCGGGACCACGGGATACTCAGTGAAGAGCATCAGGAGGCACCCCATGGCATAGGGGCTGGGACTGGCAGTAGGATGCCTTGCGGTGGACAGCCGAGCTCGATCCTTATAAAAGCTTTTTAACTGCAGCAGCTTTAGTGGACGCTACTGGACCTGGAATTACGCGGCTGCTGGCATGAGACTTGCCCTCCAATAGATCTTTGTAAATGGATTTAAAGTGTATTTATTCAAATTAGAGAGACAATTTAAATTAAAAAGCTTAGAGCTGCCTCCACCACAGGGGGGCTCGCTCGACCCACCAGCGGACAGGCACCAGTATTGGGAGAGGGGGGCTGGCCGTCAGGGTTCACCGCGGCTCTGGCACAAACCCGGCGACATGGAGGTGGCACGGGCAGGAGCGGACTGAACGTGTCGGCTTCTCACTTTTTGGATTTTAGAAGGGCATGACATGCCTATATCTGTGTCTCCCCCTCCTTTTACTCCTCCACCTCTTTTCTTTTCGCATGACTATATGTACTTGTCACTTTTCCATGTGTTAGTTGTGTCTTCTGAGCAGTTTGTCAGCTTTTGGACACCTTTGAAGGTGTTTTCTATGTGTTTCTATGTGTTTTTGTTTGCCTGCCATTGGTTTTAACGGTGTTCGAAGGTGTTCGACGAACAGTTCGACGAACAGTTCGGCGAACACACGGGTGTTCGACGAACCGAACCGAACTCGAACACTACGGGGGTGGCTCAACACTAATTACAAGTCAATGAAAAAAAAAAAGGTTATTATAGCACATGAAAATAAAAAAGTGAAGAAAAAAATTGGTTTGACGCCAAGGGTTAAGGGCAATTTCAGAGGTGATAATTCTGTAATTATTTGCAATACAAGGTTAGCTCGCATACGGCCACGGAGCTCAGTGGTTGGCTACAGGACTGATGCATGCTCTTGTTGTGATGTCATCACTGCAGCCGAAACATCGAGACCTGAGCAGTGACAGGAAGCCAGCGTTGGACCCGGGAAGGCTGATTTCCTTTTCTGTTTGTTATTTTAGATATTTTAGAGCTTTTGGGATCCACTTTACTTAAAAATGAAAAACCCATTTGTTTGAATGCCAGACACGATTGGGTATTACGAGCTTTCCATGGACTACTGATATTTTATATACATTTTAATATATTTGTGCAGAGTATTATAAACAGTGATCAAACTCTATAAATTGTAGAAGAGTTCATAAGCAGGCACAATACCAAATTTCTATCTGGTTAATGCATTACTTCATGCTTTATCAGAAAACAATGGCCCCCATTTATCAAGACTGTCAATTTTCTCTCCGGTCTTGCTGAGGGGCTGTGGTGCCATCAGATGCTCCTGATTCAATGAAGAGGTGTACCCTTCTTCATGAATCTGGAGGGTCTGACGAGTGGCATGCAGTGATTGGTGTAAGATTTCTGGCGAGAGGTACGGTGTTATGCACACGTCCTGACTGACTGGCGTGTGCGTGTTTAGTGATCCCACTGGACCATGAACCGGAGAGTGCCTGGAGGGGCGTAACTAAGTATCTACCCGATCCGACCAAGGTCGCACAACGGCATACGACGCCTGTGCACCAGGGAGGAACCGAGCAGAGGGACCAGGTGCGACTCCAGGTCAGACCCCGGACACTGCTGTTGACCCACACAGGGGGATACAGGAACAGGCAGGTTAGAGCACAGGCTGGGTAGGGTCCAGCACAGACTAGGAGACGGGTTCAGCGCCGCAGATGCGGTAATCAAGGCTGAGCAGAGCGAAACCGCAGATGCGGTGGACAAGGCTGAGCAGAACGAAACCGCAAGTGCGGTGGACAAGGCTGAGCAGAGCAGGCAGAAACAGCCAGAGCGGTAAATAAGGCAGAGCAGAGATAAACCGCCAAAGCGGTGAGCAAAGACAGAGCAGAGGGGACAGGGCTCTGTTCACACGGAACAGACTGGAAAGGAAAGGCAGAACCAGATACACACAAGGTACTTGCAAAGAAGTAGCGAATGGACTCCAAACTCACAAACAGAAGTACAGCGACAACGAGTAGGAGTTAGGTGCTGGTTCAGACTCTGCAGAAAAAGAGAGGAAACGGCCACAGAGACAAAACAAGTAAGAGGCCAGGAAACAGTTCAGACAAGAACTGTACTGCAACGAAATACAGGAACGAGCCTAGGTAAAGCCAAGTGCTGGTTCAGACACTGCAGCAAAAAGGAGAAAACGGACATAGAGACAAAACAAGTAACAGGTTAGGAGACAGTTCAGACAGGAACTGTTACTGCAACGAAATACAGGAACGAGCCTAGGTAAAGCCAAGTGCTTGTTCAGACACTGCAGCAAAAGGGAAAAAACAGATGTGGCACCCCAGGGGTCTGGTTTTCCACAGTAATGTAATGTTATGTCTGAGAGCAGGTGGGAGGTCCTTTGGTCAGGGATCCTGTGCATGCCACACCTCCTGCCCAGTCTTGGGAGGGGAAGAGCTTCCCCTGTAAAAAACCCGGGGCTGAGGCAGGGAGAGGGAGACAAGGAGAGTGGAGACAAGAAGCAGCATAGGAAACAGCAGAGTTCCAAGGAGTCAGGGGCTGGCAGCTGCAGCGCTCGCCCTGACTAAGAAGATTCTTTACCGGACCCGGAGTCCGAGGCTGTGGGGACTAACTTCTACCCAGCAGCAGAATCCGTCAGGCAGGGGATTTCAGGTCCTCTGGCCCAGAAGCCCGAAGGCACGGTCACACGCGTGGGACCAGCACCGCCATCGTGGAGCGGAAGCCATTAGAAGGCCCCGAGTCACCGGCCATACGGGTGAGCACCACACGGTACACTCAGGGACGGGGGCTACTTACATCAGCTTCTAGCAAGGTAGCCAGAAGAGTACAGTCAGTTTGTGAGGCCTACAACTACGCCTGGCCAGGGGAGATCCCATCTGCTCAAAGACTGACCAGGCCCCGTTTGCTAGCAAGTACTCCGGGAGGGTCTATCGTTGTTACCAGTAAAGACCCTGAACTACACCGTACCGTCTCTGAGTGGTTCCTGCTACCCCCATCATCCACGTCGGCTGCCCTGAGGCCATACCCCTCCTGTTGGGGGTTATACTATCACGCTGCACAATCCTACCACCGGCCTCAGCGGTCTGCCCTGCAGCAGCAGCTCCCTGGCTGCACTCAACGGGTGGCGTAGTCATCAACTATTTACTACTAATAGACTGCCGTCTAGTTTGACTCCCTGGGCACGGACCGGGTCACCGCCACGAGACTACAACCCTCTACTGATCCGGCTCCGGGTAGGCTCCCGCATGCGCAACGCAGCGCGACACAGGCCCAGGGGCGCGTCAACTTTGGCGTAGTCGGCAGGATCTCGTGCCCGCAACCACCGGGTACTGCGTGCCTGAAAAGCAAAGACTGTTCAAACTTACCAGTGGTGAAGATTCCCGCTATCCGTGGAGGTTTCCCGCCATCCGGCGCCATCTTCTACCTTCTTCCCGCCATCGGTGAAGTTTCCCGCCATCCGGCGCCATCTTCGGCCTTCTTCCCGCCATCCGTGGAGTTTTCCCGCCGTTGGACGCCATCTTGGGGACACCGCGCGGGAAGAAGAGGGGCGTGGACTCTGAAAGCGCGCGAGAACTGAAGCCCCGCCTCACGTCCGGACGTTGCGTAAGGTCCTGGAAGGAGCCCAGCAGACGCCGACGTCACAGGAGCGCGACGGAAGGTCCTCAACCCTGACGATCCACTGCGGAGCCGCGGCCTACGGAAGAGGATCATCGCAAGGTAGGCCACGGTCCACTAGGGGGGAGGAAGATGTCGGATACGGAGGAGAGCTTCACTGCCCCAACCCCCGCCAGCGCTACCGCTGCTGCAGTTATGCCCTTCACCATGCCCTATATCCCGGGAGCAGCTTGGCTACCCCAGTACTCAGGGGAGTCACATACCCTGCATGACTTTAGAGAAAAGCTGGATAGCCTCTTCCAGGTGTACCCCCTCACAGAAGAGCAAAAAGTGAGCATCCTGGTGGCCCAACTAACCGGGGCAGCCAAAAGGGAAGTAAAATCCTGGCCACCTGGGAGGAAGACTGTCGCAGGGATACTAACCCGGCTGAAGGACACCTTTGATACCCGCACCTCAGCCGAGATTAAGCTTAGATTCTACGGGTGCAAGCAGCGAGCGCATGAGAGTATAAGGGACTATGCACTAAACCTACAAGAGGCCCTGAGGGCCATAAAGCAGACCGACCCTGATGGGGTGGGAAACGAGGACAGGCTGTTGACTGAACAATTTATAGAGGGTTTATATTGCAATGCCCACCGAACCCAGTTGCGGGCAATGGCCTTACAGGATCCCCATCTGGACTTTGCACAGTTCAAGGACAGAGCCATCCGGGTGCTCCGAGAACCGGCACCAGGTGGCGTTGTGACCCACAGACGCCCCACTACCACTTACTACCAGGAGGCGGCGCCCTTGTCAGCAGGGCCTGTGGGAGCTGATGCGCAGGCTTTGGACAATGACCCGGCTCCAGACCTACACCATCAGGTCCAAGAGCTAGCTAAGAGCGTTGCTGCGCTAACCCGAACTGTGCAGTCTTTACAGGTTTCCACCCCAGGGAAGATCCAGCTGGCATCCGGACCGGAGGACATCCCGTGGCGTCGACCAAGGAGGACCCCACCGGCCAGAGGAAGACCCAGTGACCGATACAGCGAGGACGGACGACCCATCTGCCGCCGCTGCAATCAATCCGGACATATGGAAAGGTACTGTTCTTTAAACGGGCACAACCTGGGGTAGAGGGCCAACCCCCAGGAAAAAGATCACCAGGCCCATCGAACTGGCGCGACAGATATGTGGGAGGACGTCCAGTCTTGCCTGTGGTACTGGATGGCATTCCCATGAGTGCCCTACTGGATACCGGGTCACAGGTCACCACCATCCCGTACGTGCTCTTCAAGCAGTACTGGAATGACTCGGATATTACCCACTACCCTGACGACGACTTGAGTATCATCGCCAGCAATGGCCAGCCCGTGCCACAGATCGGATTTAAAGAGGTGGCCCTCAAAATCGGTAGAGTCGAACTGGCCGCACAGGGACTGATCATTGTAGATATTGATAAACATGAGAGTCACCCAAAAATAACTCTAGGAACTAACGTAATTGAAAATTGTCTTGCAGAGGTGATTTTCCTTTTACAGCAGGTTGCCAAGAACGCCAGCTCCGGCGAGCAGCGGGTGCTCCAGAAAGAGATCCGGGCACTGATGCAACGGCAACAAGTGGAACTCTCCGGCGGTGAGATTGGTAGCGTAAGAATGTGTGACCCTTTTCCTATTGCCATGCCCCCAAAAAGTGAAATGATGATTTGGTGCCGGGCAGCTATTGGTCTGAGAGGAAGAGATTACCAGGCAATGGTGGAACCAGTTTACTCAGACAGTAGGCCCACCATTTTGACAGCACGGGGGGTGGTCAATGTACGCCATGGGAGGGTGCCCATTCGCATAATAAATATCGGGGAGAGGGAAGTGTACCTGCCCCGGTATGCCACGCTAGCCAAATTATATACCACTAATCAAAATTCTATACAATCTGTGGAACCCTTGCCTCCATCTCACCCGGAGGAAGGTAACGGCTCTAAGAAAGACATGGAGGACTGGTGTCAGCAACTACATTTGGGTACTGATTCCACTCCCTCACATCAGAAACAAGGAGTCTATCGGGTGGTTCAAGAGTACGAGAGAGTGTTTAGTAAACACCCGTTAGACTTTGGGCGGGTCAAGGGGGTAGAACACCGCATCCCCACGGGAGATCATCCTCCCATAAAAGAGAGGTATCGACCCGTACCCCCTGCACACTACCAACACGCCAAGGGGATGCTTCGAGACATGAAGGAGGCTGGGGTAATCCGGGATAGCTGTAGCCCCTGGGCAGCCCCACTAGTTTTAGTCAAAAAGAAAGACAACACCATGAGGATGTGTGTAGATTACCGGAAAATCAATCGTATCACACACAAGGATGCGTACCCCTTACCAAGGATAGAGGAGTCATTGGCTGCTTTAAGATCTGCTAACTTCTTCTCTACCTTGGATCTCACTAGCGGGTACTGGCAGGTTCCTGTAGCAGAGGCGGACCGGGAGAAGACCGCATTCACCACCCCGATGGGACTTAGCGAGTTCACCTGCATGCCGTTCGGACTCTGCAACGCCCCAGGAACCTTCCAACGATTAATGGAGTGCTGTCTGGGCCACAGAAACTTCGAGACGGTCCTGTTGTACCTGGACGATGTCATCGTATACTCCAAAACTTATGAGGACCACCTGAAACACCTGGCGGAGGTGTTCGAAGCTCTGGCGAGTTACGGCCTAAAGGTGAAACCCTCCAAGTGTCACCTCCTGAAACCAAAGGTGCAATACCTGGGACACGTGGTGAGCGCTGACGGAGTGGCTCCCGACCCCGATAAGATCACCGCAATTAAGGGATGGCCAAGCCCCTCCAGCGTAAAAGAAGTGCGGCAGTTCCTAGGGTTGGTAGGCTACTACCGAAGGTTTATTCCCGGTTTCACCAAAAAGGCAGCGCCTATGCAGGACCTCCTGATAGGCCAGTCCCGGAAGGCCAAGAACCAGAAGCCGCCCTTCAAATGGGAAGAGCTAGAAGAGGAGTCCTTCCGCCAGCTGAAGATGGCCCTCACGGGGGATGAAATCTTGGCGTACCCGGACTATAGCCAGCCCTTCATCCTCTACACCGACGCCAGTAACATCGGGCTAGGAGCCGTACTGTCCCAGATTCAGCAGGGGAGAGAACGAGTAATCTCCTATGCCAGCCGAAAACTGCGACCCACCGAAAGGAACCCCGAGAATTACAGCTCATTTAAGTTAGAGTTCCTGGCCGTGGTATGGGCAGTCACCGAGCGCTTTAGGCATTACCTCGCTTCTTCCCGGTTCACCGTATACACGGATAACAACCCGTTGATACACCTGGACACGGCAAGACTCGGTGCCCTGGAGCAGAGGTGGATGGCCCGTCTGTCCAACTACGAGTTCACAATCAAATACCGGGCAGGACGCTCCAATACTAACGCGGATGCCCTGTCCAGGATGCCCAACCTGCCGGACGAAGGAGAAGATCCGGAGGGACTGGAAGAAGTTGAACTCCCTGCGTTCCACCGTCATGGGACTATCCAGTATTCCCACCGGGTAAGGGGTAAGCAGGCTGCTACGTTGAACCCCTTACCCCACTACAACTGGGCGGAAACGCAAGACAGCGACCCTGCCGTCCGACTAGTGAAGGAGATGCTGACTCGGCCGGAGGCTCGCCTTGAACCAGACGCTCCGGAGGAAGCCAAACAACTATGGGCGGAGAAGAGTCGACTATTCCTTTACAAGGGGAAGTTGTGCCGCAGAATGGTCAACTCCCGGACGCATGAACTACTCTGGCAAGTAGTGGTGCCACGAAGAGACGCAGCCATGGTGATGGAGGCATACCACGACGGAGCTGGACACTTCGGGTGGAAAAAGCTGGAGTTCCTGCTGCGCGAGCGGCTCCACTGGGTAGGCATGAGGGGAACCATCGAGAAGTGGTGCAGAGACTGTGGCCCGTGCAATCTGAGAAGGAAGGACCGGGCCAGCCAGAAGACTCCCCTGCAGTCCATCGTCACCCGGCAACCGTTGGAACTGGTAGCCTTGGATCATATAAAACTGACCCCAAGCAGAAGTGGCTACGTCTACGCGTTAACCATCGTGGATCATTACTCCCGGTTCTTGGTTGTCGTCCCCGTCAAGGACTTAACGGCTCAAACAGCAGCTAGAGCCTTCCAGCAGCACTTCTGCCGTCCACACGGGTACCCGGACCAAGTGCTGACGGACCAGGGACCTGCCTTTGAAGCGGAGGTCTTCCAGGAATTCTGCAATCTGTATGGCTGCCGGAAGATAAGGACGACACCCTACCATCCGCAAACTAATGGACTTTGTGAAAAAATGAACCAGGTGGTAATGGATCTTCTAAAAACATTGCCCCTGGAAGAACGCAGTCTGTGGCCTGAGAAGTTGCCCGATCTGGTGGACCTATACAACCACATCCCGGTAGGTTCCACCAACTGTACCCCGGCTTACCTAATGAGGGCGAGACCTGGTAAGTTACCTGTTGACCTGGAAATGGGAGTCCTGACACCTGAGGACACTTCACCAGAAACAGACTGGGACACAGAGAGGCAGCAGCAGTACCGGAGAGTACAAGAGAGCGTGGAGCGAAGTCTCTGTCAGGCTAGGGAAAGACAAGAGAAGACTTACAACCAGTATGCTCCCGCTGTTCCCCTGGTACCCGGAGAGCAGGTCTTGAAGAGGAAAAGACGGCTCCACAAGTTGGATGACCAGTGGGAGGAGGACCCGTACACCGTACTGCCCTCAAGCCACGAGAACCCGAAGGTCTGTACCATCAGTAAAGACGGAGGGGAAACCACAGCCATTGTATCCCGGGACCACCTGAAGAAGTGTCCCGAACAACTGAGGAACCCTGAAGAGGAACAAGAAGACCATCGACCCGTGGAAGAAAGGGAAGATATGGTTAGTACCGTGCTCGGGGACTTCCCTCAGTCTTGGACTCAAGTCAATGGTGCAGTTGTGGTACCCGTACTCACCTTCCTCCAACCATCATCCCAAGAACCTACGGAGCAACGGGTAGAGCTGGAAGAACAGCCGGTCCAGGAGGCAGAAGACTCCACACAAGCAGAACAGGAGAATCAACCCTCTGCTTATAGTGAGCCTGCCGTACCCCTAGTGAGACAAAGAGCCGGTAGACAGCTGCCCAGTTTACCCTTGACAGCTCCTACACCCTGTAGTTCAGGGCCAGACAGTCAGCTCCGTAGGTCCACTCGGGCCACTAGAGGCCAGTTACCCGCACGCTGGAGAATTTAAAGTGTATAAATTGTTTTATTTATGTTTTTCTGTGTATTGTTGCTTGTGAATAATTTTGTGTTTCCAGTTGT
Organism: Phyllobates terribilis; assembly: GCF_046119375.1. NCBI lineage: Eukaryota > Metazoa > Chordata > Amphibia > Anura > Dendrobatidae > Phyllobates > Phyllobates terribilis. The sequence continues at coordinate 511,427,968 of NW_027362765.1, read as the reverse complement.
TTTTAGGAAACCTTGGTGGATTTACCGGGAATCCTTGTATATAGTTGGAGCGTAACCCAGGATGGACTAGAGACTGTTAAGGACTCGGGGTAGGACAGACCCCTACCTGGTTACGTCTCCCTGTGTTGGTGAAATGGACACCTTTGCTTTTCTTCAAAGACTGCACCCGGTTGCGGACACGCCGCAACCATCTTATGTGTTTTTCTTATTGTGTTGTTATTGTTATACTTTGTTATGTTTTTCTAAATGTGTTTAGTCCCGGAGTACTAAATTTCACTAGGGGGGAATGTGGCACCCCAGGGGTCTGGTTTTCCACAGTAATGTAATGTTATGTCTGAGAGCAGGTGGGAGGTCCTTTGGTCAGGGATCCTGTGCATGCCACACCTCCTGCCCAGTCTTGGGAGGGGAAGAGCTTCCCCTGTAAAAACCCGGGGCTGAGGCAGGGAGAGGGAGACAAGGAGAGTGGAGACAAGAAGCAGCATAGGAAACAGCAGAGTTCCAAGGAGTCAGGGGCTGGCAGCTGCAGCGCTCGCCCTGACTAAGAAGATTCTTTACCGGACCCGGAGTCCGAGGCTGTGGGGACTAACTTCTACCCAGCAGCAGAATCCGTCAGGCAGGGGATTTCAGGTCCTCTGGCCCAGAAGCCCGAAGGCACGGTCACACGCGTGGGACCAGCACCGCCATCGTGGAGCGGAAGCCATTAGAAGGCCCCGAGTCACCGGCCATACGGGTGAGCACCACACGGTACACTCAGGGACGTGGGCTACTTACATCAGCTTCTAGCAAGGTAGCCAGAAGAGTACAGTCAGTTTGTGAGGCCTACAACTACACCTGGCCAGGGGAGATCCCATCTGCTCAAAGACTGACCAGGCCCCGTTTGCTAGCAAGTACTCCGGGAGGGTCTATCGTTGTTACCAGTAAAGACCCTGAACTACACCGTACCGTCTCTGAGTGGTTCCTGCTACCCCCATCATCCACGTCGGCTGCCCTGAGGCCATACCCCTCCCGTTGGGGGTTATACTATCACGCTGCACAATCCTACCACCGGCCTCAGCGGTCTGCCCTGCAGCAGCAGCTCCCTGGCTGCACTCAACGGGTGGCGTAGTCATCAACTATTTACTACTAATAGACTGCCGTCTAGTTTGACTCCCTGGGCACGGACCGGGTCACCGCCACGAGACTACAACCCTCTACTGATCCGGCTCCGGGTAGGCTCCCGCATGCGCAACGCAGCGCGACACAGGCCCAGGGGCGCGTCACAGACATAGAGACAAAACAAGTAACAGGTTAGGAGACAGTTCAGACATCAACTGTTACTGCAACAGAATACAGGAACGAGCCTAGGTATAGCCAAGCGCTGGTTCAAACACTGCAGAAAAAGGGAGGAAACAGACATAGAGACAAAACAAGTAACAGGTTAGGAGACAGTTCAGACAGGAACTGTTACTGCAGCAAAATACAGGAACGAGCCTGGGTATACGGCCCCCAGAGGCAACAATGAACAGGCTAGGAGCGTGTTCAGACAGGCCTGGAAATACAGCCTCCAGGAAGGCAGACAAGCAGGGAAAAACAGAACAAGACCTGGCACATTCAGAGTCTAGAAGCACACTGAATGTTAAAGTTGCTCAGGCATCAGTTTGTATGTGGAGCTGGTTTAAATATCCAATGACTGACAGCAATAGGCTGAGGACGCATTAGGGGTGTGCCATCAGCAGCTACAAGAAACAGGAAGTGACCGGGCCGCCGCCCTAAGCAGCCAGAACAGAGACAGACAGAATGGAAAGAAGCCAGGCTAGCAGACTGGACTGATGATCAAGTTTGCGGTCTTGCATAGTGAGAGATGGTGCACCATGCAAGCCCGCCACCAGGTATGTTACATACGGCACATCTCATCATGGATCAAACAAGATGTTGCATCACGCCCCCGCTGCTCCCCGTTCTGACCGCAAACCAGTCATTAGGAGATTTCTTCTAAACATTATTAGTTTTGATTTTGGCTGCAGTTTTGGAAGGAACTACTGGGTTCTATTTGAGGAAATTAATTTGAAAAGGTAATCAGGACTAAACATCCACAGGCACAAAAGAAGCTGCAAAACTTTACTTTGATTTCAGAAACTGTAAAAATTCAATATCAAACAAGCAGGGAATTTAAATAATAGAGAAGAAGACAACGCCCTCAGAGTCGGACAACAAAGAAACAGCATAATGGCAAGCTGTAACGTCATAGAGGAGATGGACGGGATGAAAAATGACTTGTCTCCAATACATCCTGGATCTAATATCTATGAAGTAATCTATCCTGAGATGATGGACAAGGATGTAAAAAGGGCAAATTATACGAAAATACCCAGAGACTTTGCTGATAAAAATACTAAAGGAAACATTACAAACTTGTCATTTTTCACAGACCACACAGACAAATGGTATAATCTGTTCTGTAACCATTATGAATTCAACAAGGAGAAATTTAACAATGAAAATGCAAAAATGCTGGAAGTTACAAATGAAGAGGATGTAAAACACCTAAAAATCCATATCTATAACAATGGGACAGTAATGCTGCAAGGAACAGAAGAAATATTGAAAGGTTTTGAAATAATTTTCATGAATCTTAAAGATAAAATTTTAACTAACGATAAGGAAGATGTGTCAGGTGACAAGAATAGCAAAACTACATCATACTTTTCTACTAACAAGTCCAAAACTGATAAATCCTATGGAAGCCTAGGAGATAACACAGATAATCCAAACAAAGATGGGACCAGTGAAAAAAAGAAGAAAACAGGCTAATAGATTCAGAATCAATTGGGACGCAATCTCAGCGAGATTGCCAGGAAGGGAAAGAGAGCAACATTAAAGATGAAGAGAAAGCAAACAAAATCACTGAAACCACAGGAGAAAGAGAGCACAACAAAGCTACAACCTAGGACTTTTCTGAATTTTATGTGTTTTCCTCTTGAATAGCAAAGATAACTTAAAATAATATTTTGTAGACAATGCAAATATTTACTAAAGCAGAGATTTTAGAATTGGTCATAGGTAGTGTTGAGCATTCCGATACTGAAATATCGGGTATCGACCGATATTCGCGGTATCGGAGTTCCGATACTTTTAGAATATCGAATACCGGAATCGGAAGTTCCCATAATGCCTGCGCTCTGCAGTGTCTCTGAAGGATGACAAGCTGGATGGCAGCGCTCAGCTTACTGTACTTGTCATTTAGTGTAAAGGATTTATTAAAAAAAATAATAGTGTTTTCATGCACCGTCTCTTTAAAAAAGCCGGCCGGCAATTCAGCAGCGGTACCCACAATTTAGAATAGAAAGAATAGAGTATCACACATAGATTAGATAGATAGAAACATGTCAGTCACATATATAAGAAGTACAGTGACAGTGTTGCTTACTGTACTTGTCATTTAGTGTAAAGGATTTATTTAAAAAAATAATAGTGTTTTCATGCACCGTCTCTTTAAAAAAGCCGGCCGGCAATTCAGCAGCGGTACCCACAATTTAGAATAGAAAGAATAGAGTATCACACATAGATTAGATAGATAGAAACATGTCAGTCACATATATAAGAAGTACAGTGACAGTGTTGCTTACTGTACTTGTCATTTAGTGTTAAAATAAAGGATTTATTAAAAAAAAAATTGGCGTGGGGTTCCCCGTAATTTTAGTCTCTAGCGGAGGTTAAGCAGACGGCTGGGGCAGATGTGTGAAGCCTGGGAAGGGGGTAATACCCACGGAGCTTCCCAAGCTACTGATATCAGCCCCCAGCTGAATACCTAGCCTTTACTAGCTATTAAAATGGGGGACTTTTTGAGTATCGGCCTGATCCAATCCGATCCAATATTTCCTGATATCGGAAGGTAGTGATAGGTCTTCTTTAATCTATACTCCTTACTATTGCCTTCACGCTGCCTCAGGCTTCTGTTACACTGCCTGACACACCTGCAGTATTGACTTATTTGTAACTATTTTCATCTTCTACATACTGCCTGTTAGGGCTCATGCACACTGCCGATTATATCGGACGAGTGCTATCCGTGGTTTTAACAGATAGGCCTCGATGTTATTCTGTGGGGCTGTGCACATGTCCATTCAGAGACCTGTCCGATTTTGATTTATCAGATCAAAATTGGTAATGCAAGTCTATGAGTCCGTGGAAAACATCGGACCGTACTTGGATGGCATCATTTTCACTGGCTGACAGAAAGAATGGAGAGGGTGGAGAAATTTTTTTTTTCTCCACCTCTGAAAAATACTGATGCCACTCTCATCAAACTCTGATCAGAATAATCGGACCATTTTTCTCAGATGGATGGAGACATTTTCATTAATAAGATCTATTATAAAGGTTTTTTTTTTTTATCTTTGCTTGGACTATTGATTGTTGGAAAATATATTGAAATGACTGTTACTTTTAAAATTAAGATTAATTTCAACTGATCTTTTATAGAATATTGTGCTGGAGATATTGACAAATAAATTGCATTAAAGGGGTATTCCCATCGCTGAGATTCTATCCCAATATGTAGTAGATGTAATAATAATTTTAGCAAATACCTCCAATTAGAAATGTAGTATAGTTTTTCTGATTCACTCGGTCTCTTTCCTCATGTGCAGGCATTGCTGTAGCTTAGGTATCCATGGTCACAACCTCTAACAACTAACTTTCCCTACATCCGTGGTCGTAACCAAGTTATTATTTTTGTATTCTCTTATTGAATCAATACATCCATCTGGCCGTTTTGATGGTCTGCAGGCACTAATGAGTTTTTTCAAGTATGTTTCTATAGGATATCAAGCCAGAAGAAGTGTTTAGTGACCAGCTTGCATGATTATTTATGGCTAGATAACTTTCAAATGTTAATTCACATACATATTTTCTGATTATCCGATTATTATGACAAATGCTTTATTATTTATTGTACACAAGAACTTTATATAACCTACTAGTGTTTAATGCCACATACTTCTTTATACATCTGAGTACATGTTGCCTTGTATCTATATTGAATTGTACATAATTATCCATTTGACCATGTTTAGATTGATAGTCTTCTCCTTTCCCTGAAGCTAGGATTTATTTTTATTTTTTATTTCTTGCCTATATTTGACGCACCCAGGGGATGGGGAGGACTCAGCGCCCGGGCCTTGTTGTTAGTTTTGGGGATGTCGCGGTAGTCGGCTCCCAGGCCCGTACCCTGGGCCTCTCTTTAAAAGGGTGGATAATTATATGATGTATGGTGTCTGGTGAGGATCACCAGCGCTGTGGCAGCCCACTGAGGCCGGTGTTAAGGTAGCTTGGGTGGTATAGCTCCCCGCAGGTGGAGCTAGGCCTCAGGGCAGCGTGGATGTAGAGATGCAGGACAGATGGGACCCAGCCGGGTCAGAGTAAGAACAGGGACAGACACGATAGTCACTTCAGTACCTTTTACTGATGGAAGTTTAGGCACATTCCGGAGCACTGTAGGATGAAGGGTGCATATCAGGATTCTCCCCAGTGAGCAGGTATAGGGCCTCCTGTTTCTTGCCTTTGTGTAGTAAGTTTCTGACCTGCCTGGAGCTAGGCCTAACTTTGTCTCTGTTCTGCACAGGCTGACTTTGTGGTAGGGCCTTCTCTTGGAGTACACGCTCCCAGCTTGCGGGGCCTCTGTGACTCCTGGCTCTGGTATGTATCAGCTCTTGGGTGATCCTGGGACCTGAAGTCTTCCAGGGGTCTCCGGTTGTCTCTACAGGGGATATACAGCCCTGTAGACGCGGACCCGGTGTCCGGTATATGTTTTCTGGGGTGAGCTTGTGACGCGCCCCTGGGCCTGTGTCGCGCTGCGGTGCGCACGCGGGAGCTTACCCGGAGCCGGATCCGTGGAGGGTTGTAATCTCGTGGCGGTGACCCGGTCCGTGCCCAGGGAGTCAAACTAGACGGCAGTCTATTAGTAGTAAATAGTTGATGACTACGCCACCCGTTGAGTGCAGCCAGGAAGCTGCTGCTGCAGGGCAGACCGCTGAGGCCGGTGGTAGGATTGTGCAGCGTGATAGTATAACCCCCAACGGGAGGGGTATGGCCTCAGGGCAGCCGACGTGGATGATGGGGGTAGCAGGAACCACTCAGAGACGGTACGGTGTAGTTCAGGGTCTTTACTGGTAACAACGACAGACCCTCCCGGAGTACTTGCTAGCAAACGGGGCCTGGTCAGTCTTTGAGCAGATGGGATCTCCCCTGGCCAGGCGTAGTTGTAGGCCTCCCAAACTGACTGTACTCTTCTGGCTACCTTGCTAGAAGCCGATGTAAGTAGCCCACGTCCCTGAGTGTACCGTGTGGTGCTCACCCGTATGGCCGGTGACTCGGGGCCTTCTAATGGCTTCCGCTCCACGATGGCGGTGCTGGTCCCACGCGTGTGACCGTGCCTTCGGGCTTCTGGGCCAGAGGACCTGAAATCCCCTGCCCGACGGATTCTGCTGCTGGGTAGGAGTTAGTCCCCACAGCCTCGGACTCCGGGTCCGGTAAAGAATCTTCTTAGTCAGGGCGAGTTCTGTAGCTGCCAGCCCCTGACTCCTTGTAACTCTGCTGTTTCCTATGCTGCTTCTCTTCTCCACTCTCCTTGTCTGACTCACCCTGCCTCAGCCCCGGGTTTTTACAGGGGAAGTTCTTCCCCTCCCAAGACTGGGCAGGAGGTGTGGCATGCACAGGATCCCTGACCAAAGGACCTCCCACCTGCTCTCAGACATAACATTACATTACTGTGGAAAACCAGACCCCTGGGGTGCCACATTCCCCCCTAGTGAAATTTAGTACTCCGGGACTAAACACATTTAGAAAAACATAACAAAGTATAACAATAACAATACTATAAGAAAAACACATAAGATGGTTACGGCGTGTCCGCAACCGGATGCAGTCTTTGAAGAAAAGCAAAGGTGTCCATTTCACCAACACAGGGAGACGTAACCAGGTAGGGGTCTGTCCTACCCCGAGTCCTTAACAGTCTCTAGTCCATCCTGGGTTACGCTCCAACTATATACAAGGATTCCCGGTAAATCCACCAAGGTTTCCTAAAAACAACTGGAAACACAAAATTATACACAAGCAACAATACACAGATAAACATAAATAAAACTATTTTTACACTTCAAATTCTCCAGCGTGCGGGTAACTGGCCTCTAGTGGCCCTAGTGGACCTACGGAGCTGACTGTCTGGCCCTGAACTACAGGGTGTAGGAGCTGTCAAGGGTAAACTGGGCAGCTGTCTACCGGCTCTTTGTCTCACTAGGGGTACGGCAGGCTCACTATAAACAGAGGGTTGATTCTCCTGTTCTACTCGTGTGGAGTCTTCTGCCTCCTGGACCGGCTGTTCTTCCAGCTCTACCCGTTGCTCCGTAGGTTCTTGGGATGATGGTTGGAGGAAGGTGAGTACGGGTACCACAACTGCACCATTGACTTGAGTCCAAGACCGAGGGAAGTCCCCGAGCACGGTACTAACCATATCTTCCCTTTCCTCTACGGGTCGATGGTCTTCTTGTTCTTCTTCAGGGTTCCTCAGTTGTTCGGGACACTTCTTCAGGTGGTCCCGGGATACAATGGCTGTGGTTTCCCCTCCGTCTTTACTGATGGTACAGACCTTCGGGTTCTCGTGGCTTGAGGGCAGTACGGTGTACGGGTCCTTCTCCCACTGGTCATCCAACTTGTGGAGCCGTCTTTTCCTCTTCAAGACCTGCTCTCCGGGTACCAGGGGAACAGCGGGAGCATACTGGTTGTAAGTCTTCTCTTGTCTTTCCCTAGCCTGACAGAGACTTCGCTCCACGCTCTCTTGTACTCTCCGGTACTGCTGCTGCCTCTCTGTGTCCCAGTCTGTTTCTGGTGAAGTGTCCTCAGGTGTCAGGACTCCCATTTCCAGGTCAACAGGTAACTTACCAGGTCTCGCCCTCATTAGGTAAGCCGGGGTACAGTTGGTGGAACCTACCGGGATGTGGTTGTATAGGTCCACCAGATCGGGCAACTTCTCAGGCCACAGACTGCGTTCTTCCAGGGGCAATGTTTTTAGAAGATCCATTACCACCTGGTTCATTTTTTCACAAAGTCCATTAGTTTGCGGATGGTAGGGTGTCGTCCTTATCTTCCGGCAGCCATACAGATTGCAGAATTCCTGGAAGACCTCCGCTTCAAAGGCAGGTCCCTGGTCCGTCAGCACTTGGTCCGGGTACCCGTGTGGACGGCAGAAGTGCTGCTGGAAGGCTCTAGCTGCTGTTTGAGCCGTTAAGTCCTTGACGGGGACGACAACCAAGAACCGGGAGTAATGATCCACGATGGTTAACGCGTAGACGTAGCCACTTCTGCTTGGGGTCAGTTTTACATGATCCAAGGCTACCAGTTCCAACGGTTGCCGGGTGACGATGGACTGCAGGGGAGTCTTCTGGCTGGCCCGGTCCTTCCTTCTCAGATTGCACGGGCCACAGTCTCTGCACCACTTCTCGATGGTTCCCCTCATGCCTACCCAGTGGAACCGCTCGCGCAGCAGGAACTCCAGCTTTTTCCACCCGAAGTGTCCAGCTCCGTCGTGGTATGCCTCCATCACCATGGCTGCGTCTCTTCGTGGCACCACTACTTGCCAGAGTAGTTCATGCGTCCGGGAGTTGACCATTCTGCGGCACAACTTCCCCTTGTAAAGGAATAGTCGACTCTTCTCCGCCCATAGTTGTTTGGCTTCCTCCGGAGCGTCTGGTTCAAGGCGAGCCTCCGGCCGAGTCAGCATCTCCTTCACCAGTCGGACGGCAGGGTCGCTGTCTTGCGTTTCCGCCCAGTTGTAGTGGGGTAAGGGGTTCAACGTAGCAGCCTGCTTACCCCTTACCCGGTGGGAATACTGGATAGTCCCATGACGGTGGAACGCAGGGAGTTCAACTTCTTCCAGTCCCTCCGGATCTTCTCCTTCGTCCGGCAGGTTGGGCATCCTGGACAGGGCATCCGCGTTAGTATTGGAGCGTCCTGCCCGGTATTTGATTGTGAACTCGTAGTTGGACAGACGGGCCATCCACCTCTGCTCCAGGGCACCGAGTCTTGCCGTGTCCAGGTGTGTCAACGGGTTGTTATCCGTGTATACGGTGAACCGGGAAGAAGCGAGGTAATGCCTAAAGCGCTCGGTGACTGCCCATACCACGGCCAGGAACTCTAGCTTAAATGAGCTGTAATTCTCGGGGTTCCTTTCGGTGGGTCGCAGTTTTCGGCTGGCATAGGAGATTACTCGTTCTCTCCCCTGCTGAATCTGGGACAGTACGGCTCCTAGCCCGATGTTACTGGTGTCGGTGTAGAGGATGAAGGGCTGGCTATAGTCCGGGTACGCCAAGATTTCATCCCCCGTGAGGGCCATCTTCAGCTGGCGGAAGGACTCTTCTTCTAGCTCTTCCCATTTGAAGGGCGGCTTCTGGTTCTTGGCCTTTCGGGACTGGCCTATCAGGAGGTCCTGCATAGGCGCTGCCTTTTTGGTGAAACCGGGAATAAACCTTCGGTAGTAGCCTACCAACCCTAGGAACTGCCGCACTTCTTTTACGCTGGAGGGGCTTGGCCATCCCTTAATTGCGGTGATCTTATCGGGGTCGGGAGCCACTCCGTCAGCGCTCACCACGTGTCCCAGGTATTGCACCTTTGGTTTCAGGAGGTGACACTTGGAGGGTTTCACCTTTAGGCCGTAACTCGCCAGAGCTTCGAACACCTCCGCCAGGTGTTTCAGGTGGTCCTCATAAGTTTTGGAGTATACGATGACATCGTCCAGGTACAACAGGACCGTCTCGAAGTTTCTGTGGCCCAGACAGCACTCCATTAATCGTTGGAAGGTTCCTGGGGCGTTGCAGAGTCCGAACGGCATGCAGGTGAACTCGCTAAGTCCCATCGGGGTGGTGAATGCGGTCTTCTCCCGGTCCGCCTCTGCTACAGGAACCTGCCAGTACCCGCTAGTGAGATCCAAGGTAGAGAAGAAGTTAGCAGATCTTAAAGCAGCCAATGACTCCTCTATCCTTGGTAAGGGGTACGCATCCTTGTGTGTGATACGGTTGATTTTCCGGTAATCTACACACATCCTCATGGTGTTGTCTTTCTTTTTGACTAAAACTAATGGGGCTGCCCAGGGGCTACAACTATCCCGGATTACCCCAGCCTCCTTCATATCTCTAAGCATCCCCTTGGCGTGTTGGTAATGTGCAGGGGGTACGGGTCGATACCTCTCTTTTATGGGAGGATGATCTCCCGTGGGGATGCGATGTTCTACCCCCTTGACTCGCCCGAAGTCTAACGGGTGTTTACTAAACACTCTCTCATACTCTTGAACCACCCGATAGACTCCTTGTTTCTGATGTGAGGGAGTGGAGTCAGTACCCAAATGTAGTTGCTGACACCAGTCCTCCATGTCTTTCTTAGAGCCGTTACCTTCCTCCGGGTGAGATGGAGGCAAGGGTTCCACAGATTGTATAGAACTTTGATTAGTGGTATATAATTTGGCTAGCGTGGCATACCGGGGCAGGTACACTTCCCTCTCCCCGATGTTTATTATGCGAATGGGCACCCTCCCATGGCGTACATTGACCACCCCCCGTGCTGTCAAAATGGTGGGCCTACTGTCTGAGTAAACTGGTTCTACCATTGCCTGGTAATCTCTACCTCTCAGACCAATAGCTGCCCGGCACCAAATCATCATTTCACTTTTTGGGGGCATGGCAATAGGAAAAGGGTCACACATTCTTACGCTACCAATCTCACCGCCGGAGAGTTCCACTTGTTGCCGTTGCATCAGTGCCCGGATCTCTTTCTGGAGCACCCGCTGCTCGCCGGAGCTGGCATTCTTGGCAACCTGCTGTAAAAGGAAAATCACCTCTGCAAGACAATTTTCAATTACATTAGTTCCTAGAGTTATTTTTGGGTGACTCTCATGTTTATCGATATCTACAATGATCAGTCCCTGTGCGGCCAGTTCGACTCTACCAATTTTGATGGTCACCTCTTTAAATCCGATCTGTGGCACGGGCTGACCATTGCTGGCGATGATACTCAAGTCGTCGTCGGGGTAGCGGGTAATATCCGAGTCATTCCAGTACTGCTTGAAGAGCACGTACGGGATGGTGGTGACCTGTGACCCGGTGTCCAGTAGGGCACTCATGGGAATGCCATCCAGTACCACAGGCAAGACTGGACGTCCTCCCACATATCTGTCGCGCCAGTTCGATGGGCCTGGTGATCTTTTTCCTGGGGGTTGGCCCTCTACCCCAGGTTGTGCCCGTTTAAAGAACAGTACCTTGCCATATGTCCGGGTTGATTGCAGCGGCGGCAGATGGGTCGTCCGTCCTCACTGTATCGGTCACTGGGTCTTCCTCTGGCCGGTGGGGTCCTCCTTGGTCGACGCCACGGGATGTCCTCCGGTCCGGATGCCAGCTGGATCTTCCCTGGGGTGGAAACCTGTAAAGACTGCACAGTTCGGGTTAGCGCAGCAACGCTCTTAGCTAGCTCTTGGACCTGATGGTGTAGGTCTGGAGCCGGGTCATTGTCCAAAGCCTGCGCATCAGCTCCCACAGGCCCTGCTGACAAGGGCGCCGCCTCCTGGTAGTAAGTGGTAGTGGGGCGTCTGTGGGTCACAACGCCACCTGGTGCCGGTTCTCGGAGCACCCGGATGGCTCTGTCCTTGAACTGTGCAAAGTCCAGATGGGGATCCTGTAAGGCCATTGCCCGCAACTGGGTTCGGTGGGCATTGCAATATAAACCCTCTATAAATTGTTCAGTCAACAGCCTGTCCTCGTTTCCCACCCCATCAGGGTCGGTCTGCTTTATGGCCCTCAGGGCCTCTTGTAGGTTTAGTGCATAGTCCCTTATACTCTCATGCGCTCGCTGCTTGCACCCGTAGAATCTAAGCTTAATCTCGGCTGAGGTGCGGGTATCAAAGGTGTCCTTCAGCCGGGTTAGTATCCCTGCGACAGTCTTCCTCCCAGGTGGCCAGGATTTTACTTCCCTTTTGGCTGCCCCGGTTAGTTGGGCCACCAGGATGCTCACTTTTTGCTCTTCTGTGAGGGGGTACACCTGGAAGAGGCTATCCAGCTTTTCTCTAAAGTCATGCAGGGTATGTGACTCCCCTGAGTACTGGGGTAGCCAAGCTGCTCCCGGGATATAGGGCATGGTGAAGGGCATAACTGCAGCAGCGGTAGCGCTGGCGGGGGTTGAGGCAGTGAAGCTCTCCTCCGTATCCGACATCTTCCTCCCCCCTAGTGGACCGTGGCCTACCTTGCGATGATCCTCTTCCGTAGGCCGCGGCTCCGCAGTGGATCGTCAGGGTTGAGGACCTTCCGTCGCGCTCCTGTGACGTCGGCGTCTGCTGGGCTCCTTCCAGGACCTTACGCAACGTCCGGACGTGAGGCGGGGCTTCAGTTCTCGCGCGCTTTCGGAGTCCACGCCCCTCTTCTTCCCGCGCGGCGTCCTCAAGATGGCGTCCAATGGCGGGAAAACTCCACGGATGGCGGGAAGAAGGTCGAAGATGGCGCCGGATGGCGGGAAAACTTCGCGGATGGCGGAAAGAAGGTAGAAGATGGCGCCGGATGGCGGGAAACCTTCACCACTGGTAAGTTTGAACAGTCTTTGCTTTTCAGGCACGCAGTACCCGGTGGTTGCGGGCACGAAATCCTGCCGACTACGCCAAAGTTGACGCGCCCCTGGGCCTGTGTCGCGCTGCGGTGCGCACGCGGGAGCTTACCCGGAGCCGGATCCGTGGAGGGTTGTAATCTCGTGGCGGTGACCCGGTCCGTGCCCAGGGAGTCAAACTAGATGGCAGTCTATTAGTAGTAAATAGTTGATGACTACGCCACCCGTTGAGTGCAGCCAGGAAGCTGCTGCTGCTGGGCAGACCGCTGAGGCCGGTGGTAGGATTGTGCAGCGTGATAGTATAACCCCCAACGGGAGGGGTATGGCCTCAGGGCAGCCGACGTGGATGATGGGGGTAGCAGGAACCACTCAGAGACGGTACGGTGTAGTTCAGGGTCTTTACTGGTAACAACGACAGACCCTCCCGGAGTACTTGCTAGCAAACGGGGCCTGGTCAGTCTTTGAGCAGATGGGATCTCCCCTGGCCAGGCGTAGTTGTAGGCCTCCCAAACTGACTGTACTCTTCTGGCTACCTTGCTAGAAGCCGATGTAAGTAGCCCACGTCCCTGAGTGTACCGTGTGGTGCTCACCCGTATGGCCGGTGACTCGGGGCCTTCTAATGGCTTCCGCTCCACGATGGCGGTGCTGGTCCCACGCGTGTGACCGTGCCTTCGGGCTTCTGGGCCAGAGGACCTGAAATCCCCTGCCCGACGGATTCTGCTGCTGGGTAGGAGTTAGTCCCCACAGCCTCGGACTCCGGGTCCGGTAAAGAATCTTCTTAGTCAGGGCGAGCTCTGTAGCTGCCAGCCCCTGACTCCTTGTAACTCTGCTGTTTCCTATGCTGCTTCTCTTCTCCACTCTCCTTGTCTGACTCACCCTGCCTCAGCCCCGGGTTTTTACAGGGGAAGTTCTTCCCCTCCCAAGACTGGGCAGGAGGTGTGGCATGCACAGGATCCCTGACCAAAGGACCTCCCACCTGCTCTCAGACATAACATTACATTACTGTGGAAAACCAGACCCCTGGGGTGCCACACTTGTATAGCTCCTCTGCCCCCAATGCTACTCACTCCTCTAGCCTTCGGCCGCGCTCGAGGCCCTCACTAGGCTATACATACTAGCGGCAGCTTGCCCCGCTTCACCGCTCTTATGGCGTCGACAAGCCTTGGGCTCACTAACCTGAGCTTCACTCTAGGCTTTTTTTCACTAGAGGAACTGAACTGAGAACTCTGTCCCTCTCTGGCTCTGAGCAGGGACTCTGTTCTCTAGACTGGACTGAGCTCGACTCTGTATTCAGCCCTGTACTTGCTGAACTCTCCAGAGGAACTACTGACTGCCTAGCTCCACCTTCCCTATTTATATCCCTAACGGGCTCCCTCTGGTGGTCTGAGGTGGAAGGTGGAGGTGTATGTATGCTGTGGGGGCCTCTTGTGGAGAAATCCGTTCATGCACCCCTCTAGGATCTGTGGCACTCATGCGCAGCAGGGGCGCCACATATTACTGTATACTCTTTGCACAAACATGACACTTTGGTGTTGCTCCCCCCCTCTTTTTATCTCATATCTAAATTTGTTGTTTGTTACTGATTGTTCAAATAAAGATTATTATATTTTATACCTGGTATGCTCCAGTTTCCTCTACTTCTTTCGGTTATGTTTATATAATGGAAGAGCATGATAGATAGACTGGCCCCCCCCTTTCAATTAGTGATTATCTATATTATGCAGTAAGGGGCTGATTATACAGGTGCATGATTATAATATTTTTACTATGCAGTACAACAGTGTGGTGGTGGTTTAGGAGCTTAAATCAAATTGTTTTCAAGCAGAGTTTACATAGGATGGAGGCTAAATCAGAACTACATTCTTCACCTCATAGTCTGTTTTTACCTTTCCAAACAAGGCTAATTTGTTTGTACTCTACATAGTAAATATGATGCTCACCTAAATGTACTGTTCTTCTGGAAAAAGCTTTTATTAGACAATGTATTCATTGAATGTAATGTGCTTCATGTTTTACCACTATATAATCCGATAATACAGGTGATAAATACAGTTGTACCATTATTTGTATTTTTATAGCACAGTTTCTATGTCTGTGTTTGATCCCTTCTTTTTTTTATAAATTTATCTTCATTAAATTTTAAAAAAATACCAATACAATCATAAGGCACTAATCGTGCTGGGTTTTTAGTCAATCATATCAACAGAGAAATAACAATAAACAGTGTCATCAAAATATGGAAAGCTGAATGCAATCTAAGGTAATATCACAAGGTGTACATTGGTTAACAGGATGTAAAATATTACCAGTGTAGTGACTCAGACTAAGGGTATGTGCACACGATGCAGAAATGAAGCAGAAAATTTCTGCATCATTTCTGCATCTCCCTGGCAGAAAAAACGCATGCAGATTGTGCATGCGTTTTTCCTGCAGAATACATGCGGATCCACATGCAGATTCACATGCGTTTCCGCATGCAGATTGACAAGCGCTTTCCAGGCGATGTTAGCATCACCTGGAAAGTGCTTGATAACTAGGTCACACTATATAAATCCATGCAAACAGCATGGATTTATACAGTGTGAACCGAGAGAGTGTATATACTTACCTCCGATGGCCCGCGCTGTCCTGCTCACTCCGTTCTCCCGGCTGCCGGCAACTTTGAATTGAAAGACCTGCCGACGTCAGCGTCACGTGACCCGTCACATGACTCTGACGTCACCGCAGGTCCTACAACTCACTGCAAGTGCCGGGAACCAAGCGGGAGCGCTGCGCGGGCCGACAGAAGGTAAGAATACATTTATTTTTTATTTTATTCTTCTTTTTACAGCTTTTTAATGGTACCTGGGTGTGGATGAGACTCTCCTCTCCTCCACACCCGGGTACCATCCGCACATTAGAACGCACCAATTACGCAAGTACAAATGCTGTCTTGCGGAATTGGCGCGTTCTAATGCAAGTCAATGGCGGCGAAATCGCCGCGTTTCCGCAAAATTAATTGACATGCTGCGGATTTTTGACCGCAGCGTTAACGCTGCGGAAAAATCCGCATCATGGGCACAGCACATGCGGATTTCCATTGGGGAACATTGCTGCCCTTCTACCATGCGTTTTTCATGCGTTTCCGCGGCGTTTACGCAACTGCAAAAACGCCGCGGAAACGCATGAAATACGCATCGTGTGAACTCAGCCTTAGTTATTACATAATCATGTGGAATACTAGGGAAGAAGAGATGAAAAAGAAGAATGGAAACATAAACACAAAAACACACAGAGAAAAGAGGGAGGGGGGGGAAGTACAGGAGAGAGGTAAGGGAGTGCAGGGGAGAGGCACTAAGAGTAGGGAATATGATAAAGATAAAGAATGTCTCAAGGGACTTGTGTTCGAGCGCTCAACTTCAAAAGTCGTTTTGTCATCTTTATAAAAAGCTCTAGGTGGGAGTAAGTGAAGACAGTGAAAGAGCTGACCAATTCTTCAGAATCCCAATGGGAAGGGAGGAAAGAGACCCTGAAGATGTTGCTTTGAAGGCCATATGTTTCCAACTCCAAAATGCGTCACACTAAAACAACCTCTGTTTAACCAGGACCGAAAATCTTCATTCCTCATCCCCGGAGGGGAAAGCGGATTACCCAAGATAGGGTACATGGAGGAGGATTGTGGTAGGATTGATGAACGTACTGCAGGATTGTTGCAGCATGCAAGAGTAGCCCCAATCATGGGTTGAGTTTTAAGTGTAGTAACCATAGAAAGATCTAACCATGGAGTAGTAATTAGAAGGATGTTTGTAAAACTTTGTTTAATCCCGACCCAGAACCATTCCTATACCAGTCGAGAACTCTAGAGAGGTGGGAGAAAATGTAATATGATCTGAAGTCCGACAAGGCTATACCTCTTGAGGACTTAGAACAGTATAGTATGGTTCTACTGATGTGGGGATGTTTACCAGACCATATGAAATTAGTCTGAACTGCAGCAAGACGCCTAAAGAAGGACTAGGGGATGCCAATCAGAAGATCTTGAATGACATATAGGACTCGAGGGAGAATATGCACTTTAAAGATTGCACTTTTACCGAATCATGTAAAGACATTCCTCATCCATCCTGAGCAGTTCTCTTGTACGAATTTAAGAAGCTTAGGTACGTTAAAGGAATATGTCAGGTTTATGTTGCTTGGTAACAATATACCTAAGTATTTTATGGCCAACTTAGCCCATTTAAAGTTAAAGGCGACTTTCAGGAACAAGACGGAGCGGGGAGTATTAATGTTCAGGGCTTCTGATTTGGAAAAGTTAATTTTAAAATTCGAGAGACCATTGTATGTACTGAATTCTGCCATCAGGTTAGGTAAAGAAATAGTCAGTTTATTGATGAAGAAAAGCAGGTCATCTGCATAAGCCACAATCTTGTAGGGAGAACCGTTGCTACAGGGACCCATAATGTTAGTGTTAGACTGAATTCTCCAAAGAAAGGGTTCCAGTGTGAGTATAAAAATCAGAGTGGAAAGCGGACAGCCTTAATGCGTGTCATCACATATTGTAAAATTCTTAGATAAGACTCCATTTACTGAGTACATAGAAGAGTAGAAGCTTTTAAATGTATCAGCAATGTCAGGTAGAAGGTGTTTGCGTCTTTGTGACTGATCCATGATAGAAAGAATATAAGTATTAGCTCTCTGTTTTCTTAGGTCTCTGGCCAGTGACTTAACACTTTTATTGCCATGTTCATAGTAAGGATGACAGCATTTATAGAGATCAGCTTTTGCTTTATGCATGTCACTGGTGTGTCAGAGGTGACAGACAGTCACCCTGCAGTGGTTTGCAGGAGATCTCTACGTTTGGCAATACAGACAGCTGCCTAGATAGGAGGCTGTGTTTAGGACCCAGCGACTACCCCCCTTTAGTAGGGCGAGGCATGTGATTGGCGACAGCTGCGGAGGCTTGTATAGGGACGTTAGGGGGAGACAGGGTGACGCTAGTCCAGATTAGGAGGTCACCTCTTCCCCCTTTCCCTAGTGTCTGGGCTCCCTTTCCCTTTCCCCTCTGTGTTGCACTCACACCTGGCATGACTCTCTGTGTTGCACTCACACCTGACGTGACATTTTAGCCGGCCGAGCACGTTTTGGAAAAAAACAAAAAAAAAGACACAAGATTGACATTTTGTTTTTTTTTTCTTTGTGTGTTTTTGGGCGTGCACCTTTTTTTTCCCCTTACTTCCTTTAGTATGGGATCAGTAGCAGAGCTCGCAGAGTCGTTCCGCTCTCTGTCTCTGGAGGTGAATGACTTCGGCTGTGAGGTTCAGCAGCGGTTACAGGCCGCCAATGTGGGGGTCTCTGCAGGTAGGCCTGTTCAGCCTGAACCCAAGGTTTAGGCTGAACACAGGTTTTCCCACACAGGTTTTTTTCCCACACAGGTTTTCAGGAGGTAGGGAAAAGTTTTTTGTGTTTAAGGAGGCATGCAAATTGTACTTCAAACTTCATCCCTACTCCTCCAGTAATGAGGAGCAATGGGTTGGTATTGTGATCTCTCTACTGCAGGGCGATCCTCAGTCATGGGCATTTACGTTACCGCAGGACTCAGTTTGTCTCCAGTCTGTGGAGGTTTTTTTTTTTGAGCTCTTGCCCTCATCTATGATGGCCCTCACCGAGTCGCCTTGGCTGAGTCTAAGCTACGTCGCCTTCAGCAGGGAATTCGGTCAGTGGAAACATACAGTCCGGAATTTTGTAGATGGGCAACGGATTCCAAATGGAATGACTCAGCCCTTAAAAGTTAATTTTGTGAAGGGCTTACTGAAAGGTTGAAAGATGCCTTGGCTGTATATGATACCCCTCAGTCCTTGGAGGCTGCCATGTCTTTAGCCATACATCTGGATAGGCGCCTTCGGGATAGACGAGTGCAACGTTCTTCTCCAGGGCCTTCTTGTCAGGTTTGTGTACCTTTGCCAAGGGAGCGGCCTGGGGGTGAACCAGTACTGGGGGAGGTGGAGGAACCTATGCAGTTAGGGGGTGTCTCTACATCATACATCTCCTCGGAGATTCACAAGAAAAGAGGTGTATGTTTTTTTTGTGGGAAAAAGGGACACTTTGTTGGGACTTGTCCTTCAGTTTCTAAACAAAAGGAGACTTGTTTAACTCTGGGTAGTCTGGAGTTGGATAAACAAGGGGTGCATTTATAGCCAAACTGCGGTTCTCGCTTTGTCCTGACAGCAGAGGTGGTGCTAGAGAGCAAAACCTATTGCTGAACCTATTCCCATCTTTGCCATTGACTCGGCGCCACTTGCACAGAAAGCATTTACTCAGACTGTACATAATGTAAAACTGAGGGTGGGGTCAGTTCATTGTGAAATCATCACTTGCTAAGTTTTGGAAAATCTCCCTACTCCAATTGTTTTAGGTATCCCCTGGCTTGTTAAACATAATCCGTTGGTAGACTGGCAAGCCGGGGAGATTACTGCCATGACAACTGTCTGAATGTTTCTATTGCTGTCTCTACGGTGATACTGCCTGCTTTTCTGTCTGGTTTTGAGGACGTTTTTTCTGAAAAGGGGTGTCAGGATTTGCCTCCTCATCGTGCTTATGACTTTCCTATTAACCTGACCCCCGGAGCTAAACTACCAAAGTCCAGACTATATAATCTGGCCCTGAGAGACCAACCATGAAGGTTTTCATTGCGGAAAGTCTGGAGAAGGGACATATCAGACCCTCATCTTCGCCCGTGGCGGCAGGGTTCTTCTTTGTGAAGAAAAAAGATGGCGGTCTACGTCCCTGTTTAGATTTCCGGGAATTAAATCAAATTACCATCTGTGATCCATACCCTCTTCCTCTAATTCCTGATTTGTTCAGCCAGGTTGTGGGAGCTAAGGTATTCTCCAAGTTAGATTTAAGGGGAGCCTACAATCTGGTTAGAATCAGAGAGGGATGACGAATGGAAGACAGCGTTCAATACCCCAGAAGGTCAGTTTGAGAGTCTGGTTATGCCTTTTGGTTTGACCAATGCACCTGCGGTATTCCAGCATTTCATAAATTATATTTTTCAGCATTTGGTGGGGAGGTATGTGGTGGTCTTTTTGGACGATGTTTTGGTTTATTCTCCTGATTTTGAGACCCATCGGGGGCATGTTAAGCAGGTGCTCCAGATATTAAGGGATAACAAACTTTATGCCAAACTAGAAAAAAGTGTTTTTGCTGTTCAGGAGGTGCAGTTTTTGGGGTACTTGTTGTCATCTTCAGGTTTTCGGATGGATCCGGAGAAGATCCGTGCAGTCCTTGCCTTGGAACGTCCCGAGAACCTGAAGGCCCTACAAAGTTTTCTTGGCTTTACTAATTTTTACAGGAAATTCATCCAAAATTACTCGGTGGTAGTGAAACCCCTTACTGACATGACTAAGAAGGGGTCTGGTTTTTCCAACTGGTCGGAGGCCTCCCTCCAGACTTTTTCTTCCTTAAAGAATCATTTTGCCATTGCACCTATTCTAAGTCAACCTGATGTTTCTCAACCCTTTATTGTGGAGGTCGATGCTTCAAATGTCGGGGTTGGGGCTGTTTTGTCTCAGGGTTCATCCCCTGGTAAATGGCGTCCATGCACCTTCTTTTATAAAAAATTGTCTTCGGCTGAGAGAAATTATGACTTGGGTAATAGGGAACTTTTGGCGATCAAATTGGCATTCGAAGAATGGCGACACTGGTTGGAGGGGGCTGTCCATCCTATTATTGTTATTACTGACCATAAGAACCTGTCATATCTCCAGTCAGCTAAACATCTCAACCTTAGGCAAGCCAGATGGTCCCTGTTTTTTGCTAGGTTCAATTTTGTTGTCACTTTTCGCCCAGGGGTCAAAAATGTCAAGGCTGATGCTTTGTCCCGGAGCTTCCCTGGCGGTGGTGACCATGAGAACCCTGCCCCGATATTAAAGAAAGGGGTAGTTATTTTGGCTCTTTCTCCTGAACTGGAGGGTGAGGTCCTGGAGGCTGAAGGAGATGCCCCTGCCTCCAGCCCTTCAGGAAAGTTATTTGTACCGCCTCTCGAAAAAGCACCCGCGAAACGCGCGTCGAAGGCTGTCCTCCACGACAGACACCTGCCCTCATGTGGTCCCCTTTCTACATGTGACAATATCTGGGGTGAGTCACCATTGTCCTGCATATGATATACACTATGGCAGCTGACTAATGGTACAGGACTATGGTATGCATGATCCCCATATATTTAGTGGTATATTGAATTCTCCATGTACACCACCTCTTTTTGCCCCGGTCTATTTCTCTTTTCTGCCATTACTGTTTTTTCATTCTTATTCAATATTAATAACATTTCCTCCTTTTTAGGAGGATGTGTATGCAATACTTGTATGTTTCATGGTTTTTATGTAACTTTTTGAATATATCCATATTACCCTTCTTTTAGGCTATAGATTAAGTGGGGTCTTTTGATCTGCATGTCTGCACTTTACTTTACACATTTTGCCATTAATAAATGGAGTTTTATATGAATTACTAATAAAGCTTTTTTATGCCAATACGCTCGTTTCTCCTCCTGTTTATATAAGTTATTTGTACCACCTGATCAGCGCCGTAAAGTAATCAAGGAACATCATAACTCTGTGGTTGCTGGGCATCCAGGTGGTAAGGCTACCGCGGACCTCCTCTCTCGTCGTTTTTGGTGGCCGGGGTTGCATCGGGATATAATTGAACACGTAGCTACTTGTAGCATTTGTGCGCATTCTAAGGTTTTGCACACCCGTCCGTCTGATACTCTTCTTCCACTACGTATCCCTAGCAGGCCATGGACATACTTGTCCATGGATTTTATTACTGACCTTCCGGTTTCTGCGGCAAAATGGTGGTTTTGGTAGTAGTAGACAGGTTCAGTAAAATGGTTCACTACGTCGCTTTACCTGCACTTCTCAATTCTAAAACACTTGTTCAGGTATTCATAAATGACATTGTGAAGATTCACGGGGTTCCCTCCGATGTGGTGTCTGATCGGGGGATCCAGTTTGTTCCCAAGTTCTGGAAGGCGTTCTGTTCTCGACTGGGGGAGCAGCTGTCCTTTTCCTCTGCCTTCCACCCTCAGTCGAATGGTCAGACCAAGCGGGTCAATCATAACTTGGAGACATACCTCGGGTGTTTCGTGTCCGAAAATCAGGAGGATTGGGCATCCTACTTACCGCTGACAGAATTTGCCATCAATAATCATCGTCAAGAATCCACTGGCAGGTCATCCACAGTTTGGTACTTTCAGTGGGGGAGGAGATTCAGGAGCTCCTGAGGAGGAAAGGTTTGCTTTGTCGCTCTCCTCGGTGTGGCAGGGTGTTCTGTGTAATTTGGAGACCATGGCTGACAGGTATAAACGTATGGCTGACAGAAAACGCTTGCCAGGTCCGGACATGAATGTCAATGACTTTGTGTGGTTGTCTACCAGGAATATAAGATCGAAAGTTCCTTCTTGGAAGTTGGGACCTAGGTTTATTGGTCCCCACAAAATTACCGCCGTCATTAACCCAGCAGCGTTTCGTCTTGAACTTCCTCGGGCCCTTAAGGTTTACAATGTGTTCCACAGGTCCTTACTCAAAAGGTACATAGAACCTCTTGAGCCCTCACCACTACTATTGCCCCCAGTAATGGTTGATGGTAATTTGGAGTTCGATATTTCAAGGATAGTAGATTCTCGTCTCCAACGTTGTTCTCTGCAATACTTGGTGCACTGGAAAGGCTATGGTCCGGAGGAGAGGATGTGGGTTTCAGCGTCAGAGGTGATCGCTCCCAGATTGGTTCGCTCTTTTCACACCTCTTTTCCTGAGAAACCCGGTCCTGAGTGTCCGGAGGCCACTCGTAGAGGAGGGGGTACTGTGACAGCTGTATCAGAGGTGACAGACAGTCACTCTGCAGTGGTTTGCATGAGATCTCTATGTTTGGCAATGCAGACAGCTGCCTAGATAGGAGGCTGTGTTTAGGACCCAGCGACTACCTCCCTTTAGTCTGGGTGTATATATACCTGGTGTGTCTAGGTGGGCGTCGTCGGTTATACTCATTTCTACTTGGAACTTGGCTGAAGCAGCATCACGCCCTCTCTGGAGGCTTGAGGTTGTGTGCCCTGTTGGAGTTCTTCTAAAGCTGAGTTGTTGTTCCTCATGTTGTCTTTCCCTTTTGTCTTTAGAGTGCTAGCGGAGGTTAACTAGTGCTCATCTCCATCCACCCCCAGCTATAGCCTTATGCCAGGGATAGCAGGGCGAGGCACGTAATCGGCGACAGCTGCGGAGGCTGTTTAGGGACGTTAGGGGGAGACAGGGTGATGCTAGTCCAGATTAGGAGGTCACCTCTTCCCCATTTCCCTAGTGTATGGGGTCCCTTTCTCCTCTGTGTTGCACTCACACCTGGCATGACAGTGCAAGAGTAATGAATGTGGGGATTCATGTTTAACTATCAAAGACTTTCTTTTATGGTCAAACAGAGAGGGTTTAAGTGATCTTACTAGGTCCCCAATCTCCCCCAGCAGACAGGTGATCTGAGCGCGTTCAAGTTTTTTATGGGTCCCATGCTTAATAAGGACTCCCCTAATTACACACTTGTGTGCCTCTCACACAATACAGGGATCTGTTCCCTCAACAGAGTTTACCACAAAATATGTGTTAAGAGATTCTTGTTAAATTGGTCCTCACAATTGGCAGGAAGAACCATCGAGACCCTAAGAAGTGCACGATCTGAGAAGAATATATTGTCTATATTGGCCCTTTGGAGCAAAAAAATGTCTTGATGTCTTAATAAGAAATAATCAATTCTCATATAGACATCATGAGAGTTAGAGTATAGAGTGGGCCATTTATATGGATACACCTAAATTAAATGGGAATGGTTGGTGATATCAACTTCCTGTTTGTGGCACATTAGTATATGGGAGGGGGAAAACTTTTCCAGATGGGTGGTGACCATGGCGGCCATTTTGAAGTTGGCCATTTTGGATCCAACTTTATTTTTTTCCATGGGTCATGTGACACATCAAACTTATTGAGAATTTCATAAGAAAAACAATGGTGTGCTTGGTTTTAACGGAACTTTATTCTTTCATGAGTTTTTTTACAAGTTTATGACCACTTATAAAATGTGTTCAAAGTGCAGCCCATTGTGTTGGATTGTCAATGCAACCCTCTTCTCCCACTCTTGACACACTGATAGCAACAGCGCAGAAGAAATGCTAGCACAGGCTTCCAGTATCCGTTGTTTCAGATGCTGCACATCTCGTATCTTCACAGCATAGACAATTGCCTTCAGATGACCCCAAAGATAAAAGTCTAAGGGGGTCAGATCGGGAGACCTTGGTGGCTATTCAACTGGCCCACGATGACCAATCCACTTTCTAGGAAACTGTTCATGTAGGAATGACACCCATAATGCGGTGGTGCACCATCTTGTTGCAAAAACTTAGGGAACGTGCCATCTTCAGTGCATAATGAGGGCAACACATCATCATGTAGCAATTTCAGATATCCAGTGGCATTGAGGTTTCCATTGATGATGAATGGCCCCACTATCTTTGTACCCCATATACCATACCATACCATCAATATACGAGATGTGCAGCATCTGAAACAATGGATACTGGAAGCCTGTGCTAGCATTTCTTCTGCGGTGTTGCTATCAGTGTGTCAAGAGTGGGAGAAGAGGGTTGCATTGACAATATAACACAAGGGGCAGCACTTTGAACAAATTTTATAAGTGGTCATAAACTTAAAAAGCTCATGAAAGAATAAAGCTAAAACTAAGCACACCATTGTATTTCTCATGAAATTCTCAATAAGTTTGATGTGTCACATGACCCTCTTCCCATGGAAAAAAATAAAGTTGGATCCAAAATGGCCGACTTCAAAATGGCCTCCATGGTCACCACCCATCTGGAAAAGTTTTCCCCCTCCCATATACTAATGTGCCACAAACAGGAAGTTGATATCACCAACCATTCCCATTTAATTTAGGTGTATCCATATAAATGGCACACCCTGTAGAAAGAGAAGTCCCGATCTGCCAGGTGAAGTAGGCGCCAAATATCAATCAAGTGATGATCCTGTAGATATTTCAGTTGGGGGGGCGTCAGTGGGGGAATACCCCCTTGGAGTTGTCAATAGAGGAATCAAAGGCTGTATTAAAGTCTCAGCCCTAAAATCAGTATACCCTCTGCAAATATTGCCAGTTGATCCCGATGGGTAAAAGTTGAAGGAAGCGAACATGACTCTATTAGAATCAATGACCATTAGCAGACGGCCCTCTCCATATATGCGAGACTGTGAAAACCCATGGAACCAAGCATGAACTGAGTATGTAGGAACCTGTGGATTTAGAGTAAGGACAGGGGCTGTGGTAGACTGTAGGGAATCTGTAATTAGAGATCTTGTAAGGTTTGTTCTGGCAAAAATAGGTTTCCTGCAAAAAAGCAACGTCTTCCTCATAGAGGATTCAGTAAAATTGACCTTTTCTCGGGACTGTGTAAACCTTTAACATTTAAGGAGTTCACTGTGTGTTCAGAGTAGTACTCTGGCAGAATATTTATATTGGGCTGGGAGAGGTAAGAAGGCAGGAAGAATAAGGGACAAAGAGGAAGGAGAAGAAAGACTTATACAAAAGTCGAAAAAGGAAAAAAAAAAGGAGAAGGTAGACAAAAAGAACAAAAGATAGAGCAAAGGTAGCGGGGAGATTCCTGGACATCCCCTAAACTCTAAGAGGCTGGGTGGTTAAAGAGGCAACCTGTAGAAAGAAAAAGTGGTACACCAGACACCTATAAATGAGAATCATTGGGGAACAGCTTGATCACAGCTCCATCCATAGATATGGGGTTGGTGAGCCAAGCGTAGTGAAGAATATCCTCCTTATCTGTGAAGTAATTGAGACAAATGGATTCTGGAGGTGCTCTCTAAATGCCTCCCTAAATCAATTTTTAGATTTTTTGTAGGAACTCCACACAGTAGATAGTTACAGATTTTGACAAAATAGTCATTTTGTTAACATAGGCTTCCAGCTCACATCTAGGTGATGATTTTTTAATTTTGAACAATGCCATCTCACACTATTGGTAAGAAATATATGTATACAGAAGTCTACCTATATTCATCAATTAGAATCCAGTCTTCACAACAGAGAGAAGGAGTAGATTTGAGTTGGGTGTTACCTCTGAGGATGACTCCACCCACAAGTAAAGATGCTGGTGTCCCCCGCCCACAAGTAAAGATGCTGGGTATAAGAGTTTAGTCAAACCTAAGGTCTCATACACACCTGATGAAGGCTCTATGAGCAGAAATGCGTTGTGTAATCCTCTTTAAAGACTCTTCACCCATTCCTTTTTTGTATAGCCATGTCTCTTATGTGTATTCACGGTTTTATGATTTTTTAATAAACCTACAAATATTAATCCCTTGCGGAATATCCTCCATGTGATTGCACCACATTTAGAAGATTCAACAATTTTTTGGTTACTCTTTCTTCCATGGGAGCGCCTCCAGAATCCATTTGTCTCAATTTGTTCACGTGGTGGCTGTCTGTTTGGTAGGACAAAGATACCACCATCATCTACAGAAGAGCTGCATACCGTGGTCTGAGAACCTTAATAATGGACAAATTCCTC
This sequence comes from Phyllobates terribilis, assembly GCF_046119375.1. Taxonomy (NCBI): domain Eukaryota; kingdom Metazoa; phylum Chordata; class Amphibia; order Anura; family Dendrobatidae; genus Phyllobates; species Phyllobates terribilis. Next base: position 511,401,753 of record NW_027362765.1, on the reverse strand, counting down.
AAATAGAGTTGTGCCTATCAGCACAACTTGCTCAGGTGAGCATAAAAGATTTTTTATTCTTTTAAAATTTTTAGTCTCTACTTATTACGCTCAGGTAGCGCTCTCTTTCCCTTTTTCCTTCATATTTTTCTATTTGTGAAGTAGTGGAGTCTGCAAAAGACATCTTTCGGATTGTTGGGATCGATAGGACCCATTCTTGCGACCCGGTGTACTGTATCAGTAGTATAGGAGGAATCCAAAGGTATCTGTGTGGCCTTGTTGAATAGAGAGGTAATGTCAAGCTAGGTATGGAGAGAACCCAGCATCTAACAATGGGAAAAGGGGAGGAAGGCCTACAACTAGGGAAAGGAAGAGTGGAGACCCCTAAACATATCTAACGACAAACCCTGACTCTCCTATAGACTCTATAGATTCTGCACCGATCGCTGAGCAGGAAACCTGACCCTAGTTGACCCTAAGGCTAGGCTCTAGGTAGGGAGCGGAAGAGGTGACCACTAAGTCAGCCCCACTACAAACTAAAGTACACACAGAGGAAACAAACAGGGGAATACACTTAGCTCCAAGATGACACCGGAGAAAGCAAGGCAACAATCCACGAAGGAACTTCAAGGTAATTCTAGTCGACTACTAGAATCCCAGGCCTGAATAGGTGTAACACGCTATCACCAGCAACTCTCTGAGGATCTGAGTGTATGTAAGGACACAGCTAGGAAGTGCTGATTAATAGCAGAAAGGTGAGGATACCTCAGGGTCCTAAATGGAAAGGTATAATCCCCAGGCAAGGTGACGATCACCATTGGGTCCTAAAGAGAGAGGAATCATAAAAGGATAAGGGAGATGTTTGTAAAGCCAAACGCAGCGACCTTTTACAGCCAGACACCGTATGACTGTCTGTCAACCCTGACACACCCGTGACAGGTAGTCAGTAGCTTCAGATCTTCCTGGACTGCACTCTCCGGCAACCCCCTAATGCAAATATTGTTTCTTCGTTCCCTATTTTCTTGATCGTTGAGTAGAAGGGTCAAGTATTGTACCCGGGAGTTAAGGGTCTTTGATCACTTCTTTACAATTTTTTTTACTATGCAGACAAACCTTTGCATTCTAAAATGTCACTTTATTAAAAAATATTGAACAATAAAGTTTTTTTCCATAATTAAAACTTATTACCTATCGACAAGATAGATAGCTGTCTAAATTAATAACTTTTTTATTTTTCTGTTGATACAGCCCTACAAGTGCTTATTTTTTTGTGTGACAAGATATAGTTTGAATGACATTATTCAGTTTACCATATAATGTACTACAAACCAGAAACAAATTTCAAGTGCGGTGAAAAAAAAACACAATTCCACCATTGTTTCTTGGGTTTTGTTTTTACAGTGTTCCTTGTGTCATGAAAATGACCTATGACCTGGCAACATGATTCTCAAGGTTAGTGCGATTACGGCAATACCAACCTTGTGTGTTTTTTTTTTTTTTTAAAATGGTGAAAAAATATTCGGAAAGTTAGAGTTTTGATGTTCATTTTTTTCTTTTAAGATTTTTTAAAACTTTTTTTTTTCTTTTTATTCTATTTTTGAGTCCCCATACAGGACTGTTGTTAGATCGGTTGTCTTATATATTGCAATACAATATTATAGTATACAGGGAAAATGAAGGCTGAGTGTCACTGGAGTACCAAGATGGTGGGAGTGGTATAGCAATCCATCACCATTCTGATCATGTTACTAGGGAATGGGAACGATGGGTGCTCGGGGAGGATCGCATGCCCAGTCTCTGACACTGACATTTAAAGTGTAAATTTCATTTTGTAAAAGTTTTTACATATTATAGGCGCTAAGTAGTGTTGCTGACTAGTGGCGGTCCAAGTACTGAGTGCCCAACCAATTGGTCGAAACATCACTCTGAATTGCAGAGCTCCTAAATTAGCTGCACGCATAGAGCGGTGTACGGGCTCAGTAGTAAATCTATGGATTTGTACGATGTCCAAGGCACCAGAGATGGATTAAAACTTAATCTTTTATTCATTTCATTAGATTAAAATATAAAAATAGTAACAAAACAATTTAGCGATGTTTCGACCTAATGGCCTTTACTGAGCAAGACAAAAATAAAAAGCAAGTCGTGCTTGATAAAGGCCATATGAACAAAACATCACTACATTGTTTTAGTAATATTTTTGTCTTTTAATCTGATGGAATGAATAAATATGAAGTTTTAATCCATCTGTGGTTCTTTGGACCATTTGCCATAGTTGGTTTCTTCGGCTGTGTAGAAGCTCAAGCCAAGTTTGCAGAGTTCTGCTTGTGGTGTATGGGACTTTTCTTAAATACACTATGATCCTGATTCAATAAGACTGATGTCTCATGCACCAGCTTTAATGAGAAAGGTGTTTAACTCCCCTATCAATTAGAATTAGGCCTTACGTTTTAAATAATTCTAAAGATTATGTTTCTGCAGGTAGCATAATTTTGTTCTGTCAATTGCCCTAGGTATTTCCACCGCAGATTCACCATCAAATTCTTAGCCAACGCTTCAAATAAAAGAAGAGGAGTTAGTATGTGGGTCTCCAAATCCACACAGTTTACTGTATTTCTTGGGGCTTCATTCAATTTCCTGATGGGCTATATCTTTTAGTGCAGAGCACTATTCAAGGTAACCCTATTAAGCCCCCCATACACTAAAGCCGCCAATATCGACGGGGTTGGTTGACACTCTAGTTTGTATGGCAGCACCATACAATATACGCTTCACTGGGAGGAGGATCTCTGGAAATCATTAACTCTCATAGACTTGCAGGATATGGCTGTGTCTATAGCCTAAATTCCTGTCAACACAGCTCTGATTGAGAATGGCTATAAACTCCTTAATAGATGCTATTTGACTGACCAGAGACTGATGCAGATTTTCCCAGCTCCCACCCCATTGTTTTAGGGGTTGTGAATTTGAGGGTTTGTTCTTACATATTTGGTGGTCCTGCCCTAGGGTACAAGCTTCTGTATTCGCCATTACCACTTTTGTCCAATACCAAACCTGGCCTCAGATAGCATTGATCAGGATAGATGTTGGATTGTGGCTTTACACTTGCCATTTGTTCTCAACAAGATGTTCCTCTTCAATTTAATGGTGTAATTCTCTATAAAAACAGAATTGCCAGAGCACAGTGTAAAATCATTTACTACTTTTTTTTTAAAATGCTATTCGCATACTCCCAAAAGAGGTTTGGATAGCTAGCACATCAATATAGTTCAATTTTGGAAAACAAAAGTATATGCTCAGCGTCCTTCCCGACAGAGGGTTTTTCCCTTATGAATTCTACAAGGGGCATGTGAACATAGTGCAACAGCTATTTAAATGCAACTACCCTAAGGCTATGTGCCCACAATGCAGAAATGCTGCATATCTTTTACGCTTCTCCCTGGTAGGAAAAACGCATGCGGTTTTTACATGCGTTTTTCCCGCCAGGTAGAAGCGTTTGTCAAGCGTTTTTGCATGCATTTCTGCATGCGGGTTATCAAGCGCTTTTCCAAGCGATTTTAGCATCAATTGGAAAATTGCTTGACAACTTGTTCACACTATATAAATCCATGCAACCGGCATAGATTTATATAGTGTGACCAAGTAATAATTAAAAAAAAAGGCTAAAAATGTTAAAAAAATAAAAAAAAAGATTATACTTACCTTCCGATGTCCTCCCGGTGTTATCTCCGCCGCGTCCGGTGTCTTGCATTGCTCGTGGTGGTGTGAAGGACCTGCGGTGACGTCATTCAGTCATGTGTCAGGTCACATGACTCAATGACGTGATGGCAGGTCCTTCACAACAGCGCGAGCAATGCAAGAGACTGGACGGAGCGGACAAAACACCGGGAGGACATCGGAAGGTGAGTATAATCTTTATTTTTTATTTTAAATTCTTTTTTTTACAGTTTCTATGGTACCCGGGTCTGGATGAGAGTCTCCTCTCCTCCAGACCTGGGTACCATCCGCACATTGAACCGTGTGATATCCGCTAATCCACATGTAGTGATGCGGATGTCATGCAGTCCAATGCAAGTCAATGGCGGCGATTACGCTGCGTGTCCGCAAAATTAATGGACATGCTGCGGATTTTTGAGCGCAGCATAAATGCTGCGGAAAAATCCGCAGCATGGGCATTGACATTGCAGCTTGTCATTGGGGACCATGGGGGGCGGATTACCAAGCGTTTATGCTGCGTAAATTCCGCAGCAAAAACGCTTGAAAAATACTTCGTGGGCACACAGCCTAACCCAACCCCATAGCATACATAACACACAATAAAAAAGTTCCATCAATAATGCAATAACATTTTTTATCTTCTAAAACCAAAAAGCAGACAAAGTCTCTTACTTTTAAATAGTAGCTCACGTCTCCAGAAACTATTCTTGACATCAGGGGTGGGGAACCTCAGGCTTGGGGGCTGTTGACCTATTCTCCGACCCGCAGGCACATTCCCAGGGACCGCAGTGCTAGGGCCAGCAGCTGCATTTTGACGGCTGCTGGTCCATTCATTTCTTCTTACTCTGCCAGCACGCACATGCAACGTTCACTACTGAACGCTGCATTGCATGCAATGAAAGATTACGTCCTCAGCCTGGACGGTCTCCTGTCTTGTATATACTGAGCAACATGTCTCCTGTGATGTCTATGCCGCAGCCCCATGTCTCCTGTGATGTATATGCCGCAGCCTCATGTCTCCTATGATGTACATACGGAAGTCCCATGTTTCCTGTGATGTACAGTATATACCGCAGCCCCATGTCTCCTGTGATGTATATATAGCAGTATCAGTATCTCCTATGTGATGTATATTCCACAGACCAGCCCTATGTCTCCTGTAACGTATATACTTTATGTGGAATTTAGAAAAATATTATCACAAATTTAAATATTGTAAAACCTCAAACAGTCATTAACCCTTTGTTTCTCCAGCAGAGGACATCATCTTTCTTCCTGAGTCATCATGACTCCTGCGCTACTAGGTTAGGACACCAGAGCAAAGTATCCATGTCCATATTTAACAGAGAACCACAGGCCAACACGGCAGCAGCCCTTCGTGTCCAAGGGCACAGTCGTTAAGGTTCCTGACCCGGCCGGAACATTGAGTTGCTCAATACCCCTCCCCAAACATTAGTCCTCATGATCAGGACATAGTCTATGATGGTTATGGTCCCTTTTCTCCCATCAGTCCATAGGACGGGGCACAGTCCTTTTCTTCAACCCCGCATAGCTCATTGCGTTATCCTTATCCCATTACCCCCCAACAACAGTCCTTAGGACTTGGACACAGTTCCGTAGGGGCAAAGTCCTTGGGGTAGAGTCTTTTTGTGTTCATGGGGGCAAAGTCCACACCTTAACACAGTTCCTAGCAATAGACCTCTTCCGGCCACGAGGGTGTCTCCAACAGTCTCTCTTGCCTTACAGCCAAAAAGGTACCAGACAGTCCTGTTTTCTTTAAATCAATCAATAGAGGCGGGACACCTCAAACTGTAGCTTCCCAAGAATCGACTGGTCTCCGAAACTGGAAAAATTTTTATTTACATGATTTTCCAGCCAACTTGTGAACCAAAACGGAGGCTGCACTTTTACCCAAGGCAAATCTGTATCCACTTCACAGTTTACCCAGAGACTTCCTCTTCTCCAGCATTCGACTCCAGCAGCACATCCGCATCTCATGGACTAGGGGGCCTACTTTGGGCTGCGGGGTGGTCAACTACTGCATCATCATTCATGGCAGGGTTGGAGGTCCACGGGTAACATTCACTGAACGGTAGCCAACTGCCGCATCTCCTCCGCTTCCACATCCTCCTCGACGTCCATAGGACACTCACTCAGGTCACTCGCTTCCTGGTTGCTACAAGCCATCTTCACTGGAGCTTTTCTCTTCGGCTCCTCACACGATGCGTGCTGCGAAGAAAATGGCGCCAGTTGCTTCTTTACCAGGCACTTCCTGTGGGTTTGGCTCTGCCTCTTCCTGTGCCGGACTTCCGACTTGGTCACCGCATCACACCTCACTCCCGGCAACTCCGCCTTCAACCATGCCTCTTGCCTTTGCTGTCTTCCACCTGCTGGGCCTCACCTCACACTGTGCCGCACCCATCTTAGGTATGCACCTCCCACTCTGGGCTGGATCCTGGCTGCAGGGCACATCCTTCTTTGGGCCGACACTTCTGTGGGTTGAACCCACTTTCGCACTGTCGGGTGCCATCCATGCCCACGACAGGTGGTCCTTCTTTTTCTCTTCACCGCTGTCGTCTTGGAGTCCATGCTTCTGGCTGTCATCTTGGGCCGCATGTGTTCCAGCGCTCTTCCATCAGCACCACAGGTCTTCTCTACTTCGCTTTCTCCATGTGAGGAACTTGCATGCTGCTCGCAGTATCACTTGAAACAGTGCCCGGGGTAGTAGCCGTGGGCGAGTGTCATGAGTCTGACACCCCGTCATGTTCTTAGAGAAAAGATGAAAGTTCTGGGTGTTGGTGTGTATGCTGGCAGTGCTGTTATCAGTACCTTCACCTTCAGGCCGGTCCCATTCCACTCCTCACCAGGTCCATTAGACTTCAAGACAAGGTCACCAGGCATGATCTTAAAAACAAGGCACTCTTTACTTGGCAACACACTTAAGCACACAAGGCAGCAGGCAGCACACTTTAAAACGTCTTCTGTCTTATACAGAGGTACATTCTTATCGGTTTCGGGCGACAGCAGTTTACATGTGGACAGTAAACAAGCAGAGCAAATGAGATAAACCTCCATCTTCCCGATACAGGGACACATGAGTCAATATGTTACGCTGTGAACCATGCACCCAGACAGCAGATCCCTTACAAGGGCTGCTTCTAGAGCCACTACCTCTTCAGTGTCTTCAGCTGGGCAGCACCCTTTCTTCACAGGGCCCCTCATGTTTGGCCAACACTGGACTGACTTCTTCCTTTACTTCTCCCACTAATGGGTTTCACCCACTTGCCTGCTGCACTGGATCTCAGTCGCCTCTAAAATTCCTTCAAGATTCTTGCTGATTTGTGCCTCTCGGCTTCACACTAGTTCTGCTCCCCTCCAGATCTCTCCACACTCTCTTCTTAACTTAAAGTGACTTACTGAACTTCCTGCAAAATCTCTAACTACCCAGAGATTTCTAATATTCCTACCCACTATGGGCTATCCTAAGGTTAACCCTGACGTAAGTGTCTCTGTTCCACTGTTGCTGGGCAAAGCTTAACCTTTGACCCAGTTCTGCACAAGAGTAAAAAGGAAGACAGTGACATCTTGTGGCCATTGGTTAGTACTGCAGCTCACAGGGAAATTAACACTTGTTACTATAAGAAAACATAGTATTTCACACAACAATAAACATTAGCATCTTGCCTCGACGTCTTCTGGGGGAACATGACTCATGGTCCACCCTCAGACATGCATATTTTTGATCACCTTTCATTCCATTGTTTTATTGGAGGGATGAAAAAACAGTAATTCTGGAATTTGGAGCCCACTTTTCTAAAATCTAACAAATACAGGGGGGAAAATAAGTATTTGATACACTGCCGATTTTGCAAGTTTTCCCACCTACAAAGAATGGAGAGGTCTGTAATTTTTATTGTAGATAGTAAAAAGAGAAAGAGAGAAACAAACGGGTATGTAGCATATCATAAAGTATTCTGTCTTAACCCAATAATGGACCTATGAAGAAATAAAGCGGACCACTGAAGTAAGCATAATAAATAGAAAACAAGAGAAACACACTTCGAAACAAGGTCCAATTGATTGTTGAAAGAGTATTCTTTTATTGAATTATACAAGAAAGGGGATGAGTCACAGAACACAGGAAAAATTAAAAACAATGTGGTAGAGGGGTTGTGATAAATGACAAGGAGTAATCACAAGGTATATCCAGTCTATCAAAAATCCATCAATGTAGGCTGCTATATACACTGTGTGCAGTTATTAGGCAAGTTGTATTTTAGAGGATTATTTTTATTATTGATCAACAACTATGTTCTCAATCAACCCAAAAGACTCATAAATATCCAAGCTCAATATTTTTGGAATTTGGAGTGGTTTTTTTAGATTTGGCTATCTTAGGAGGATATCTGTTTGTGCAGGTAGCTATTACTGTGCAGAATTATTAGGCAACTTAATAAAAACCAAATATAATCCCATCTCACTAGTTTATTTTCACCAGGTAAACCAATATCAGTCCACAAAATTTAGAAATAAACATTTCTGACAAGCAAAAACAAAAACCAAAAAAATTAGTGATCAAAATAGCCACCTTTCTTTATGATGGCACTCAACAGCCTTCCATCCATAGATTCTGTCAGTTGCTTGATCTGTTTTCGATCAACATTGCGTGCAGCAGCCACCACAGGCTCCCAGACACTGTTTCGAGAGGTGTACTGTTTTCCCTCCCTGTAGATCTCACATTTTATGATGGACCACAGGTTCTCTATGGGGTTCAGATCAGGTGAACAAGGGGGCCACATGACGTGGCTGCCGTGGATGCAGCGGGTGGGCGTCGATTGACATGCTTCACCACACGCTCATCCCTCACTCATTCATGTAGCGGTCACATGCCTCCCATCCTATTGGCTTGACAGACCTTTTTAAACCCTGCCTATGTTTAATGACGCCACCCCCTGACGAAGACAGCTGTGCCGAAACACGTGTCGGGGAGTGTGCCATTGAGGAGTGTGCTATCACCCATAGTGGACGTAAGCAGTTGTTAAGCATTATATACTTCAACGTTTTGGCTGCCTGTCTGGTTTCCTTTTGATGTTTGTGCCATACAGTGACATACTTATGTGCTCTTAATATATAACAGTGAGCTATTTGCTTGATATATTTTTCTGGTGCCTTATTGATATATACTCTTCTTGTTTCTACTTAAATCCACTATTGCCTTATATAATATAGCCATTGGCATTAACATGATACTACACAGTGTATAGTGAAGAAAAACGAGAACCACCGAATGATAGGTCCAATAGGGCAAAGGATACATATAAGACTTTTATTATCGTAACGGCAACACGTGGCACTACATGCAAAAGGAAAAACCGCATAGCAGTGACCAAACACAAACAGAAATCATATAATGAAAGTTACATAGTGTACTGCATTAACACATATAAATAGTAGTACAACAGGTATGCATATCAGATAAATGTTAAAGCTCCATTAGACATATGGTGAATACCACCTAGGAGACCAAGAACAGAGACAGACATCAAGCCATCTTATAAATATAAAGGTACCATATACATCATCATTGTGACCATGTCCATATCCATATCAAGTGTATCTGGACGGTCAATATTAAATAAATAGGTGACAGCATATGGTCAGTAAAAGGGAATATAGTATACCTGTGTCTACAGCAGCTTATGTGGATGGCACATGCGGCAAACCCCGACGCGCGTTTCGGACAGCAAGTCCTTCGTCAGGGGACAGTGTATAGTGGTAGTTTGATAAGTTTTTTCAGGCACGTGCACTTTAATAACTGTTGCACTTTATTCATCTATGCATGTATTATATAGCTGCCTACATTGATGGATTTTTGATAGACTGGATATACCTTGTTCTTACTGCTTGTTATTTATCAAACCCCTTTATTGGTGCCCCTCTACTGCATTGTTTTTAATTTTCCCTGTGTTCTGTGATTCATCCCGTTTCTTGTATAATTCAATAATAATAATTTCAACGATCAATTGGACCTTGTTTCGAAGTGTTTCTCTTGTTTTCAATTTTTATCGTAGGTACGCTTCAACTGTGAGAGACAGAATCTTAAAAAAAATCCAGAAAATCACATTGTATGATATTTACATAATTAATTTATATTTTATTGCATAAAATAAGTATTTGATACAATAGAAAAACATAACTTAATATTTGATACAGAAACCTTTGTTTGCAATTACAGAGGTTAGACGTTTCCTGTAGTTCTTGACCAAGTTTGCACACACTGCAGCAAGGATTTTGGTCTACTCTTCCATACAGGTCTTCTCCAGATCTTTCAGGTTTCAGGGCTGTCACTGGGCAACATTGAGTTTCAGCTCCCTCCAAATTTTTTTTTATTGGGTTCAGGTCTGGAGAGTAGTGTTGAGCGAATTTTTCGGCATTTCAAATTCGGGTTCGTGTTCGGGGTTCCGGCTTGTTTGCGCCAAAAAATCGGCTCCGCCCATGAACATCCCTGATTTGCCACGCTGTCACACAGATAGCGTTCTTATCAATGTTATCTGCGTGACAGCGTGGCAAATCAGGGATGTTCACGGGCGGAGCCAATTTTTTGGCGCGAACAAGCCGGAACCCCAAACACGAACCCAAATTTGAAATGCCGAACAAATTCGCTCAACACTACTGGAGACTGGCTAGGCCACTCCAGGACCTTGAAATGCTTCTTACGGAGCCACTCCTTAGTTGCCCTGGCTGTGTGTTTTGGGTCATTGTTATGCTGGAAGACCCAGCCATGATCCATGTTCAATGCTGTTACTGAGGAAAGAAGGTTGTTGGCCAAAATCTCGCGATACATGACCCCATCCATCCTCAGTCGTCCTGTCCCCTTTGCAGAAAAGCACCCCCAAAGTAAGATGTTTCCCCTACCATGCATCAAGGTTGGGATGGTGTTCTTGGGGTTGTACTCATTCTTCTTCTTCCTCAAAACACGGCGAGTGAAGTTGGTACTAAAAAGTTCTATTTTATAATAATAAAAATATAATAATAATAATAGTTTATTTTTATAGCGCCAACATATTCCGCAGCACTTTACAAATTTTAGGGGGGACATATACAGACAATACAGAATAAGCATATCTCATATCGAAAGGAATGAGGGCCCTGCTCGCGAGCTTACAGTCTATGAGGAAGTGGGGGAGACACAAAAGGTAAAAAGTACATATATTGTATAATGCAGCCTTGATATACTGAATAGGATAAATAATAATACATGGACTGGTCGCCAGCCAGTATGTGTGCAGTCCTGACAGAGGCTATTATGTGCATGGTTGGTTTGAACCCGAAGGTGAAGAAGATTTTAATATGGGGGAAAACTGGGATGGACAGAGTGTGTTTAGGTGATACGCCAGTCTAAAGAAATGTGTTTTTAGGGTTCGCTTGAAACTGTGGGTATTGGGAATTAATCGAACTGTCCTGGGTAGTGCATTCCAGAGAATTGGCGCAGCACGCGAGAAATCTTGGAGACGGGAGTGGGAAGTTCAGATTATGGAGGATTTTAGTTTTAAGTCATTTGCAGAATGGAGGGCACTTGTAGGGTGGTAAACTGAGACAAGGGAGGAGATGTAGGGGGGTACTGAAGCATGGAGCGCTTTGTGGGTAAGCGTGATAAGTTTAAAATAAACTCTATATTGGATGGGCAACCAATGCAATGACTGGCACAGGGAAGAGGCATCGGAGTAGCGGTTGGCGAGGAATATTGTAACATACCTGGCGGCGCCCTTGCATGGTGGTCCATCTCCCACTGTGCAAGAGCGCGCACTTGATCTCCAGTCCAGAATGTCTCTCTGGCTTCCCTCCATGCTGTCTGTTTGTGTCTGTTTCTGCTGCTTAAGGGCAGCGCCCGATCACTTCCTGCTTTTTGTACCTGCTGTGGGTCACACCCCTTGTGCATCCTCAGCCTATTGCTGTCTGTCACCTGGTATATAACCCAGCTGCTCCAATCAATCCCTGCCTGAGCATTGTGTTTCATTCAGTGTGTGCTTGCACTCTGAAGGTGCCAGGTCCCGTTCTGTGTTCTCTTGTCTGCCTATCCTGGAGGCTGTATTTCCAGGCCTGTCTGAACACGCTCCTAGCCTGTTCCTCCCGCCTTCAAGGGGCCGATTACCTAGACCCGCTCCTGTATCTTGTCTGTCCTGTCTGAACACGCTCCTTGCCTGTTCGTCCTGCCTCTCTGGGGGCCGTATTCCCAGACCCGCTCCTGTATCCCGCTGCAGTGTCGGTCTCTTCCGTACACTCAGTTCCAGTCTGAACTCTCTCCTATCCTTTACCTGTTTTGCCTCTATGTCCGTTCCTTTCCTTTTTCTGCAGAGTCTGAACTCGTACCTAACTCCTGCTTGTTGTCTCTGTACTCCCGTTTGTGTGTTTGTGGTCCACTCGCTACTTCACTGCAAGTTCCTTGTGGGTATCTGGCTCTGCCTTTCCCTTCCTGTCTGTTCCGTGTGAACAGAGCCCTGTTCCCCCTGCTCAGTCTCGCTCCGCTCTGACTCCTTTGCTCACCGCTCCAGGCGGTCTCGTCCTGCTCTGCTCTTGCTCACCGCTCCAGGCGGTCTCGTCCTGCTCTGCTCTTGCTCACCGCTCCAGGCGGTCTCGTCCTGCTCTGCTCTTGCTCACCGCTCCAGGCGGTCTCGTCCTGCTCTGCTCTTACTCACCGCTCCAGGCGGTCTCGTCCTGCCCTGCTCTCGCTCACCTCTCTGGGCGGCCTCACTCTGCTGTGTTTGTCTGCCACATCTGTGGTTCTGTTCCACAGTCCCAGTGTGTACTGGGTCCTATCCCGCCTGTGTTCCTACCTGCTAGTGCCTTCCTGTCTGCACTCTAGCCGTGCTTGCCTGTACCCCCCTGCCTGCATACCCGCCTGCCTGCATACCAGTCGTGCCTGCCTATTCCCACCAGTCTGTGTGCCAGCCTAACCAGTCTGTTCCTGTATTCCCCTGTGTGGGTCAACAGCCGTGTACGGGGTCTGTCCTGGAGTAGCACCTGGTCCCTCTGCTCGGTTCCTCCTGGATGCACTGGCGTCGTATGCCGTTGTGCTACTCTGGTCGGATCGGGTGAATACCTAGTTACGCCCCTCCAGGCATTCACTCTCCGGCACGGTCCAGTGGAATCACACGCACACGCCGCTCAGCCCGGGCGTGTGCATTACAGCATGCTCAGGCCATGGTTCCCGTTGAGCCCCACGGCCTTCGCTCTCTGAGGCGTTTTCCAGCGAATACATGCATTAAAAATAAATAAATACAATTTTTTTTTCTCTAGCTGAGTTCCTGGCTAATTACGCACCCGTCCAGATGGATCTATCTGCTCTCGTTCCTGCGGATCCGCCACGTTACTATGGGGATCCAAGACAAAGTCGTGCATTTGTGGAGCAATGCATGCTACACTTCAAGTTCTACCCTCTATGTTTTCCCACCAATCGGGTTAAGGTGGCATTCATTATGTCTAACCTAGCGGGTGATGCCTTGGAATGGATCAACCCCCTATGGGAAACACAGGATCCTATCGTCATGGACATAATGGCCTTCCTGGTGGCCTTTCTATGGTCTTCGATGATCCTAACCCGGAGGCTCCTGCTGAAGCTTCACTTCCCAATATCCCGGAGCAGCCCCGATGGGTAATGTGTGTGGGTAGCGCAATAGTCCTCCAGCCCAATGAGACTACTGCCCACCCAGAATCCTCACAGGGTGACTACGCTCTCCGGAATACTTCTCCCAACCTCAAGAGGCAGTCCAGACGTGCTAGACGTAGAGGCAAGCCGTCACGCCAGGGTCTGTCCTCCCTGAGACCTCCTGACCCCAACCTTGAAGTCCCTACTGAAGCTTCATCTCCCTGTATCCCGGAGAAGCCCCAACGGGTAATGTGCGTGGGTAGTGCACCAGTTCTCCTGCCCGAAGAGACTACTGCCCATCCAGACTCCACACAGGAGAACTTCCTGCACCCGGCATCAGATGCTTCACCCACTTTAACCGGTGTGCATGTCCAAGGATGCTCCGAAGCTGTGATTACCTCAGAGTCTGTGCACCTCTACTACCTGGCGGAGGACCCCCAGTTGCCTCCTGAATCCTCCGGGATACCACTCGATGACAAATGGAGAGAGACTTCTCTACACCTGGTACTCGATACTTTGTCCGCTCCGTCCTGTGAGCCTGACAATGGGTACCCCAAAGTGGTAGTTACCCCCGAGTCTCTACACCCCTCCGACCAGGCGGAGGACCTCCAGTTGTCTCCAGAACCCTTCGGGGTGCTACCTGGTAGCGAAAGGACAGAGACTCTCCTATACTCTGTACCTGATACCTCGCTCGCTTCGTCCAGTGAGTCCAACCTAGTGTACTCTGAAGCAGGGGTTACCCATGAGTCTCTACACCCCTCCGACCAGGCGGAGGACCTCCAGTTGTCTCCGGAACCCTTCGGGGTGCTACCTGGTAGCGAAAGGACAGAGACTCTCCTATACTCTGTACCTGATACCTCGCTCGCTTCGTCCAGTGAGTCCAACCTAGTGTACTCTGAAGCAGAGGTTACCCATGAGTCTCTACACCCCTCTGACCAGGCGGAGGACCTCCAGTTGTCTCCAGAACCCTTCGGGGTGCTACCTGGTAGCGAAAGGACAGAGACTCTCCTATACTCTGTACCTGATACCTCGCTCGCTTCGTCCAGTAAGTCCGACCTAGTGTACTCTGAAGCAGATGTTTTCTCCGAGCCTCTGCACTCTTCTGACCTGGCGGAGGACCTCCAGTTGTTTCCTGAATCCTCCGGGGTACCACCAGATAACAAAGAGACAGTGATTTTTCCTCATCCTGTACCTGATAACCCGTCTATTTCTTCCTGTGAGCTTGACAAGATGTACCTCGAAGCAGAGTTTACCCCCAAGTCTCTGCTCCCCTCCAACCCGGTGGAGGACTTCCAGTTGTCTCCTGTACCCTCTGGGGTGCCACCTGAAAATATGTGGAGAGAGACTTCCTTGTGTGCTGTTCCTGGTACTCCACCCGTTTCGTCTGTTGTTGAGGATGGCTGGATAGGAGGTAGCATCCTAGCTAACCAGATGAGACCAGTTTTTCCTGTGGACAGTGGGAGTGATCTCCTTAAAGTGAAGGATTGGCCCTCGAATTCCCTGCGGAAGATTCTGGCAGGCCTGAAGAAGAGGGGGCATAAGGGTGGCGGGTACTGTATCATACCTGGCGGCGCCCTTGCATGGTGGTCCATATCCCACTGTGCAAGAGCGCGCACTTGATCTCCAGTCCAGAATGTCTCTCTGGCTTCCCTCCATGCTGTCTGTTTGTGTCTGTTTCTGCTGCTTAAGGGCGGCGCCCGATCACTTCCTGCTTTTTGTACCTGCTGTGGGTCACACCCCTTGTGCGTCCTCAGCCTATTGCTGTCTGTTACCTGGTATATAACCCAGCTGCTCCAATCAATCCCTGCCTGAGCATTGTGATTCATTCAGTGTGTGCTTGCACTCTGAAGGTGCCAGGTCCCGTTCTGTGTTCTCTTGTCTGCCTATCCTGGAGGCTGTATTTCCAGGCCTGTCTGAACACGCTCCTAGCCTGTTCCTCCCGCCTTCTAGGGGCCGATTACCTAGACCCGCTCCTGTATCTTGTCTGTCCTGTCTGAACTCGCTCCTAGCCTGTTCCTCCCGCCATCTAGGGGCCGATTACCTAGACCCGCTCCTGTATCTTGTCTGTCCTGTCTGAACACGCTCCTTGCCTGTTCGTCCTGCCTCTCTGGGGGCCGTATTCCCAGACCCGCTCCTGTATCCCGCTGCAGTGTCGGTCTCTTCCGTACACTCAGTTCCAGTCTGAACTCTCTCCTATCCTTTACCTGTTTTGCCTCTATGTCCGTTCCTTTCCTTTTTCTGCAGAGTCTGAACTCGTACCTAACTCCTGCTTGTTGTCTCTGTACTCCCGTTTGTGTGTTTGTGGTCCACTCGCTACTTCACTGCAAGTTCCTTGTGGGTATCTGGCTCTGCCTTTCCCTTCCTGTCTGTTCCGTGTGAACAGAGCCCTGTTCCCCCTGCTCAGTCTCGCTCCGCTCTGACTCCTTTGCTCACCGCTCCAGGCGGTCTCGTCCTGCTCTGCTCTTACTCACCGCTCCAGGCGGTCTCGTCCTGCCCTGCTCTCGCTCACCTCTCTGGGCGGCCTCACTCTGCTGTGTTTGTCTGCCACATCTGTGGTTCTGTTCCACAGTCCCAGTGTGTACTGGGTCCTATCCCGCCTGTGTTCCTACCTGCTAGTGCCTTCCTGTCTGCACTCTAGCCGTGCTTGCCTGTACCCCCCTGCCTGCATACCCGCCTGCCTGCATACCAGTCGTGCCTGCCTATTCCCACCAGTCTGTGTGCCAGCCTAACCAGTCTGTTCCTGTATTCCCCTGTGTGGGTCAACAGCCGTGTACGGGGTCTGTCCTGGAGTAGCACCTGGTCCCTCTGCTCGGTTCCTCCTGGATGCACTGGCGTCGTATGCCGTTGTGCGACTCTGGTCGGATCGGGTGAATACCTAGTTACGCCCCTCCAGGCATTCACTCTCCGGCACAGTCCAGTGGAATCACACGCACACGCCGCTCAGCCCGGGCGTGTGCATTACAGCATGCTCAGGCCATGGTTCCCGTTGAGCCCCACGGCCTTCGCTCTCTGAGGCGTTTTCCAGCGAATACATGCATTAAAAATAAATAAATACAATTTTTTTTTCTCTAGCTGAGTTCCTGGCTAATTACGCACCCGTCCAGATGGATCTATCTGCTCTCTTTCCTGCGGATCCGCCACGTTACTATGGGGATCCAAGACAAAGTCGTGCATTTGTGGAGCAATGCATGCTACACTTCAAGTTCTACCCTCTATGTTTTCCCACCAATCGGGTTAAGGTGGCATTCATTATGTCTAACCTAGCGGGTGATGCCTTGGAATGGATCAACCCCCTATGGGAAACACAGGATCCTATCGTCATGGACATAATGGCCTTCCTGGTGGCCTTTCTATGGTCTTCGATGATCCTAACCCGGAGGCTCCTGCTGAAGCTTCACTTCCCAATATCCCGGAGCAGCCCCGATGGGTAATGTGTGTGGGTAGCGCAATAGTCCTCCAGCCCAATGAGACTACTGCCCACCCAGAATCCTCACAGGGTGACTACGCTCTCCGGAATACTTCTCCCAACCTCAAGAGGCAGTCCAGACGTGCTAGACGTAGAGGCAAGCCGTCACGCCAGGGTCTGTCCTCCCTGAGACCTCCTGACCCCAACCTTGAAGTCCCTACTGAAGCTTCATCTCCCTGTATCCCGGAGAAGCCCCAACGGGTAATGTGCGTGGGTAGTGCACCAGTTCTCCTGCCCGAAGAGACTACTGCCCATCCAGACTCCACACAGGAGAACTTCCTGCACCCGACATCAGATGCTTCACCCACTTTAACCGGTGTGCATGTCCAAGGATACTCCGAAGCTGTGATTACCTCAGAGTCTGTGCACCTCTACTACCTGGCGGAGGACCCCCAGTTGCCTCCTGAATCCTCCGGGATACCACTCGATGACAAATGGAGAGAGACTTCTCTACACCTGGTACTCGATACTTTGTCCGCTCCGTCCTGTGAGCCTGACAATGGGTACCCCAAAGTGGTAGTTACCCCCGAGTCTCTACACCCCTCCGACCAGGCGGAGGACCTCCAGTTGTCTCCAGAACCCTTCGGGGTGCTACCTGGTAGCGAAAGGACAGAGACTCTCCTATACTCTGTACCTGATACCTCGCTCGCTTCGTCCAGTGAGTCCAACCTAGTGTACTCTGAAGCAGGGGTTACCCATGAGTCTCTACACCCCTCCGACCAGGCGGAGGACCTCCAGTTGTCTCCGGAACCCTTCGGGGTGCTACCTGGTAGCGAAAGGACAGAGACTCTCCTATACTCTGTACCTGATACCTCGCTCGCTTCGTCCAGTGAGTCCAACCTAGTGTACTCTGAAGCAGAGGTTACCCATGAGTCTCTACACCCCTCTGACCAGGCGGAGGACCTCCAGTTGTCTCCAGAACCCTTCGGGGTGCTACCTGGTAGCGAAAGGACAGAGACTCTCCTATACTCTGTACCTGATACCTCGCTCGCTTCGTCCAGTAAGTCCGACCTAGTGTACTCTGAAGCAGATGTTTTCTCCGAGCCTCTGCACTCTTCTGACCCGGCGGAGGACCTCCAGTTGTTTCCTGAATGCTCCGGGGTACCACCAGATAACAAAGAGACAGTGATTTTTCCTCATCCTGTACCTGATAACCCGTCTATTTCTTCCTGTGAGCTTGACAAGATGTACCTCGAAGCAGAGTTTACCCCCAAGTCTCTGCTCCCCTCCAACCCGGTGGAGGACTTCCAGTTGTCTCCTGTACCCTCTGGGGTGCCACCTGAAAATATGTGGAGAGAGACTTCCTTGTGTGCTGTTCCTGGTACTCCACCCGTTTCGTCTGTTGTTGAGGATGGCTGGATAGGAGGTAGCATCCTAGCTAACCAGATGAGACCAGTTTTTCCTGTGGACAGTGGGAGTGATCTCCTTAAAGTGAAGGATTGGCCCTCGAATTCCCTGCGGAAGATTCTGGCAGGCCTGAAGAAGAGGGGGCATAAGGGGGGGGGTACTGTATCATACCTGGCGGCGCCCTTGCATGGTGGTCCATATCCCACTGTGCAAGAGCGCGCACTTGATCTCCAGTCCAGAATGTCTCTCTGGCTTCCCTCCATGCTGTCTGTTTGTGTCTGTTTCTGCTGCTTAAGGGCGGCGCCCGATCACTTCCTGCTTTTTGTACCTGCTGTGGGTCACACCCCTTGTGCGTCCTCAGCCTATTGCTGTCTGTTACCTGGTATATAACCCAGCTGCTCCAATCAATCCCTGCCTGAGCATTGTGATTCATTCAGTGTGTGCTTGCACTCTGAAGGTGCCAGGTCCCGTTCTGTGTTCTCTTGTCTGCCTATCCTGGAGGCTGTATTTCCAGGCCTGTCTGAACACGCTCCTAGCCTGTTCCTCCCGCCTTCTAGGGGCCGATTACCTAGACCCGCTCCTGTATCTTGTCTGTCCTGTCTGAACTCGCTCCTAGCCTGTTCCTCCCGCCATCTAGGGGCCGATTACCTAGACCCGCTCCTGTATCTTGTCTGTCCTGTCTGAACACGCTCCTTGCCTGTTCGTCCTGCCTCTCTGGGGGCCGTATTCCCAGACCCGCTCCTGTATCCCGCTGCAGTGTCGGTCTCTTCCGTACACTCAGTTCCAGTCTGAACTCTCTCCTATCCTTTACCTGTTTTGCCTCTATGTCCGTTCCTTTCCTTTTTCTGCAGAGTCTGAACTCGTACCTAACTCCTGCTTGTTGTCTCTGTACTCCCGTTTGTGTGTTTGTGGTCCACTCGCTACTTCACTGCAAGTTCCTTGTGGGTATCTGGCTCTGCCTTTCCCTTCCTGTCTGTTCCGTGTGAACAGAGCCCTGTTCCCCCTGCTCAGTCTCGCTCCGCTCTGACTCCTTTGCTCACCGCTCCAGGCGGTCTCGTCCTGCTCTGCTCTTGCTCACCGCTCCAGGCGGTCTCGTCCTGCTCTGCTCTTGCTCACCGCTCCAGGCGGTCTCGTCCTGCTCTGCTCTTGCTCACCGCTCCAGGCGGTCTCGTCCTGCTCTGCTCTTGCTCACCGCTCCAGGCGGTCTCGTCCTGCTCTGCTCTTGCTCACCGCTCCAGGCGGTCTCGTCCTGCTCTGCTCTTGCTCACCGCTCCAGGCGGTCTCGTCCTGCTCTGCTCTTGCTCACCGCTCCAGGCGGCCTCGTCCTGCTCTTGCTCACCGCTCCAGGCGGTCTCGTCCTGCTCTGCTCTTGCTCACCGCTCCAGGCGGTCTCGTCCTGCTCTGCTCTTGCTCACCGCTCCAGGCGGTCTCGTCCTGCTCTGCTCTTGCTCACCGCTCCAGGCGGTCTCGTCCTGCCCTGCTCTCGCTCACCTCTCTGGGCGGCCTCACTCTGCTGTGTTTGTCTGCCACATCTGTGGTTCTGTTCCAGAGTCCCAGTGTGTACTGGGTCCTATCCCGCCTGTGTTCCTACCTGCTAGTGCCTTCCTGTCTGCACTCTAGCCGTGCTTGCCTGTACCCCCCTGCCTGCATACCCGCCTGCCCGCATACCAGTCGTGCCTGCCTATTCCCACCAGTCTGTGTGCCAGCCTAACCAGTCTGTTCCTGTATTCCCCTGTGTGGGTCAACAGCCGTGTCCGGGGTCTGTCCTGGAGTAGCACCTGGTCCCTCTGCTCAGTTCCTCCTGGGTGCACTGGCGTCGTATGCCGTCGTGCGACCCTGGTCGGATCGGGTGAATACCTAGTTACGCCCCTCCAGGCATTCACTCTCCGGCACGGTCCAGTGGAATCACACGCACACGCCGCTCAGCCCGGGCGTGTGCATTACAAATATGATCCTGGCTGCTGCGTTCAGGACGGATTGGAGAGGGGAGAGTTTAGTAAGAGGGAGACCGATTAGTAGAGCATTGCAATAGTCAAGACGAGAATGAATAAGAGCTACAGTAAGAGTTTTTGCTGAGTCAAAGGTGAGAAAAGTCCTGATTCTTGAGATGTTTTTGAGGTGTAGATGACATGAACGAGCGAGTGATTTGATGTGAGGAGTGAAAGAAAGATCTGAATCAAAAATGACCCCAAGACAGCGGGCTTGTTGCTGGGGAGTAATGGTTGAGCCACAAACGGAAATGGCAATATCCGGCACAGGTAGGTTAGTGGAGGGAGGAAATACGAGTAGCTCAGTTTTTGACAGATTCAGTTTTAGGTAGAGGGAGGACATAATGTTAGACACAGCAGAAAGACAATCACTGGTCTTTTGTAGTAATGCAGGGGTGATGTCCGGAGCAGAGGTGTATAATTGGGTGTCATCAGCATAGAGATGGTACTGAAAACCGAATCTACTGATTGTTTGTCCAATAGGAGCGGTGTATAAGGAGAAAAGAAGGGGGCCTAGGACTGATCCTTGAGGAACCCCGACAGTAAGAGGAAGTAGGGAGGAGGAGGAGCCGGCAAAAGACACAGAGAAGGAGCGGTCAGAGAGATAAGAGGAGAACCAGGAGAGAACCGTGTCCTTGAGGCCAATAGTGCGGAGCATAGTGAGGAGGAGCTGGTGATCCACAGTGTTGAATGCTGCAGAGAGATCCAGGAGAATCAGCAGGGAGTAGTGACCATTAGGTTTAGCTGTTAGTAGATCATTAGAGACTTTAGTGAGGGCAGTTCCAGTAGAATGTAAAGAGCGGAAACCAGATTGTAAAGGGTCAAGAAGAGAGTTGTCTGAGAGATAGCGGATTAGACGGGAATGGACCAGGCGTTCCAGGAGTTTAGAGATAAAGGGAAGATTGGAAACAGGTCTGTAGTTGGCCGTGCAGTTCTGGTCGAGGGATTGTTTTTTAAGCAATGGTTGTATGCTGGCGTGTTTAAAAGAAGAGGGAAAGATACCAGATGAGAGGGAAAGGTTGAAAATTTTAGTTAGGTGAGTGGTGACAGCTGGAGCAATGGACTGAAGGAGATGTGAGGGAATAGGGTCACTGGTGCAGGTGGTAGGGCGAGAAGATGCAAGGAGCCTGATCACTTCATCTTCCGTGACTGGTTCGAAGTCAGAAAATGAGCAAGGTACAATGTGGCGGGGGAGAGCATGCATAACATTTGGGGATTGGGAGAAAATTTCCTGTCGGATATGGTCAATTTTTTCTTTGAAATAATTGGCCAGATCGTCAGCGCTGAGGTCGGTGGTCGGGGCCTGTGTTGTTTTGATTGAGGAGAGAATGAAACGTGTCAAAGAGTCGTTTAGGATTATTGGAAAGTGAGATTATGAGGTTGTTAAAGTAGGTTTGTTTGGAGAGGTGAAGGGCAGAGTTATATGTTTTCAGCATAAATTTATAGTGGAGGAAATCTTCGGGCAGATTTGATTTTCTCCACAGCCGTTCAGCGCACCTGGAGTACCTCTGGAGAAGACGTGTTTGAGGCGTGTGCCAGGGTTGTCACCGTTTATGCCGAATTTTTCTTTGTGTAGGAGGTGCGGCTTCATCCAGGGCGCATAGCATTATTTTGCTATAATGCTTCAATGCAGAGTTGGGACATGAGAGGGAGAAGATTGGGGCCAATGATGATTGCAACCTTTTTATAAATTTCTGGGTGTTAATGGCGCGTAAATTTCTATAAGTGTGGACGGTGGGAGTGTCTTGAGTAGAGTCACAGTTCTTGACAGAGAATGAAAGAAGATTATGGTCAGACAGTGGAAGGGGAGAGTTAGTAAAGTCATGTACTGAGCAAAGCTGGGAGAAGATCAGGTCCAATGTGTTCCCATCCTCATGTGTAGGAGAATTAGCAAGCTGTGAAAGGCCGAAGGAGGAGGTTAGTGATAAAAGATTTTGGTCTCATCTGACATGACTTTCTCCCATGGCTTCGCTGGATCATTCAATTGTTCATTGGCGAACTTCAAACGGGCCTGGAGATGTGGTGGCGTGAGCAGGGGAACCTTGTGTGCCCTGCAGGATTTTAATCCATGATGGCGTAATGTGTTACTAACGGTAGTATTTGAGACTGCGGTCCCAGCTCTCTTCAGGTCATTGACCAGATCCTCCCATGTAGTTCTGGGCTGATTCCTGGCGTTACTCAGAATCATCCTTCCCCCACGAGGCGAGATCTTGCATATAGTCCCAGACTGAGGAAGATTGACAGTCATCTTGTATTTCTTCCATTTTCTAATAATTGTGCCAACAGTTGTTGCCTTCTCACTAAGTTGCTTGTCTATTGTCATTTAGCCCATCCTAGCCTTGTATCGATCTACAATTTTATCCCTAGTGTCCTTAGACAGCTCTTTGGTCTTGGCCATGGTGGAGAGGTTGGAGTGTGATTGAGTGTGTGGACAGGTGTCTTTTATACACGTAACAAGTTCAAACAGGTGCAATTAATACAGGTAATGAGTGCAGAGTAGGAGGGCTTCTTAAAGAAAAACTAACAGGCCTGTGAGAGCCAGAATTCCTGCTGGTTGGTAGGTGATCAAATACTTATTTCATGCAATAAAATGCAATTTAATTATTTAAAAATCATACAATGTGATTTTCTGCTTTTTTATTTTTAGATTCTGTCTCTCAC